>NC_068378.1:4402814-4714064 GCF_023724105.1 Carassius gibelio
GAATAGACCTGTGGTCCAACCCACCGGTTGAGATCCATTGCTCCATGATCTCTCGCCTCACACACACTCTCACACACGCACACACACTCACACACACACTCTCACACACACACACACACACACACACACACACACACACACACACACGCATATTTTCAGTGCAACACAGGCTTATGAAAAGCAGCAGGGATTGTTCTTGAATTAGGAAAGTCAGGGGCACCTAAATAGGGTCTGAGAAGTAAAAGGGAAATGGGGGGTCAGGCCTGGATTGTGCTTGAATTAGCCAGACTATTCAGGTCCTCCTGAAAAGCTTCTGGGCTCTTGCTCCACAAGCAAATTGGGAGGAAATCTGGCTATTGTCACAGGTTTTGAAGTGGCTGGGGCTTTAGCGAGGTGCTTACCTACAGATGAAAGTTGAGACAATGGAGCCGCGCGGCTGGGGCTGGAGAGAGAGAGAGAGAGAGAGAGAGAGAGAGAGAGAAAGAGAGAGAGACGGAGGACAAGCTTTCAGGAGGTGGGGACAGCTTTAAAATAATGGGGCATCTGACATGCAGCAAATCAATAAGTGAACTTAAAACTCCAGTATAGTTTTAATCAATGTGAAGAAGATTACGTTTTATTTTAACTAAGAGTTTAGATGTAATATTATTTCTAAAGTTCAAAACATCTTTTAATTTCAATGTGTAATTCTGACTTTGTCGACTGGTTAAGTTGACGGCACAGATTTTGTGTGAACAAACTTCTTGAAGCTAACATGATTACCCTTTCAAAGGAAAAGTGTCTGTACGGCTAGTGTTATTGTGCCTCAGAAAATAACAGAATAGGATGCAAAGGGACCATTATATTTGGCTTCAGATTTTAGTTTCTGTGAGTTGTTGGAAGATGAAAGTACAGTAGATATGTTTCTTTGAAGGAAGTTTTTTTTCACCATACCATATCCATCTATACCAGCAAGTTTAGTTATGGTTGAATAATTTCAAGTCATAGTCGTTTAGTTTCATTACTTTCTTTACATAACTTTTGTGCCCAAAATCCCTTCGCATGAGGGTTGTTACTTTCTTTCACTTCTTTCACTGTTTCACTCTTGAGGGACATTTGTCTGTGAGTAAAAGTCTGTCTGTTAGAAGTGAGTTGTGTCCAGGCCGTGGGCCCTCACCTCAGCCCTCTTCAGGCAGCCCGTGTTTTTGTCACTGCCCATACCCTCTTCCTCCCTTTACACCCCTGAGGTCTTTCGGAGCCTTCTTTAACATTCTGCCCATGTCCGCACTCTCATTAATCAACGTCAAGCTTCATCTGGAGGACAAGGCCAGTATTCTGTGTGCTGCCCCCTCAGACGCTCATACATCTCATTGTTCTGATTCACATGGGCAAAGAAACGGCCTAGAGTCCGACATAAAAGGGATGAGACTGAGAAAGAAAGAAGAGAAGGCATTTCTGCATCTTTCTCTCCCTTGTTCCCTCCCCTCAGTGCTCTCTCTATCCTTCTCTCTGTTCATTTCCAGCTAGTGTATGGGAAGAGAAGATCCTTTACAAGAATACATTTAGGTCAGTCTACAATTGCCATTTGTATGCATTACATGTGTCAAACAATACTTTTGTATCGATTGCATAACCATGTCACATTGACTGTAGATATTATAGGATGAGAAAAAAGAAGGGGGAGAAAGAGAGAGAGGAAAGTATAGAGAGATGTATGCCACTCTTTGTCCTGTGTTCATTGTCCGTTGTTTGTCATTAACCTTTGCTGTAGCTCCCGGATGGAACTGCCACTTTTTATACAAAGACAGCAATTTTTTTACTACTCTGAAAAAAAAAAAAAGCATTTAATCATGTCTAGTGGGAGAAAACTCAAACATTTTTGAAAGGTTTTATGCTGATGCAGAAAGTTTTGACAGAGAACAGAGTGGATAGATCTGAACGGACATCATCTGTGGTTTGAATGAGCGAAACAGAAAACCTGACAGTTTCTCTCTCTCGCCATCTACCTTCCCACCATTTTTCCATGCTGTCACAGTGTCCTGTCCATCAAAAATAAGCCCTTTAGCTCCTCACTTATGATCCTGCTCATGAACGTCAGCCCTGTTACTCCAGCCGGTCACATGCCACATTGTGTGACTGTTCACCAATGGACCTCTGTCCCTGACACTGAGAAGCAATCAGTCTTTTCATCTGTGCACTCTCACTTTTACACACATACAGTTCCTCTAGGCACTTACCGGCTGGACATTGGGGTGGGGGTAAATTACATTGCCAATCAATCTTCTCCACCGACTTGATGAAAGCTGTCTAAACTTCCGCTCTTTAACTAACCCTCTGAGGTCTATTAAGAACGCCCGGCATAAACTGGACAAACAATATCTGAGATTAAAAGCCATTTGCTTCTGCTAGAGGTGCTTGAGAAGTGGTTTCTTTGGGAGAACGAAAGAGGCTGTTGGGTTCAGCAGTAAGATCCAGAAAATATTGCTGTCTCGCAATGGAAAAGGAGATGGTGGTTAAGCCGTTTTATTTTTGTTTGTTTGTTTTCTCGGGCAATGTCACCTATGTCTTTCTTCAAGATTTCATACTTCATGAAACATAAACATTAGAAGTGTTTGCTAAAGAAAGCAAAAAAACAATATTTTAATATTATATATATATATATATATATATATATATATATATATATATATATATATATATATATATATATATATAACCATTTTCTAAGGTGTTTTTTTACAGTGTAATTACACACAAGTACTGGGTTTGAATTAACCCTTTAACCACAAGTATTAAACTTTGGTGCAACAGACATAAATAATATCTAAAATAAAGACACTTTTAAGGGAAAATGTGCTATTACTTTCCTAAGAAATAGTGATCAAAACTAGCAAATAATAATAATAATAAATAATAAAATCCCATTGATTTACAGAATATTGATCAGAACATCATAAATACTTAGTGATGGACTCATTTCACATTTGGACAGGAAAAAATGCCTTAACAAAATTCCAGAATACCTTAGCATCGGTATAAAAATTTGCTAGCAGCCAATCAGCCATTCATCGTCCCAGAATAATGGCACAACTTCTACTCTACGTGACCAAGCAGTGAAAATACGGTAACACTTTAGTATAGGGTCCAATTCACACTAATAACTAGTTGCTTATTAGCATGTCTATTATTAACATATTGGCTGTTTATTAGTGCTTATAAAGTACATATAATGCATGACATCCATAATCCTACCCAATACCCTAAACTTAACAACTACCTCATAAACTATTAATAAGCAGCAAATAAGGAGTTAATTGTGGCAAAAGTCATAGTTAATGGTTAGTTAATAGTTGGACCCTAAAATAAAGTGTGACCGAAAATACAATTTATATATTTATTATTGTTACGAACCCCTGTTATAAGATGCTCGTTGAGAAAGGGGTCCACAACATAAAAGGAGACGTGAGCAATTTAACCATTTATTATTGGACTAATAAAGGATTACTCTCATTCATCTCAACTCTCCACATGTAACAATAACAATTAAACTATACCAAAGTCAAAGAATATACTTTACAAACACTGATGAATAGAACAACCCAAATAAACATCAAAGAGGACACAGCTTTCTTCAAAGGCTGGCTGGACACCATGATGCACACAGAATTCATTGCTGCATGCTCTCATTGTGGTTCACACTTCTCTTATTTACTCTAGTTGAGCCATCAGAGCAACAGGACACAGGTGTGCAGCGGCGGAGCCTAACACTCAGAACAGAAAAGACCAATCAGATAACAAAAAAATTAACACAAGATACAGATACAAAACTCAGGTGGCTTAGGCCGTAACACTTCTCTCCCTAAAGGAAGAATCAGACTTTTTTTTTTCTTTCCTTCCTTAAAAGGACAAGGAAAAACTGATTTTGAATAAAACCACACCAAAACCTAAACCAAACCGAGAGACAAAGCGTCTGCCACCATGTTGTCAGATCCTCTTTTATGATGGATCTCTAAGTTATACGGCTGAACTATCAAAGCCCAACGCATCAATCGTTGATTATGGTTATACATTGTATGCAGAAATACCAGCGGATTATGATCCGTATAAATGACGACTGGAAAAGAGCTGGACCCCACATAAACATCAAAATGTTGCAATGCCAACAACATAGCTAAAGTTTCCTTTTCAATAGTTGAGTAATTCAACTGATGACAGTTAAACTTAGCTGAAAAGTATGACACTGGGTGTCCGATTCCTCCTTTAGCAGGACAGCTCCTATTCCAACTGCACTAGCGTCCACCTCAAGCTGGAATGACTGAGTCATATCTGGGGCAGACAGCACAGGTGCACTGCAAAGAAGAGATTTTCCAGAGAGAAAGGCCTGCTGGCACTCATCAATCCAACTGAAACAAACTTTAGAACTATACAGTTGAGTTAAGGGGCCAACAAAAATATTTTTTTTGCAAAACACCGGTAGTATCAAACCATCCCCAGGAATCTATGCAAGTCTCTCCTCGTAGTAGGTACTGGATAGCTAAGGACAGTGTCCACTTTTCCATTCAATGGCCGTGCCTGACCATTCCCCACCTGCTTCCCTAAATAGGTGACATAAGCCTTAACAAATTCACATTTCTTGAGGTTAAAAATTAAGGAAGCAGCTGCTAAACATCCAAATAAATATTGCAATTAGGAACCCCAGCTAAGACAGTTGACATCAAACGCTGAAATGTTGCCAGTGCATTTCGCAGGCCGAATGCCATTCACGCATATTGCAGGAAAGCATCAGGTGTGACAAACGCGGAGACCTCAGAAGTGCATTTAGTGAGAGGCACCTGCCAATAGCCTTTCAGCAGGTGTAACTTAATATTTTGAGCCCCCAAGATTGTCAATACAATCATCAATACATGTTAACGGCAAAGCATCAGCCAAAGTGACATAATTAGAATTGACTTTCCTAAAGTTGGTACAATAGCGAAAAGACGCATCAGCCTTTTTACCAGAACACACTGCGCACTCCATGGACTATTGCTCGGAACAGCAAAACCCTTCTGCAATAAATATCTCACTTCGTTCTCCATCGCTTAGCTATTGGACAACGATAAGCATGTTGCTTGAGTGGTAATGCACTGCCGAGCTCGATGTCATGCTGGATGACATTAGTACCAGGAGGAACGTCATAGAATAAACTCGGAAAACTGTCTATCAGCTTCATTATGTCTCCTCGCTGTTCGATCATTAGATACGAGAGCTGAGAGGAAAGCAAAGATAAAACTTCTGAGTTTTCAAAACATTCTCCTTGTAAAACTTCCATAGGGGCATTCAACCCATCGTCCTCAGTGTCGGTAGGCAAGGTATAAGTTAGCAATGAAACATGCTCAGTGGTTAACTCAGTCACCGGTTCACATGCCAAACCCTCAGTGGTGTTCTCTTTTGGGTCAACACGACATAAATATGGTTTCAACATATTGACGTGACATAAGCGAGTTTTTTGCCTCCTTTCTGGAGTGTATAAGATGTAATCAGTTTCACTCAACTTACTTTTGATCAGATAGGGACCAGAAAAAAGCGCAGAGTGTGGACCCAGGAATGGGGAACAGCATTAAAACTTTCTCTCCTGGAAGAAAATTATGCACAATTGCCTTTCGATCAAAGCGTTTCTTCATTTTCTTATTATTTCTCATTTTATTTCTTTTTTTTTACTCAAAATAAAAGGTAATTTATTTACTGGCACTAACTAAGAGAAATTTGCTATCATGAGGTGTTTACATAAATATGGCCATTTTGACATGCTGCAGTTGCAACCTGATTTTTTTTTTCAATTATTTCTAAAGATTTACACACCGCTCAACCAATAAAGATTTTTTTTTTTTTCTAATTTTCTAAGAGAAAGAAAGGCGAGATATAGAAAGAGATCTTTCTAAAGACCCTCCTCTCTGCGGTTTTGTCTTAATCTTGAGTTATTTTCTCAGTGAAAAGAGGTCAAAAATACCATGACGGTTGCAGAGCAAATTTCCCCATGCCCATACACGGTATTAAGATGTCTCTGATCCACAGCGGCACACTGATCTCCCCTGTTGTCTTTTTCTTGCGCTCTTGTCTGGGACGGTGGCCAAGTGCCACCAAGGACACCGGGCCTAATAAATCATCCCTATTTCAACATCTGCAAGGCCCAAAGGCTACCCCTGACCATGAAGAGCACTTCTCCTTCTCACCGGGAGACTCCTCAGGGATGACAAACCCAGCATTGTCTCAGCTCCAGTGAAGAGGAGGCTCTCTTCTTCTCAACCCGTTTGACAAAAGGCGTCTGAAGGCCAGCTTTAGCCTGCCAGCCCAGATAGCTGGCTCTCAGCAGGAAAGACTGCTCCCTCTCTTTCTCTCCCCCGCCATCCTTCGCCCTCTCTCTTGCTCCCATCTTTTAATACTCTCCTCCCGCGGAGGTCAGTGGCTAGGCCTCGTCCTTTCATTCCCACTGCACTCTCAGGAGAATATAAAGACATCAAGTGCAGAGGAAGGGAAAGAAGCCAAAATTGGCAGAAAGAGATATTAGACATGGCTGTCATCGCTATTCTGTGGCCACTTTTCATGCGAAGTGTCGTAAGATGAAGAGGGGGGTAGATAAATAAACAGCATGGAGGAAAAGTTGGATCTGGGGCTTGTCGCATTATTCATTTTCAAAAACGGCCGAAAGGGGATGAAAAAACCTTGACAACGCCAATTACATAGAAGAAAGGGAGAAGAAATCAATTCGTAGTGTTTCAACATTGTATACTAGAAAACGAAGCTATTCATTGGCTTTTAGTGTGTTGCTCCAAGCCAGCATGAGGTCTGATGTGATTATTTGTGTGTTTGGTTGTGAGAGTGCATTTTTACTGATACTGATGGAAAGTATATATGGACTAGTTCAGCTAAAAGGCTTCTAGGTATTGTCTTGACCATGCTTCTACCTTAGCATTTAAGAGATTTTGAAAGCATTGGATTTGTTAAAAAATAAGTATGTAATTGCTCCCATTGCATTGGCTCACTGTCCACCTCAAAACATTTGGATTTCCAATTAACCCAAGAAGAATTGTGAATTTCATGCTGACAGATAGGGCTTGATGTCTTCATTTTCATCATACCAGTGCCATGAAAAGTGGCATTTGACAGGGTTTCTCAGTATTGTACATACCCCCAAAAGCCACCCAGTGACTCTGAAGTGGGTCAGGCCAGCGGGCACAACACCAGCCCCAACTGTTTCTTCTGTGCAAAAGCAGCATATAGTAACAACATGCGTATTGTCTGTCTTGAGCTTCCTCAGAGTCCCAGAGCTTCTGGGGGGAAGGGGTGGTGTGGGACTGCAAGACGTGCACAGAGTTTTGTTCTTGGATAAAATAAAGAATAGCATATAACAGTATCAAATTTGCCAGCAAAAGCAACTATATATGATAATGACAATAAACTGTCCAAAGTGTTTTTTTTTTCCCTCAGGCTTCAATATGACCTGAGAGTTTTTGAGTTATTAGTTGGTCAAACATATGCATTAACAGTCTAGGTCTGAGAACAGTGAGCTGATTCATTAAGCACTCATAAAAATGTAACTTGTTAAGCTACAAGCTAGCTATATTCTATAAAGAAGCTGGATTCGTATATACAAGTTTTGCTAATGAGAAAATCCTTGTAAAGAGAATTAGGAGTAACAGCATAGCAAGAGAGAGAGAGAGTGTGTATATTTCAGTGAGTGAAAGAGAAAGACCCAATGTCACTCAACATTGTGAGGCCACTTCCATGGGAAACACTGAGCTCATGCCCTATCGCTCCTATAATGGACACTTTGAGGGGATGGGCTACTTTGGTAGGTCCCCAGGCCCCGATAAACCAGAATTCCTGTCTGGATGCAAACCCAAACAACATTAGTGGCCACACCGCTGCGTTCCTCCCCCAGCCCCTGTGTGCTTCCCTGCCCTGGCATTGAGCAGAGGCAGGTTCCTCTGTCTCTCCCATCAGCACTACACCACTTATCTTCAGATAGTCGACAGCGATAATGCTCTTGACAACAGTTATGTGCCACCATGACACATTAGAGGGGTCTCAAGCATTGACGTATCAGCCCTTGCCCCTACCTCAGCCTGTTTGTATGCCATCCAATATCAACAGTGCTCGTTTAGCAGAAGAACTATGCTGCAATTTTTCCTGGTCTCTGCGCTTGTTATCTCACTAATCATACAGAAACGTCTAATGCTCGCCACAAAAGTGTGTCATCGTTACTTAGGCCGTGGGAAGCGTGAGGCTGGATTTGTGTTTTCTCATGTGAGGTATAGATGAGTTCTCACTCATCCCACCACCGGCTACATCTATAAAAGCTCAGGGCCCATTAAGCAACATGGCTAAGCAAGCCATGCACAATGTGTTGCCTTTTCAATTTCATTGCCCTCATTTTCATTCCTCTCTCTTTTTTTGATGTTTTGCTTCAATGGGGATGTAGATGTAAAAACAATGAAACAGAAAAAAAATAGCTGGAGTTGCTTTAACAAGCAATTTCCCTGCTGATTACTCTACTTACATGACTAATGGAAAGTTCCAGAGAAGTTAAGATAGTTTGTACACTCATAAATTGATCATTCAGCATAAACAATGATGAGACCATTATAAACCGTAGGTCAAGCAGAGGCATCTGGGGCTGCTGAGATTCCCACCACTCGAATGCCAACAAGATGACGACAGCATTCATAGCAACAAGTATCACTTTTAGTAGTAGAAAAATGACAATCATGGTCTCTGAGGGGGTCACCTCTAGCTGGGTGTCAAGTCATCTTAGGTATTTTTGTATTATTCGTCTGAGAGTTTGGCCCCGACAGATGAACTAGTAATAACCTTGTTGGGCTCTGATAGAGCTGTTTTGTGTTATCTAGCGACTAATAAAGTCATTTGTGATGAGCCGAAGTTCACGCTCAGAGAGGTGGCGGCAGACGACACCTCTCATTAGAAATGTCAGATTAGGAAAGTTGTCCTCTCCAAATTAGGGTATAGTTGTGCTCTTTGAAATATCAGTGATTAGGACGAGCAGTTTATTGCTGATTTATATTATCCTAGCATAGGGTCAAGTGTTTTTTCATTACAGAATGATCTAACATTCAAACTGTACTAATACTATTTCTAATAATAGCACGACATTTGTGGATGAAGAAGCTGTGTTTGTTTGCACTGACTAAAATTTCCAAGAAAGTTTAACACTCTTCTATCAGTAGAGAGCATAACTAAACATTGATCCCTGCTAGGAAATAAACAATTGACAAGCCTTTTGAAGTGATCCCTAAACGCTGTCCTTTAGCACTCTTCCGTATTGATTTTTCCACAGGGAAAAATGGAGAGTGAGTCAAGGCCAGCCATAAAGAGTGTCCAAGGATGTTCCCATCATCGTGCGATACGCCTCCGACGTCTCATCTTTCAGCTAATCTCTGTGGTTAAAGTAAACAGCGCGCTGTGAATCATGGGAATGCAATGTGCGGGAACAGACTAATCAATTAGCTGCATCAATCATCATTGGTTGACGTTTATTGTGGTGGTGATGGGTTGATCTGGTGGACTCGGGGACAGGTGGCTAGAGTGATAAACGTTGCTATCTCTAGAAAGACAGGATAAATAGACTGGAGTCTTTGTGGGAAACAAGAGTTGGTAAGCTGGGGAAATTAATACATCTGTCATTATTACTGATGCATTTATATAAAGTCATAAATTCACTGGTGACCTTTAGCTCATATCCTACCATCTCAAGTGGACAAAAAAGTTTTTTTTTATTTTTTTATACTTATATAATTTTATCTTGGCAGGCAACGCGGCAAAACTCAGATTCCTACATCATACACATGCACACTCCAAGGTCATCCTAGGATTGACACCAAACGGTTGAACTAGGAATGGCAGTCCAAATGCAAAATATTGGATTTATGACACAAACAGGAACGAGCACACTTGACGATGAATGAAATGAAATGCGCTTTGTTTTCTCCTGACTAGCAACCAGGGGTGCTGAAATACAATTGGGTAAACTGGCAGTGGGCGGGTCACACAAACCAAAACAAAGGCCAACATTCCCGCCCGGAACGTACATTTTCAAAGGAGAATAACTGACTGTAGCATTGTTTCTCAGATAAACAAGTATGTTAACTTAGCATGGTTCTTAAACATCGAAAAGCATTTTATGGTATTTTTATGCTTTCGTAGAGTCAAAATCTTACATTTAGCTCCTTTAATGTTGGAAATATTACACACTTCATCTTTCAGCGCTGAAGTTTATGGGATATAAATAATCAAACATGCAGTGTTTTTAATATGACCTTGTTTTTTTTTTGTTTTTTTTTTCACATTAAGGCTTTCCATTACTTCTAGCAGTCCAAAATTACTGAAGCGTTTCCCTTGACTTGACTGGGATCGCTGGCAGTGGATGAATAAACCACTGCCTACATGAACTTTGTCCCTCATCAACCACACTGGTAGAGGAAATATCTTGTTTGTGATCCCTCCCCTGTATCTCCAGACGGTATCTCTTGGCCGCAGCTTTAGATTTCACTCTTTGAATTTTTTAGTGGTCAATGCGACGACTAATCTGATTTGGACGCCTCTCAAGCCAGGAGGGTAAACTGTTCTCTAGCTACAGTTCATTTGACGCACACAGCCATGTTTTGTGTTGCCTGAGCGTGGAGAGCTAAAATTATACAAATTCTTATCCTGCAATTATAACTATAAGAGTTGCGTTATTCTTGGTGAGTTCACTCATTCAAGCATTGGTTCAATTATCGTCAGGGGTAATTGTTTTCCACTCAGCTCCAACTGATGGGCAAAAGCAGTTCTTGATACCTGGGTTGATATCGTTAATTATAGAGTTGAAACTTGTTTTGTTTATTGTGCTGTTCTTTATAATAATAAAACTTTGACTTTCACAGCAGATATTTCAGAATGCATGAACTCACTGTTTCCATAATTGGCCATTACAAGGTACATGGATATGCACATTGCTCCTTATACAGTATAATGAGAGGGTAGGTTAAGCTGTGCCACTATTATGCTTTTTCACTTTATGGAATTTTAGATCAAACTTAGAAATCCCAAAGTCCACTCCAAAGGCAGATATTTTGTCAGGTTTTGTGATATTACAAAGCAGGATATTAGCACATTCTAAAAACTTCCTTATGGAAATTGGAATGGTTGGGGGGAGGGGAGGGGAGGGGAGGGGCGAGGTCGTGGTTAGAACGCTTGGTTGAGTGCATTATGCAAGACGATGACGAAGAAATGCTGCTGTAGCCTCAGGTTTTTGCTAGTTATTACACATGCACCTGAATAATTATGAATGCTACAATTATGAAAACATTTTATAATAAATTTACACTCCAATTATGAGACTACAGTGTTTCCCATACATTGAGTGCGAGTGTTTTTATATCACTGTATTTCTGAAGAAAACCGACTTCAGAAAAAATGGATGTAAGTTTAATTTAATATTTCTTGTAATGTCTGATGAAGCAATTTATTTATTTATTTTTTATGTTTTATTTTCTATAACACAGCACTGCTGTGTGTTGTGTTTTAGGCTTACAATCAGAGATAGGTGCTTCTACATCCTTGTTAATCAGCTATTATGTCCCACAGATTTTACGAACAAATTATGGGTAAGGTTAGGTTTAGGGGTAGGGATTGGGTTTAGTCTATATTTTTGGACAATAATGTTGATCCAGGATCATCAAAAGATGTTGATCCAGGAGCATGTCTTACTTGGCAAAATCACGGCGACCAATGTCACTCATAAAAGTGGTCCATTGACACAATTTAGGGGGGAAAAAAACAAACAAAAAGGTTCTATAAATTAAAACAACTCAAAAAGTTTTAAAAAGTAAAAAAAAAAAAAATGTTTAATTAAAAAAAGTGAAAAAGAAAAGCTTAATTATGCACTATTCCTATCCAAGGTACTGTATATTCTTTATAATTTCTTTATCTTTAAAAGCAGTAATGTTGTTGTATACCTTTTTGAAAGCATGTTTGTTATACCATGGAATACTAAGTAGGCTGCACACTTTATTAAAAAAAAAAAAAAAAGGAAAAGAAAAATCATAGTGTATGTTTAAAGAAGCTCTTCCAATGTCATATGTAAATGTAATTTGGTAAGTTTGGAACACCAACCATAAAGTATGAACCTCAAAACTGTCGAAACAATCTCATATTAAATCTTCTCAAAAGACTTTAGACTTGGCTAGACATGGTGTGTTGCCTTTACCAGTTCACTTTAATGTCAAGGAAAGGTCACATCACACCATGTTACAGACATGCCAAACTCAACTTCAACACCCTTGTGCTTTTACAGCACATCTTGAAGTTGGCCAGTTTTCATCAAGAGAATGTAGTGCAGCCAGAAATCATCATAATATCATAATTCTATCATATGTTCATAAATACATGTTGCAAAGTCGTAAAAAGATTCACTGTCTCTTTGGAAAAATGTTGGTTTCCATTTGCTGCACAGAATTTCATAGTATATGATCCAGTTTATGATGGTAGCAATGAATTAGATTGTCCAAATATGTGGCATGTAATGGAGAGTCCACAGAGCGGAGTGGTTAGCATGTGTGTGTGTTTAGACACAAACGGCTGCCTCATAAAATCTGTGTTTTGATTGGCGGAATGATTCGCTGTGATTATAATGAGACAGATTTAGTGTTCCCCACACCCACATTTCTCACTCAAACATCATTTTTCTTGTCCTTTGTCTTTTAATGTACCATCACCAATAAAAACACTATGCAAAAACATACTTAAACAGCACAAAACAACACATTTAACTTCTATAACGTGACGTTTTCTAAAACAGAAGGCACTATTTTATTGAAAATTTTGTCAGATGAGAATTTATTTCATCATTATGAAAAATAATAATAATAATAATAAATAATAATACTGGATGAGACTGGCACATGTTAAGCTCAGTGATGTAAATGCTACCTAAAACTACTTTTAAAAAGTCAACACAGCGTCAGCACAGCTCTTGTTCTGACATCAGCTGTAGCGTGAGCAGGCAGGATCAGCCAACACACATCAGCCATTACTTTGTCTAGTAACGAAATCCCCATCAGTGACTTAGTTTGCATTTCTCTGGGCCAGAGGGTGTCAGACGGCACTGACCCCGTCATCAACCCCAAAGCGAAGAAAGCCACCATTTGTGCCCCTTGACCCACATATATATGCACTTATGCAACTCACAAGAGACCTTTCACTTTAATGTTTGGCAGGGCTCAGGCTGCCCTCCACATTCATATTTGGAGAGCCACAGTCCGGATGTCAGAGTGACTTCTCCTAACCTCTCTCCTTTTTCTCCTTCCATATGTCAAACTCTGGGAGAGTGAAACTTAAACAGAAGACTGGAGCTCTGAGCTAATGTAACCACACCGTGCTTCTCAGATGAACACTTCATTTGTTTCTTCATCAGTGCTCCAACATTAATCTGTGGCAAATATTCAGAGGGCATTTATTTTAGAGGGTTGGTATTTTCCTTCATTGTGTCTGTCATCATGTGGCGATTTCCCTCAGGCTTGCCTTCAGACTGCACATAATGAATAATCTCATCATCCAAGTATGTTTCCATATGCATTTTTATACTCCTGCTTTGAATTAAGAGCCCATATTGATCTTCCATAGACACCAGTGAAGCACTTTCATTCAAAAGCACATTGCCCAATCTGACTCAGCACAATAGTGATAGATCATCAATATGTTACATTCTGCATTCTGTATTGATAAAGCAGTATCACTTCTCAGACAGTCAATCATTATGATGGCAACAACATAAAGAAAAGCATTTATAAAATTAGATATGTTCTAGCTGCAAATCTATGCTAAAAAAGTGTACATGCAAGTTGTGTTTGTGAATCTAAAAGCTGTTGCTTGATAGTGTGATGAATGCAAGTCCGTTGAATCAGCAGTCAGTGGTGGGATGTTTCAGGTGTCTTTAACTCCTCCCTGATTATTAATGATGAAAACCTGTAAAATGGTTAACAGTTAATTCCCCTACTATATACGGTGAATCACCATAAATTGACATTCCCGGAATTCCCTGCATTACATTTTTATTATTATTATTATTTATTTATTTTTTTTTACGTTGAAATAACTGTTTCTTCTTATTTTTTTCTTATTAGTTGTTGTATATTAGGGTTGTGTGCTACACCTAATGTTGTTAAATTGATGTTTGTTGCATAATTTCAGTTTTACGTGTGTTACCATGTTGATGTACCTTCTTTATATGTTATAATTTAAAAGCTGCTTGTAATGGTTCATCATGTGACTTTCTCATTATCACCTGCATTTGGTGGTTCTCAGTGTATTACAGATGTGCAAAACAGATTTCAGTAATTCAATAGGTTGGTATATTAACATTATATTAGGTAACGCAATTATGGTATTTAAATTTAGGTTAAACCATAAACCTTTCATGGTGAGATTCTAGCAACCACAGCTACATGATACAAAAGCTCTTTTCTCCCTAGTTGTTCCTTGTTCTTAAGTTATTTCTGTCATATCACACAATGTGCAGCTTCTTTAAAGTTAACTTACACATCTCACATGATATCAGGTTGGACCAACAGCAGTCACAGAGTGCGAAAAGCATACACATCGCTCATGAAAGGTTATTGTGACCTTCTGCACAAAAGTCTTGAGTGTTTGTTCATTGTGTTTCCCTCTATCTGCCTCTGCAACTCCAAACGCCAGCGCTTCTGTTAGCTCTATCCGTGTGATAAGTGTAAAACAAACTCACTTTCTGTGGCTTTCTCCCATCTCACCTTTGTGCTCGCACAATGGGAATTTGACATTCCTTTAGTCATCTGTTTTACTGCCCGCTGTGTCTTTCTCACTTGCACTGACAGGATAGGAGATGTTGATAAGAGTATAATAGAGAATCAAACAATGCTAAGCTGGGAGTGATTCTTTTTAATTACCCACAGTGGAGAGTTCACTATCAGTGCACTCTTAATGTTTGCCTTGCCCAACAGCAAAAAAAAGCTGCAAGCCATGAGCTTATTAAACCTGTGATATATGGTTTATCAGATTGTCACTGGCTTCCTGGTATTTACAAGCCAGGTGTTTTTATTACTTTGGAGTTTTCCGATGACAACTCCTTGATGAAAAATGTTTCATGCAGTGAAAGCATAGACCCATGTGGCTATCTTTTGGTTAAGGCCCAGAATAAAGTTTTGCCCAGTCTGTTTTGTTAAAGTTAAATGCTAACTGACATGCAATCTTATGCCACGCTTTGATTCACATGCAACACCAACAACTTGTAATCCTTTCCACACATATTATGATTACAAGACAGATTACTGATTAATAAAGACTTACTTTGTGCAGTTCCTTGCATGCTGCTATGTAATGACCTTTTACTATAGTTTTATGATATGCAAACTAATAAATAACTGTATGACTTTTCTGACGTAGTAAACTTGCTTGGTAGCACACCTGGTACATCACTGCACTTACTGTACTTACTAATGCAGAGTGCTCTGGAACGAGTCAAAAGAACTCAAAGACTTGTAGAAGCAGGCTAAAATAGCTTGACAAAGGTACTGTGTATTATTTAACATTTTCTTTCCCTAACAGTATTGGTTAGGTTTAGGCTAGGGTTCAGTGTTGGTGTTTTGTTATTTTCAAACTCAGTAGAGCAGAGACCTTTAGCACCACTCACTGAACATATATTTACAAACTCTCATTTTATTACTAATGTGATAAAACATTAGATTCATGCTCATCTGTTTTGGAGAAATTAAATATTTTTAGTGCTACTTACTGGACAGTTCCATTTGAAAATGGTGCTTTATTGCAAGAAGCAATACAGTGTAATTTTGCAGGAAAAGTTTCTCCTGTAAGACTGGGTTGCATTTAGAAGATTAGACAGCCTTTAACAGAGTGGTTTAGATATGCATGTGTGATCGCAGTAATTAATCTGCTTTATCGTGTTTGACAACATGGTTGTGTTCTGCTTCAGACTGAAACAATGAGGCCCAGAATGCAAAATAAAGCCAGTTTCTTCAACTTGTCTTATCTTGCTGTCAAATCATACATATCTAAACTCCCCACGCTCACTAAAACGAGAGAATACTCTCAATAACTGCGAGGGAAAACTTTCACTTTGTGGCTTTCTCGGTGTGGTCGACTGAGCCAACAGGATGTCACTCACTCGGTTCAAAAGGCCTTGAGGTTGGTCTCTGCTGGTTCATTTTGACATCCATAAGCATCTATTGGCCGCGCTGCTATATTGTCTCATATTATCCAGACTTGAGGGAATTGTTTTTGGCAACACTCTCTGAAATTCTCCCACTGCAAAATCTTTAAAATGTGCTTGCTTTACTCCATACCCCCAACATCAAGCTGGGAGACAAACTGCTTCATCCGCCCGCCATGGTTTACAGAACTTCTTAATTGCAATTAGCCCAAATTCCAATTAGCTTTTTACAACGACCTATTGTTGTAGACGTGATTGAGGGTGTTTTCAAACTGGTGCGTTGGATGTCGCGCAGAGCGCAAGAAAACCCAGCCTGTGTTTTCTTTGTCTGTCATTTGTCTATTAGGGCAGCTATGCTGGAAAAGGTTGCTACAGTGTGCGCAGTGAGCTTGTTTTCTTTTGTTGGGTCTGTGTGTCAATATAAATAGGGCTGAGGTTGAGAAGAAGAAGTCCTGATGGTGCCTGCTAACAAAGGTGGGCTTATAACGGCAAGAACAACACACACTAACTCCCTGGTGCTAATTTGCTTCAGACACTTGCGTTGAGTCACCGCACAGGTGGCTGCGCTTTCATCAAGCACGGCCTGCTCGTATTTATTTTTAAAGTTCTCCATCATAGTGGCTCTGTTTTCAGACACTTTCGGGCACTGTCAGCGTGACACACTAATCACTAGAGATTCACAGTGTTTTTCATTTACAGAAGAAACCCTGACAAACTTGTGTAAGCAAATGTTTCGAGAAGCTTTTGAGCACTACAATTGTGCGTTTTACGTCTGTTTTACGAACCTTTTCGGCATGACGTGCCATTTTTAATTCTTCTGGTTAAACACTTTGCCAACATTTATTCATTTATCCCCTATAGAAATGTATATTCACATGTATATTCTCAGTATCCCTATCAGTCTGTTTTCTGTTTTCCTGATTATCCAATACAATCAGTACTACTCAGAAAACTGCATTTGTCTCTTTATACACACATACACACACACACACACACAAATATATATATATATATATATATATATATATATATATATATATATATATATATATATATATCCAATAGACAAACGTCTGACAATAAATGTGGAATGTGCTGGAAGAGTTCAAGAGGGGCAGGGTGTGGGGAAGCATCAATGTGTGTAATGTGTGTATGACATAGTTTTGGGTTTGTTGTGCACAATTATATGATACATATATTTATGTTTTGCATGAAACCAGTGACCAACCTGGGAGCACCTGGTAGTGTTTTACAATCTAAACAGAGCTGCTGGGCCAAATCTGTTCCACACATTCTCATCACCCCACCTGCAAATTCACAACTTTTGTCTCTATTTTGTTCAGATACATTATTAATTTCCATGAAATTCTACATTTTTAACACCTTAGAACTCTAAAAGGAAAAACTCTCTCATCCGCTTCCCAGAGAAAATGTAGAGCATTGGTCTGGCAGCAAAATGCCAAGTAATTATACTGCACACACTTGTGTGTCTGTACGATTTGTGTGTGTGTGTGTGTGTGTGTGTGTGTGTGTGTGTGTGTGTGTTTAGCGTGGGCTGATGAATTCATGTGATTGCACATAGTGGTATTTGACCGTGCATATAAGTGAGTTTATTGCTTTCATATGCTGCGGTGCAGAAAATGAAAGACATGAATGAGAAAAAAAAAAAAAAAAAAAACTAAATAAATGAGGAATACTGTATGAAGAAGTGTTCTCGTTTAAAATGTGGCATCTGAACACAGCAGAAGCGTAAGGTTGTTTTGGATACGTGCTGCTCTGACATAACTGCAGGATTGAATTATGGATGTAAGTACTTTAAGTACTTGTTTGAGTATTTGTGATGTAATAGCTTCCACTCGGGCGGCTTGGATACATCAACAGCCTAATTTAGAGAACCACAGTTTTTGGGCAGTCTGCAGAGCTGTCAGTCAAACCCTGATAAAGGCGGTGCAGACTGTAGAAAGGATTCTGTAAAAGAGTCACTTATTCTGTTTGCTTTCCCCCCTCAGTGACTCCCTCTTTCACCTTTGCCACCAGATTCACCTCTTACACGTGGATAATTACAGATGGAACGTGCAAAATGAAGACGTATGCTATACTATATGGTCTTTCTGTGTTCAAAAAAAGAACCAGATTGAGAGTGGTTGACAGTTTGACAGTTTATTTAGCCATTGCTAGCATTATGTTCGAGATTATTTATTTATATATATATTTAAACTATATATAATCTTGGTAACAAAGATGACAATGTAAGTTGTACCCTATTACAAAATCATTGAATTAATTAAAAATAATAATAATAAAAAAACACTGTAGACATGTAATTGCAGAGTTCACCTCCTGAGTAGATGTATGTATGCATGCATGTATTTATTTATTTATTATGTCATCATTACTCATATGCCACAGCTGATTACTTATTTTTGCATCAGCAGCAAATGAGCTTGCTGCTCAAACATTCAAAGTTAGTTTTGTTTTTGATTTTTAATCAAAAGTATCACACTTTTAAAGATTTTTTTTTTTTTTTACAAATATTTGTCTCACCTCATTCGGATTCAGTGCTTGTCGGTAACAGAATCAGAATCAAAAAATAAATACAAATAAATAAATACAAATTTCAGATTAATAGGTGTATAAACAATTGTGTTATAATTGATAATGGAATATGATTGAGTAAGATGCAGGGATGTACTAGGATGGAGGGGTAACATAAGGATATTGCACGTTTTTATTGCATAAGTGGGGAACGTTTAACTGTTCATGAGGTAGATTGCCTGGGTGAAGAAACTGTTCTGGTATTTGCGGCTCTGAGGCCCTTTGAGTTAAAAAATGGGGCAACTTGGATGTGAGGGATCCAGAATGATTTTCTGAGCCCGCTTCCTCACTCTTGATGTATACAATTCTTGAAGGGTGGGCAGGGGAGCACCAGTAATCCTTTCAGAAGTCCGAAACATTCTCTGTAGTCTTCTGACGTCTGATTTTGTAGCTGAACCAAACCAGACAGCTATTGAAGTACACAGTACAGACTCAGTGACGGCTGAGTAGAACTGTTTGAGCAGCTCCTGTGGCAGGTTAAACTTCCTCAAATGGAGAAGTACGTACAACCTTTGTTGGTCCTTTTTAACAATGGAGTCAATGTGATTGTCCCTCTTCAGGTCCTGAGAGATGGTGGTTCCCAGGAATCTGAATGACTCCACTGCAGTCACAGTGCTGTCTATGATGGTGAGTGGGGGGAGTGCAGGGAGGTTTCCACCATCATCTCCACTGTTTTGAGCATGTTCAGCTCCAGGTTTTTAAGACTGCACCAGACAACCAGCTGCTCAACCTCTCATCTGTAAGTAGACTCGTCACCATCCTGGATGAGACAGATGACTGTAGTGTCATCTGCAAACTTCAGGAGCTTGACAGAGGGGTCTTTAGAGGTGCAGTCGTTGGTGTACAGGGAGAAGAGCAGAGGGGAGAGATCACATCCCTGAGGTGCTCCAGTGTTGGTGGAGCAGCTGTTTGACATGAATTTCCCAAGTCTCACTAGCTGTTGCCTATCTGTCAGAAATCTGGTGATCCACTGACAGATAGAGCTAGGAAAAGAGAGCTGGGTCAGTTTGGTCTGTGTTGGGATGATGGTGTTGAAAGCCAAACTAAAGTCACAAACATGATCCTAACATAAGTCCCAGTTTTGTCCAGATGTTGCAGGCTGAAGTGCAATCCCATGTTGATTGCATCATCCATGGACCTGTTTGCTCGGTGAGCAAACTGCAGGGGGTCCAGTAAGGGTCCAGTGATGTCCTTCAGATAAGGGAAACAGCTGGCTTCTCATATGAGCTACACTGGGTGCTTTCTAAAAAACCTGCTCTAGATAAATATCCCTGAAGGCCTCTAATTCCACGTCTCATCCAACTGTCCAGTATAAATATATACATTTATGCTCCCATCAGTCGGTGATAAAACTTTAGCTTTCATTTGCTCACAGGAGATGGTTTAACCTGCACTGTGTGCCAGCGGGTGGCACAGATTCAGACGACAGACTAGTCATTTAATGCTCACTTCTCAACGTGTCTCAAAGCCTCAGCTAGTTAGAGTCTTTATAATATTCTTATTCATACTGAACTAAGTCTCTATGAAGAGCATTTATGGTATATACTGTCGATTACCTAAACCGATAAAATTAGTTCCACATCAACAGGATGAAATGGACACTTTTATAGTTCAAATATTACTTCAGTTCTACTAATGAAAAGAAATGCAAGTCATTTCTGCTTTTAAAAGTTCTCGAACACTTGCGCTTAGTGTAAGATCAGAATCTGAATGTCAAGACATACTGTATATTTTTCTAGTCACTGTTTTTTCAGATATACAGTGAAGTGCTGATTTCCCGCCATAAATATGACATGATGTTGTATTCGTTAGTAGTCATTAGTAATCATTAACTAATGTATAGTAGTTAATCATTAACTGTATCTTTCTTGTCTTCACAGCAAATGCTGAATGATCATGAAACGTCGTCTCAAGACAGCTGTATTAAAAAGGTAGGATTCATTTTATGTCAGTTCTCCCCTCTCGACACGTCAGACATGCTGATATCACCACACACATCTATCTATCTATCTATCTATCTATCTATCTATCTATCTATCTATCTATCTATCTATCTATCTATCTATCTATCTATCTGTCTATCTGTCTGTCTGTCTGTCTGTCTGTCTGTCTGTGTGTGTGTGTGTGTGTGTGTGTGTGTGTGTGTGTGTGTGGACAGAATCAGCACCGAGGTTATGTAATGAAAACATCTGTGCCTGATAATCTATAACGTCATCCATCTATTTTTCTCACATCCCACGCTGTGTCTCTGAGATGCAGACAGATAAAAAAAAAAAAAACAATGTTATTTTGAGAGCTGCAAGATTTCTTAAGTCAAATCCCAACAGACTGACAAAAAGAAAAAAAGCTTCTTTCGTTTATTTATCCCTTGCTTTTAACCCGTTATCCTTCCTTCACAACACAAACACTCAGGAACCAAGATGCCTATCTGAATCTGTCCATATCTGTCCAGCGCCAACCCTCTCTCTCTCTCTCTCTCACACACACACACACACACACAAACACACACACACACACATACACACACACAAAAGCCTTGATCTGAGCTCCACCGCACTCTGTCCCAAAAGTGTGCATGTGTGATTGTGTCGGTGTGTGACACGTTAGCTTACAGTAAACTGACAATGATAGTACACATAGACATAGATTAATTATAGAAAACCAATGTGTACAGATCGCCTCCGGCTATGTGCCTGCGTGTCTGGCTGGATATTAAAACATTTTGCTTAGTTGAAACAGGCAGCTGATGTTTTAATGGGAAAGAGATTAATGGCTCTTTTGACAGGCTCTCGGAGACGGTATCAGTGCTTTTGTGGCCCCTGCTGGGACCCATCTAAAAATAGACGGACAGTGTTATTTTAACTTGCACTCTTTATATCTAGACATGATAAAGGGCTGATTTTTGTCAGAAAACACACCAATACCGAAATATTAGGCAATTATTTTATTATTATTATTATTATTAACATATACATGTGTGTGTGTGTGTGTGTGTGTGTGTGTGTGTGTGTGCTGTTGACTAATATTTCAATATTGGTGCGTTCATTGACAAAAATCAGACCTTTATCATATATATATATATATATATATATATAGAGAGAGAGAGAGAGAGAGAGAGAGAGAGAGAGAGAGAGAGAGAGAGAGTTTTTGACCCATAATTACCATAATTATTAATTAAAAAAATAATTAAATATATTTTTAAAGGAATTTTAGGGGGTAAAATGTCAATAATTTTAAATGTATAAATTTAATTTAATATACATTATTATTATTATAATTATTATTATTATTATTATCCTTGTAGAAAAAAGTATATGAGATATTTTTTAAGGTGGATAAAAAAAGCAATACCTTTATGATATTCATTTTATGCTTTATATATATATATATATATATATATATATATATATATATATATATATATATATATATAGAGTACTTAATCTTTATTAAGTGTTAAAATGAATGAGATCAAATTAATCTCAAATGTTAGGTAAACTGAACCAGCAAAATTCGCTGCTGTAAAAAACAAAAACAAAAAAAAACACAAGCAACCCTTCAAATTTAGGGCGTCTGATTATGCCCCAAAATACATTACAGGTCAGGAGGGGCATCGTGCAGCCCTGAGGCGAGTCGCCTCAAATGTGACGATTGATTGATTATCGTGATCATTTGTTTGAAATGATTATCAGGATATAATGATCACTGGCTTCACCCCCTGCCTCGTGCTGCTTTTCATGCTCTCTTGTTTCCTCGTATAATGCACCTCCATCAGAAATGGCCTCTGGTTATGGAGGCGTAGTAACAGGGGCCTCCAGTCGGGTCCTCAGGGGCTGGGGGCCCCACTGATGAATGATGACCCAAAGGAGCCTGAAATCAGAGAGAATAAACAGGGGGAAGAAGACAAGAGGAGAGGGACAGGGAAGGCTGGTAACTATCTGTAGCGGAGGGCAATTATACGGCAGGCCAGGCAGCCCCAGGGGCAGCAGATCACTCTGAGGAACGAAGAGGGGTCCTGACCACCCAAAACACTCACTCACACACACACACATAAGGTGGGACCGATGGGGAAGGAACAGAGAGTTTTACCTTTTCATTTTACCAGCCTGATCTCAATGACTATCACAAAATCATCGTGCATTCAATGTTTTACAAGTGTTTCTCCTTCTGCTAGTAAACACAAATCTAAGCGATCTGAGCACAGAACAGTTAACTAGTTTTGCGTCTAAACAACACTTTCTAACCGTCACTTCAGGAGCTCGTTTGAGGGAAAGCTTTCTCATGCACTCCAGCGCTAGACGGTCTGAAAACACAGGGCAGTTAAAGACGTTTAGCCTTTTCTGTCACTACGAGGGGTGGAGGGCTGTTCAGAAATAATATTTGTGGTCTTTAGCTTGACTATGAGAGGAATTAATGATAATATCCCTCCTTGGCCCCTGGCTCGGTTAGGTTTTAATGGCCCCTAAATGACAATCTTTCTCACTGTGTAGGTGTGTGCTTGTGGAGGTGGCATGTTATTAATAAAGTTACTATCTCTTATTTGAAGACAACGATCAATTATAGATAGTTTAGATACTTTTCAGATGTGATAGCTAATAGTAGTTCAAATGAATTGAGAATTGACCTACAGCAATCTATCAGCAGAATGCAATAACACTTAAAAGATCTATTTTGAGTCAAAAAAAAAAAAAAAAGGAAGGATACATTGTCTTTTGACTGTCAATTTATGGCTTTTCGTCTTCCGAGAGCGAACATGCACACGCAAATATATCCATACATGAAACCACAGAAATATGTGATGGTTGTTAAGAGGGCGGATACAAGACATTTTTTATCTGGCCTCTTATTCCCAAAGGCATCTCCTGTCTTACTATCGCTCCTCTTTGACAAGAACAGAAAACAAATGTCTCTTTCTGCCACATCTGTGGGAATTGTCCTTTCCAGAGCAGAATGCTGTCATTATCCCTGATCTTCCCAGCGTTCGCAGGACTAGAGCCTCAGATACAGTGTGAAAGTTAAATGTGTGTGTGTGTGTGAGAGAGAGAGAGAGATTGTGAAAGAGCGTGATCAGTGAGGACGGAACGGTCCATTGTGGACAGAAGCCGGTCTGTGACGGAGCAGCTCCTCTCGGCTGTGCTGGAATTCATGTGGGAGCGAGTGAAGAGGGACGCAGAGCTAATAGAAGACTGCTGAAAGAGCAGTATATTAACTATTTCAAATAGGGTCACTCTATTTTCTCTCTATGATGTCTGAAGGGAACTTTCCTCAACTGTCTGTGAACAAAGACAGGATAAAGTGGCTCGCTTTGTCCTCTTCTATTTCTCTGAGTGGGTGTTCATTAGTTGTGTGAATGAAGTTTGAGCCTCACTCATATAATAACATGCGACCGGGCTGCTGTTGACAGAAACCCTTTCTAAAGACGGTATAGGTTCGGGACAGTTGGGCTGCCGTTGTGGTAATGGTGGTCTGAGACCCTCTCACTCTCGTGCTCTTTCTGTAAAGGGGACACATTTGTTTTTGTTGTCTCAGAGCGGGGACAGCTGTGTCCCCAGGATCATTTCTGGACTGGAACTATGTGTGCAGTAGCCCCTAAAATATGAACACTAAACTCCTAAAATGTCACTGCATTATGTATCGAAATATCAAACCAAATGGCATTTATTTTAAAAAGAGAAATATCACAAACACAGTTTCCAAGCATGTAACAGAACATAAAAAAAATAATAATATAAAAAAGATATGGGACCTGCATGTTGATGATTGATATCAACTGTTGTGCGATTTTAAATCTTTCCTTTCTCTTTGGGATGTTACAAGCTCTTGGTGCATAAAGAAGATCTGTAAAGTTGCAAAGACCAAAGTCTCAAATGCAAAGAGATATTCTTTATCAAAGTTAACAGTTAACCCCCCAGTTCAAACTTAGCAAGGACAGTCTGGCGCTTCTGACTCACAGTCTGTAAGTACGTTTACTTATTTAAAGAATTTGCCAATGATAATTCAAACATGAGTTTTGAGCAGTGTAGAGTAGTGCTTATTGTTTGTCGTTTCTTTGATCACAAATGCAGTCATGTTTTATTGTTTACGCAGTGCTATACGTAACGTAAAAAGTCATTATAATCAGTAATTACGTCCTCACTGGATGCAACAAATGCATTGTTTATAATGGGTTTTACTGGTTTTGTCTCATCACGCAGTGGGGACACAAGACATCAAAGTATAGTGAGGGGCATAGCATTTCCGTCACACGCTTGAGGTATTCACCCAATCACATTACACTCGATAGCTGGCCAATCAGAGCACTCCTCGCTTTTCAGAATGATAAGCTTTGTAAAAATCGACGTGTTTCAGAAAGACAGGGCATGAATGAGAAACAATAATGTGCATTATGAGCAAAATAATTTTGTCACGTCTGTCTGACTTAAGTATTTCCTGCTTAAAAATGTGACTTTATTGATTAAACGCTCTATTGTAGCATGTTTTATTCATGAGTAATTTTAATGTAATTTGACTCACTGTTTTTGCATTCCAGTGTATTTCTGTGTGAGTAGGATGTGTTTTAATATTTTGATAGCATAGAAAAGCTGCTACACAAGTTAGCATGTTGTCTGAATCAAATTTTGGCATGCTGGAAATGTTTCAATTCTTACAATCCCAGTGACCGACTTTAGTTGGTATTAGATGTCATTCTACTTAACTGACCTCATTTCTTAGCCATGTCAGTATTGCTTGATAAATGGTGTTTTTCGAATCACTCTTATCTCTGTGAATTGTGTTGTCGCTATCATGCTCACCACTTCACCGTCTTGCAAAATCCCTTTGAAAAGCAGATCAAGCTCAAGTGCACAAACAGCTCATTTCTCATCGTATTGTGGTGCCTGTCACCTCCGAAAAGATCCCAAATCCCTGGTTTGTTTAGGAGATCATGTGATAAATGCTACGACGCTAGCGTTCAGGATGGCTGACCCGAGAGTGCACTGTGGAGGCCGGACTCGAGCGCTGATCATGCGCTCTCACAAACCTTTTGTTTGCCAAAGAATCTGCAAAGCTTCCTAGCTATTTTTGCAGAGAAATAATAATCATGATGAGGACGCTACAGAGCACTGCTTTTATCTGGAAATGAGGGTTGTGATGCTATTGATCTTCTCTTTAGTCTGAAAAGATGGCAAACAGAACTTAATAATGAATTCTCACCCGATGAGTCCTCCAGGAAAATAATGTAAAACTTGTTCTTCTTGACATATTATTAAACATATGAAGACTCCACAGCCGAGTGAACCAAAATATAAAGGGGGATGATTTTGCGATAATACTAAAAGACCTTTTTCTTGCTCATCAGTCAGATGGCAGACAACATACAGTAGATTGTGTCAATTAGATTTTTTAGCAACGTTTTGTTAATGTTGATCATTTAAGTTGCATATCAGATACAATGCTTTCAATATGAATATGATATTATCCTTCCAGCAGGTCAATAGTTGTGGATGTGCAGTGACATGCACCATACTTGTTAATACATATAATAAATGAATTTTAGCACGACTGGTAATATGCATTAACCTATCAGTGTGCAGAACTGGAAATATCTAATATATAATAATATATATATATATATGAACCATCAATTACATGTTACTTAGAATATGCCCTATTATTCGGATCTGATTTTGCAGCTTTAAATGGCCGTTGACAGGGAAACTGTTGACAGAAATGTGTAATTGTTGTCAGGAGGAGCTGTATGTATTTGTCCTGTTTTCCATTAGCAGTGTGTGATGTGTCTGTTCTGTTGAGCAGATAAATCCCTGTTGAAGCTGAGTGTTGCTCTAGAGGTCTCCAGATGTGTGTGGATGTGCGGGTGGACTCCATCTGGGGCACACATGGGAGAGATGGGGATTCAGGGTCACTCGCAGCCTGAGCCCTTGCTCTTTCACAGCTTCTCTGTTATCAATGAGCCAAACCTCACACACACATTAAAGCCTGTGATTCACATGTGTCACTGTTCAACAAATGCTTAGTCAGTCTTAAATTAAAAATCCCACATTAGTATTAACAACAGCAATAATAATAATAATAATAATAATAATAATAATAACTTATAGAAAAAAAACTTCAACTTACAATGTTATATATGTGTGTATAAATACACACACACACACACAATAAAAATACTGTATAACTTACAATATATATATATATATGATTATTTAAAAAATATTTTTTTATTTGTAAGTTATACAGTATTATGTGTCAATGTAAATATATGTAAAAAATAATAATTATATATATATATATATATGTGTGTGTGTGTGTGTCAAGTCAGTGTGTATTTCTTATATTTTTAATAACTAATTTAACCATTTTTTTTTTGTTGTAAGTTAAATATACTAAGTATTTTTATTGAATATTTTTTGTAAGCTAAATATACTGTAAATTGAAATAATCTGAGCAAATTTGATTATTAAAAAAAAATAAGACAGTTAATTATTTTACAGTGATATATACATCAGTTTATACCAACAAAACAATTTCTCCATGGGAAAAACTTGAAAGAAATGAGGGCTTTATTGCATGTCACAATATATATATATATATATATACAAATGTTGTGAAAGTGCTACAAGGACATTTTGGAGAACCTTATTATTATTATTATTATTATTATTATTATTATTATTATTATTATTATTATATTTATTTTTATTTATTTTTTGAGACTGAAGGATTCTGTAACCAGTCTTAAAATCTTGTTAATTTTTTTTTTAATTTTTAATGTTAATATCCAAAGGCAAGCCTTTTATAAATTGTTGTACCACATCAATAGCACAATTTCACTCTATGATATAGCGTTTTTCACATTCTTAGCTCCTGCCTTCACAGAAATTTGTCCAAATCCTGTTACTGAACAAAAGCAGCTCTTGTTCGGAGGAATAAAGCATCTTAAAGACAAAAGCTGTGTGGACGGATTTAATCAATAAGAGCGTTGGGAGGTTTAAAGTCCAGGTCCCGCTAAGCTTTCGCAGTTTGCACCCTGATTCAGATATGTTAATAAAACAGGGATTCACCCCCCTCCTCAGCATTTGGGCTTGAGGGTTTAATCTTTATTACGGCGCATTACCCCACCGCGAGCTCCCTGGTCCCGCCTGGCACCACAGACCTCAGCCGCTCAAATGAACTGTTAAATAACTCCACCTAATCCTGAGCCCTTGAAACAATGGGTGCATGCAACATCTATTTTCCATCCATCAGTCAAGTGCTTAGGCACAGGAGAGTTAACATTAATAAGACGGGTGTCTCGACACAATCCTGCAAAGAAGGCCTGAGCATGAGGGAATCCACATCACCCTCTATCGCCCGGTCCGGTCAAACCGTTTGTTTCCACAAGAAAGCTGTTCATTTGATCCAAACGAAGCTAATGTGTTAGCATGATTTTTAGTTCGATTTCAAACATTCTGTCAGATGAAAAATGCATTTGAGTGCATTTCAAGCTAAATATTTGAATAAATATAAGTATGTAATTAAGCCTCCAGAGATTTGTTTTACCATACTTTATGATAAAAGTAATAGAAAACATGTTAATAAAATAAAATTAGCATTATCTATTCATTTGCAATTATTATATATATACATAATATAAATATATATATATGCCTATGTGTGAGTGCCGTTTCGTGGAATAACCCAGAGCCAGATCTATTCAATTAAATAAAAGCAAAGCTTATTTTGCCTCTTTGGATGGAAACATTCATTTATGCAAATGAACAGTGGCGGCGTATTTGTTAATTAGGACATAATGATCAGCGTTGGTTATAGATTACGGCGAAAGGCCTTCATCATTGCCTCGTTTAGTGTCACAAACAGCAGGCTTCATTAAATAAACCATCAGGACGGTCTGAATATCCACCAGTCATTAGGATAATTAAAGAGGAAAAGCAATTGAGTAAACAAGGTTGTTAGGCTGTCAGCCCTAATTAAGCCATTAAAGTGAGGAGGGGAGAGAGTGTCGTGTTAATTACCGACTGCTCGTCCACACTGGAATTATCTGATTGAGAAACAATGATTAGCTGGAGCAGGAGGAGGGGGGATGTTCGGGACCCCTCGGTGCTGTCCTGCACAATACACCCGTCTCCTGCCTTTCACTTCATCCCCAATAATCCCTTCAGTCTGTGAAACAGCCCTTTCACGTTTACTACAGCTATGATGAAGAGAGAATAAAGACCATGAAGGGTTTTCAGACTCGGGTAAGCCGTGCTCCGTAGCATCATGTTCTGGTAAATAAGTATACAGGTAATATATATATATATATATATATATATATATATATATATATATATATATATATATATATATATATATATATATATATATTAATTGATTTCCTCTGAAGGTTTTAAGATAATTTCTATACCTCTCTCTCTGTCTTTGTAGAACAAATAAATGATTCAAGGACATAGAACACAAGCAGATGTTAAAAATGCCAATACCCCCCTAATGCAGGCATTATCATATAAAATGTGCTATTACATGATGTGATGCAGAACATTAGTCGGGAAATCACAAAAAGCCCCGTGCAATAATTCACAATACAGAGCAATACAGACAAAGCACCGCAATTTATTTTGATCAGATCGCTCCTTCACTTCCACCTGTTAGTGTGTAAAGGAGAAGTGTTATATTTGTAGGCCTTTTTAGCAAACTGAATGAATGTAACGTGCAGGGATTTTTTATTTATTTATTTATTTTATATGTTTTTTTTGTCTCACTAAATGCATATTATTATTATTTTTTTTTATTGTTTAATGTGTTACTTTTTCTCAGTCACTTTGGTGCATTTGTCAAATCAGAAATGAAATTTCCATAACTACTTGTTCAGCCTCCACATCACTGTGTCACTTGTGCACATCATAAAACCAGTTTCTCATTCTTTTGAACAAGTTGCGATTGCTTTGGTACATTCATGCAATTGATTACACACATTTATCTGCAGTTTCCTACATTATCAGTTGCTCATGGCATGTTGCTCAAAGTGTACTCTATAGTTTAATGTGCAATAGTCTTACCTCTCAAAACATGTAGTCTTTAGTTCATCGTATAAGTCATTAAATACAGAATGGTTCATTTAGTTGTCATAAACTGTCAAGCTATTTTTTCTTTTGCACATTATTATTAGACTTTTTGTAAATTTGGCATGAATTGTGCAAGCGAATCTTGACTAATGAAGAGAATGTAGATGATAAACCAATGATAAACCATTTCTCTGAAATAGCTCAAAATAGCAAAAAATACTTGCTTTTGAGAGATGAACTAAAGATTTTGAGCAGGAGACTTTTCTGAGAAATGCACGTACTGTTTTGCAAATGTCAAGGATGATTGGAGAAATGTTCCAATGCGACTGAGAAAAATGATTATTTTTGATTATTATTATTATTACTTTGCAGTGCATGCATGACAGGATTTTCCAGATACTCAAAGCTCAAGATTTGCCGCATACCCACACTTCAGTAAAAGTGCCTTAATTTACAAGAAAAGATGATTAGTTGTTAAATTTTAATCTTTGATCACAATAATGTTTTCTCTGAGTTATCAGCCCCTCGTAAGCTGCTTTACCACCCGTTCCCTTTTGTCATTACGCAGGATTGGATTTAAGATCTCGCCCATAATGGCCACGGCGGCTTGACAAACATGACTTCTTAGCAGGTGATTTGCGTCAAGTATTTTCTGAACCAGCACATAAATGAATTAGCAATAAAATGGACTTAGAGCCCTAATAGCAGGGGTGCCCATTACTGCAGCTCTAATCACTAAAGAGATGCCATTCAATTGCCTGGAGAAGGCACGTTTTTCGTCGGATTTCATAAAGTAACACGTTTGTAATGGAAGGCGCGCTGCTTGAGCCGAAGCGCGGGAAGCTTTTCTGTACATGTGAGTTTTGATTACCGCTGGCAACAGGCTCTTAGCTCGCGCTGGAGGCAGGGGCCGAGCTGAAAGGGTCCCAGCGTGCGCACGCTGCCTCTGAAATTACGGCGGCCCAGAACGTGCATTTATAGTGCATTTAATCAGCGGCCGACTTTTTGATAGTCAAACAATAGTTAATTACAGTAGCACCTGCCTGAGAGGTCGGGGTGGATCGTTGTTAATGAGGGCCGTGCGGCGCCTGCATCTTTTCCAGGAATATATAAAGCTCCAGGGATGCACCGCATGGCTTCCTCGGCCCGCCACTTCCACGCGTCGCTCACTGTGAGCTGATTGACGGCAGAGACGGGGGAGAGAATGGAGAAATGGACTTTGATTCCATCTCTTGTGTTTGGAGAAATTATATATCTGTGCTCTCAACTTCAGAGAGAGAGAGAGAAAGAGAAAAGAGGTTTGGAGGGAAGGACGACTCTCTTCCAGAAGTTGGTTTAAGGTTCATTTTCTCTTCATCTGTGGTCCATTTCCTCCATTTTTAAGTAATATGACGTATTTCAAATTCCGAAACGTTATTCAGTTTATGCATACATGAGACCATTAAGTCCAGTCACACTCTAATTTAATAGAATTGAATTGTTAGCTTTAAATGTCTTTTTTTTTTTCTTTCTTTCTGAATGCTCTTAAACTGGAATAATGAAACCATCAAAATATCATCTGTATAAGATAAACTACCTTTTATATTATTTATTTATTTAAATACGTTTCCCAGCAAGAATGCATTAAGCTCATTAAAGTGAAAGTTTATATATTTATATATTTATATATTTATAATGCTGCAAACTAGTATAATTTGATTTCTGAATGATTTCTGAAGGATCATGTGACACTAGACTGGAGTAATGATGCTGAAAATACAGCTACGCATCACAGAAATAAACTGCACTTTAAAATATATGAAATTCAACATAGTGATGTTTTTTATTGTTTGTTTGATCAAATAAATGCAGAAAGTAAAAATCCTAGTGACCAAAATAATGTACATTTTAACTAAAAGTTTGCACGTTGTTAAATAGTTTGTATAACTTTAAATATTGTTTATTAATTCATTTTGTACAATACAGTGTTCTCGTGTGTTACCTTATCTTTCTGTTGACAATTTACTACATTGCGACAACACTAGTTCAATAGCTTTTTCGTAAGAAGACCTTAAAGTGTGCTTCGATACGAAACATATGTAAAAACAAATTAGAAATATTTCCTGAAATCAATAATGTGACAATCTGTCCCTTTTCCCTGTCTGGTGATCTCATGAAAAAGATTGTAAGCGTCCTGACAGTGTGGTTAGTGATGAACAATGAGCCCTTCTCCCCTTCTCCCCTTCCTGTGCCCCCAGGGCTGGAGAAAATGAAGAGAGAATGGCTATTAAAGAGCAGTTTGATGTGCGCACATCATGTAGGCCGTGCCAAAGCAAGATGCGCTCGGCTGGACACCAGATCAAAGTGTATTAAAGATGACCTCTGTGTCAAACATGTTGATCAAACACAACTGCCAAACACATACACACATTCATATTAACTCTAAAGAGGGCAGCCTGTTCCTAAACCCAATGATTAAATGTTTCGCACCTTGCTTCTGTACTAGGTTAACCCTGAGAACGCGTCCTGCTGCTGTGTATACGTCCATGTGTTTGCGCTGGAGTGAGATATTAGCCATTCTTTCTTCTGTCAGCATACTCTGACCTCTCTCATTCATTCATGTTTCATTTGTTTGACCCTGACCCCCCCCCTTCCAGACCCCCGTGCGGTGCAGTAATCTATTTTTCTCTTCCCTATTGGTAAGCATATTTGCCATAGCCAATCAGGTTGATTGATCATCAGCGAGGCCGCAGGTTTGGCAATCAGCTGGGTTGTCCTGGCCACCGCAATTTCCCAACAGACACGCAGAGCTTGACAGCACAATAAACTGGCTATTCATCAAAGTGTCCCGCTCTTGGACATCAGATCTGCCCTGGGGCCGACTCTCGTACCCCATAAACTGCTGTGCACCGCTCCGAGGGCTAGCGGCGAAGCATATGAATGTGCTCACCTCTCATACAGCAGGGTGTGTGTGTGCGTGTGTGTCATTAAAGCAAGAAAAATAACATACACACACACAAAAACACATATACACTCTTAAAACACCAGTTTTGTAACAATTTTTATTTTATTTTTGCATTTAGCAACATTAATTGATATTGATATATTCAGTGCATGTCATAGTAAACTTTGCTATAATTGAAGAAAATAATAATAATAATTGTGCATGAAAATAAAAACATTTACATTTCCAGTTAAATTTGTTTTCTGCTCGTAATAAGAGTATTTTGATAATTATATACATTGTTTAAACCAAAAAAACATCTTATACCATGTATTAATTTATGAATTTATTTATTTTATTTTTAATTTTTTGTGTGTGTGTGTGTTCAGACACTACTATTTTGGCTCTCAGGGCCCAATATCCTCATGTATTTTATTGTATTTTATTGTATTTTATTCACTCATTCATTCCGTTCATATAAATTAATTGAAGAACCATAGAAGAAGAACAATTTTGGGTTACCCAAATAACCTTTAAGTAATATATGGAAGCATAGAAGCCAATAAACAACCTTTCTTTTTCGAAGTGTGTGTTAAACTAGATAAACCACTATTCCACAACTGTTCAAGTGTAAATGCAGGTGCAGCTTTTCTTCAACAGGAAGTCCTTCAGTGATACTTGCATGCCTCATTCCAACAAACGATTCAGCCCTTAAAGCAATATTGACTGAATGGGGCAGAAGATGAATGATGCCTCTAATGTGATATGCACACACAAAGAGGTCATGATAATAAAACATTTATCAGACGTCTATTACTTACAAACACACGCACAAAGACACAATGTTCAATCCAAACAGAGCTGCAGGGAAGGGCAGCAATCAGCAAAGAGCGTGCTTCTCAAGGCATTGGTAGAAAATGGCCCGTGTGAAGGGGAGAGACAGGAAAGTGTGTGTAGAAAGAAGATACAGAGGATGGGCAATACAGAGCTTTTCAAGAGCGTCCTGTGAGTTAATGCCACCGCTCACCCCATCGGCTGTGTTTTCTTGCACATGGCGTAGTAGTGATAATAAAATAGATATTATGGACATGTTCTTTCTTTTCTGCTCTTTCTTTGGCATATCATGGTTTTTTCGAAGCCGTGTCATCCCTGCATTTAGGGCACACATGAATATGCCAGTGCTTACAGGCCCCAATTCACGTCAAGAGTGCCTCCACTAACCTGGTCAGCAAACCCAGTCGAATGGAGCCGTTGCTCTTCAGCTGGAAACTAATACGATCTTACAGCACACCACAAGCTCTGATCCACAGCAATGCATCACAAATCTCAAGCGTTAGAATAGGTCAGCATGTTTACGGACTAATAAATCTGCCGATGGACCAGTGGACTTTCAAATGTTTTGAAAGCTGTTATATGAAAATGAATACAAAGTCAGGAGACTTTGAACACTAACTCGGCTGCCGTTTCCTTGTTTAGTAGCAGAGGGCATGTTATATGAGCAATCAGGATATGGGGGTTATCCTGAATGACCTGCCTATTGAGTCCCGTTCCTCATATGAGCGCTCAGATGTGCTCAACAGGGCTGTCAGAGGAAAGAACATGCCATTAAAATGCCTAATGTAATATTGTTTGATCTCATAGAGATGTTGTTCCAGCTTTATTAAGCAGACTAGTCTGCACTTATTGTTTTAAACTGGGAAACAACATTGTTTCAATCGTTCCTCTTGTTTCTTTAGTAATGCATTAAATAATGCATAGAGTGCAATTTGAGAATATGGGAAATGTTAAGTCCTAAAAATTACATTGGTAAATGTCCTGTATCTGGCAGTATTTCATGCAAATGTTTATTCAGCATGCTAGTCAGCGCTAATTATTTAATGCATAAAGCTAGGAGAAACCGGGAACAACATTCAATTGTATCGTTTGCTTTTTGCTTTTTTTTTTTTTTTTTTAGTAAAACATTAAGTAATATAGGGTATCATTTAAGCATGGGAAAATTTAACTCCACTTTCTGACAATTATTCACATGTTAGCATCATCTGCACTAATAATTTGAATAGGGTAACACTTTACAATAACTGCATGTTATTAATCATTAGTTTAGCATTAGGAAACAGTTAATTCATCATTTATAAAGCATTAATATACATTTATAAGCAGTTTATAAGTACAGATATAAATGCTTTATACCTGATTTAAAAGCATATCTATAATGTATTTAATAATTGTTATTAATGATCAATTTATCATTTCTAAATTAAGTATAGCATTATTTACACACCAGTTATTAAGGAGTTGTCTGTGGTTCATAACATCACTTAGAAATTGTAAGTAAATGATTAATAAACTATTTAAATATGCATTCATACATCTTTTTATTCAGACATATAGTAATAGTTACTTATAGTGTTAATAAATGGTTTATTAACATGTATTTCTTCTGTAATTCAGGGTTAATTCAGGTATTTATAAAACATATGTAGTTGTTAGTTAACTATTTTTGTGAGCTCATCTAAAGTGAGGACTATTTATGCCTTGTAAAGCTTTTACAAATTAGATTTAAAGGCTTTTAATATTTCTATGTTCTGTATCACTGTGTTGTGTTTGTTTCTGTTTTTTGTTTTTGTTTTTTTTGTTGTTTGTTTAGAAGATAACTGAGCCTTTAACTATCCTTTATAAATGCTTTACAAGGCATAACTAGTCCTCACTTTAGATGAGCTCACATAAATAGTTAACTGACCACTACTAAATGCTTTATAACTACCTGAATTTACTACATTTCTTGTGATCTTATGAATCACTGGCAACTCCTAAATAACTGGTTTGTAAATAATGCTATACTTCATTGAGAAATGATAAATTGATCATGAATAAAGTATGGAAATACAATTATTAAACACACTATAGATATGCTTTTAAATAAAAAATAAAGCATTTATATATGTATTTATAAACTGCTCATTACTGTCTATCAATGCTTTATAAATTATGAATTATCTGTTTACTAATGCTTAATTAATGATTATTAGTGTGCAGTTATTATAAAGTGTTACCTGAATTGTGATTGTAGGAGAAACTGGCAAACAACGTTGTTGTTGTTTTGTTTTTTTTACTTTGTTTTATTTTATATCTTGATTTGGTTTTAGTAATGAATTAAATAATACATAGGGTGTAACATGACCTATGCAAAAGAACCATGGTAAATTTGATGTCCTAAAAACATGTATTTTAGTAAGTGCAATGAGATTGTTTCTTGTATTTGTATTGCATAAATATTTAGTTTTGTAGTTTTGTAGTTTTTTTCTTTCTTTTTTTTTTTTTTGTGAATATTGATCATAGCTGAACTATTATTAATGTTATTTTGGCAAGTACATTGGTAGTGTCGCGTAACCAGACATCCAGACTGAAGGTTTGGAATTAATGGCAGCTGTCATTGGCCAAGGCCCGCCCATGTTTGACCGACATGTCAAACAACCATTCACAGTTTGTTTCGTTCATCGTCACGTTTGGATTCATGGAAATGTTGCCACAATAACTCTTGTAAAACTCTTGGACGTATTGTAAAGATTATATGCCATGAACTTTAATATTTCACATACTTTTGACAATCCAGCGTTTACTTGATCCTGATAAGTGTTCGTTGTCACAGTTGTAAACACGACGGCTTTCTTTTTTCGTGAACGGGTTTGGCGCCACGACATCTTTGTTTCCAGAGGTATCATTAAAGAACACGACACATAAGTCTTGCAGAAATCCTGTATAGTTCAACCAATCTGATAATGACTTCGACACTCCTGAAGTGTTTCCACGTCTGTGTCCCGTATGCATTAGACGTTTAGCCAACGGTCCGTGAATGTCATGTCTGAGGATGAGACGAGTACACTGGTAAATTTCTCTGGACAGAAAAAATTAAATAAGTTACATATGTCTTTCCCAGTTATTTCCTCAACAGTGACCAACGACGAACAGGCTACATTTTAGCATTTAAATATAAATATTTAAAAATGAATGTGTAGCACACATTCAGAAGCCTTGGGGTCTCTGGTAGCTGATCTGGGGTCAGGACCCAGCAGGGTGACATGCTCTGAAGAATCTGTGCGTTCACAGCACTCAGGGCTATTCTCTCTCCACTTCCTGCGGTCTCACCAGGAGGAAAGGTCTGTTTGTATCGCTACAGAGACGTGGTGAAAGGCGCTGGGACCTCCCTCCCATCGACTCTCCTCCAGAGCTGCATATTGTTTTTTTTTTTGTTTTTTTGCTGAAAAAAATACAGTTTCCTCACTTGCTGAGAAAAAAAAAAGGAAAGCGAAGCGGCCGTGTTTCAAACAATTGCAGGAGGCTACAATTAGTTTGTGTATTATGATAAGGCACAGCAAGGCAAGACGGGGAAGGTGCGCTCTCTCCCAAGAACAGAAGCGACAGTATAAACAACATCACAGTGGAGGGAGGACGAAACCCTAAACCCCTCGCTCCGGCCTCCATCTCTGCTGTTTACTGCGGAGGTGAAAAGCCATCGTGCCATCACATTATGACATCACTTTCAAATGTGATGCTTACGGCTTGACTAAGCAAGGTTTTGACTCTTGGATGTTCAGTTCGGTTTATTTGTTACTAATGCTGTGAATTATTGGCCTGCATCGATGTGGTGTGTGTGTGTGTTGTGAAAGGCAGCCGCTCTGCTGTGGGAAATCCTGCTGTGCACAGGCGCCCTCTATTGCCAAAGCCCAGTGTGTGTGTGCTGGATTGGTCCTGGGGACTGAACCACTATAACTTTTACAGTATAAAACAAGCACTATACTAAAGCAATGTGCCATAAAAACAAATATGCAGTTCTGCAGTGCAGGTAAACAAAGCACCTCTCCCTCTGTGTTTCTGCGGTGCTGAATGAACTGTCAGCGCTGGATTCAGTCTCTGCACTGTGATGGATCATATTTTCGTGCCGAATGTCTGTAATGGACTTACAGTGTCCCAACAAATTCAGATACCTAAACAGACAGCTGCAGCAGGCCAGTGAACGCTCTCTGGAACAATGGCAGAGATGGAACAGAGGATGTCTTGGATAAAACTTGCATGTCTAAGCAGTGTTACGCTCCAGATCTGTTTAGACAACTGCTGAATGTTTGGCCTTCCCCCGCTGCGCCCTGAAAACGATACAGTGACTGTGGCTCTTACAAATTAGCCCCCCTTAGCTACCATTCAACACTTTCTGATCGCAATGAAGCTGCCTGACATCTCAGACAGCCCTCGCTCTCTTTAAGAGATGAACTTCTTCTCTTCATACTATGCGAGTATTCTTCAAATAAGATCAGTGAAGCATTATTTTAAGACTAGCATTGAGGAATGCATTTCTCTGAGCTGTTCATTTTTCTATTTATTTATTTATTTATTTATTTATTTATTTATTTATTTATTTATTTATTCATTCATTCATTCATTTATCTGTTTATGTATTTATTTATTTATTTTTAAACAACTATAAACAATCCTAGGACAACTTGTAGTCCATTTGGTTCTTCTTTTTGTTGGTTTAATATTTATTATTTTACTAAAATGAAATCATTAGATACATAGAGGTATATGAGTAGTTTTTAAAATCTTAAATATTTTCACTCTTGTGTATTGATTTATTTATTGATTGATTGTTTGCTTGTAGCAAAGTGCATTTATGTATTACTTAGTGTACTTTCAATTATTTAAAATCTTTGTTTATTTTATTAATGTTTTATTTTTCGTTCTTTTTGTTGATTGCTGATTTGGTGTTTTAGTGGAATCAGAAAAACAGTATGACATTTTTGATCCTCATAATAAATACTGGCCTTAGAGAATTTTTGTAAAATGCAGGTACTATCTTCATCAAAATTCTCACTCCATTGAGTAATTGATTGAAGAATATTATTTGTGTGCTTATTTATGCATTATTTAATGTACTTTATATTCTTTGTTACTCTAGATAATTTACAGAATTCAGTCCCATTATTTTTTATTGATTTAATATATATATATATATATATATATATATATATATATATATATATATATATATATATATATTTATTTATTTATCCAATGAATGAATGCTAGCCTTAATATTTAGATATATTAATATTTGTAAAGGACTACCTTCATCTCACTTTTATTTTCTCACTCTTATTTATTCATTCATGCATCTTTATACATGAGTTTTTCCTTTTGGTTCAGAACTTTTTTATTTTTATTTTTTAATTCATTGTGACAATTGCTGCAGAGGTTTATGTCAGAAATGCTGTGAAGGAATGACTGGTTGCACTGATACCTTCACGCTCAGCCCACACGCAAAGTGAAGGTTACAAATGCTCTTAAACGAAAGAGGAAATTGAGAGTTGAAATCGTTGCTGTCTCTGTCTGTGCAGTAGTATTATATTGCGCGATGCAGGTCTGTTTCTGTGTGAGGGAGATTGAGAGGCGTGAGAAAGCCATGTGAATTTCTGCCCCCTCGTATAAAAGAACCTCTCTTTTATCAGCCCTCGCCTCAACAGCAAACCCGCTGACATTTCACCGTTTCTCTGCGGCACACGTTGTCCCTGCCAAATCAGCTTTATTTCGCCATCTTTTTACTCATCTACATTTCTGCAAAAGTACCTTCAGACTCCCTGCGTTCTTCACATACTTTACCTGAGTTTGCCGTGTTTAATATCTCGAATCGAGGCATACTTTTTCACATGCAGCGATGTTGTTGTGATATCAGTGCTGTTAGCCGCGGTCCAAATTTGTGGTCTCTAGATGGTTCTTCTTAGTTTGGGGATGGAGGAAGTCTACAGGGCAGGGAGAGGAGTTTTGAGCAGGGGGTCAGAGAAGGTTTTGTTAACCCTTTAACCACAATAACGTGCGTCTGCTAACTAGTGAATTGATTCCAATTCAAACTGCAGGCAGTCATTTGGTTTGTGGTCTGGAAGGAGAGATCACACACACACACTGGGGAATTTGTTGCATAGGGCTGCATCATGTTTGCATCACAGGAACAGGAACGCATTATTTATACTAGCATGATGATAGTGCGGCCGCTCCAACACGTGTAACTCATTCAGATGCAAGTAAAATTAGATATGTGAGAGTGTTGCGATGAGCCTGACAGATATTACAGAGATTTACAGTACATGTGCTTCTGAGAGAACAGTAGCAGACGACAGCATTAAATGAACTGATACATCTGTGTTAGATATATATATTGCATATCCCAGCAGCCCCTGCAGCTGCCGGGACTCTGATCAGACACAGTGAAATAAGCTGTTAGCGTACTAAACACATCGACAGGAGCGTCACATTCTCATAGCTTCACACACAGAAATCTGGTGCCGTGACCTGGATCTGAGGTCCATCTCGAATCTGAATTCCAGATATTAAATGTTACTGTCAGAAACATAAAAAAAAGCAATTTTAGTAGAAAAAAAAGTCTGTAAAAAATGCTACAATAAAATCTATTTTCCATACTCTACTCATTTAATTGAAATTTAAAGTGAAAGACTACTATGACTACATTATGGATTTATGTTACAACGTACATTGTTAAATTAACGTTTATTGCTTTATTTTAGTGTCATGATTGTTATCATGATGGTGTTTTTTTTAGTTTGTGTGAATGTAACTGTGCACCTTTTATACATTAATGTTTATGTCAGATTGTAGAAAAGCTACTTGTGATCAACTTTATTTTATCGTGGGCTTCCTCTGTATTACCTGTGGTTTTTAGGTTGTCAGATTTGATTAATTTGGAATATTAATTAGTTTATTTGAATTTATTAACATTAGTTAAATGAATGAAAAACTATTTTTTTTATTGTAAATTTAGGTTAAATGGGTTATTAAAAGAAAGAAAGAAAGAAAGAAAGAAAGAAATATGGTAAAGTTCTGGCAACAGCCTTTCCTTTTGAAACAGACACTTTTACCAGGACACATTTTCTCCTCTATATGATAAATGTCACCCTGTATTACACGCGTCTCTGAAAGGGAAATTAATTGTTCCTATTACAAACCCTTTTGTAAGTATTGCGTGATTTTTTTACATGCATTGGGAGTTTAGATCGGCATTGAGCATGTTGTTGGTTTTAGAACATGTTTATAAACATCTACCCAACAATTCAAAAACCTTTCCAAAAAGAATAGAAGTCATCAACTCGTTAAAGGTGAGTTTACCTCAGGCTGGGATGTACAAAAAAATGAAATCCGATCACCACACGTATTTATTTGACCCTTTACCTTTATCAGTCCGACACTATTAAAATGTAAATGTCATCTTTTTGTTGGAGGTGTGAAATGAGGGAGCCAATTATATATATATATAATGTTTTTATTTATTTATTTATTTTTCTCTTTTTTTTGGCCAAAGTGCTTAAGTCAGCAGACTTTATGCTAATAATTTGGCTTCCTCGTAGCACATTGTAAGGCAGTGATGCGTTTCCTCTCCTCTCTTCCCTTGAGATACCATTCCCTTACAGTGGTGCGAGTAATTGAATCAAGCCAATACCAATGCACGCCCCCCCCCCACCACCGTACCCGTCTTCCCCTCCTAAATCCCCTCACCCAAAAAACCTGACGTCTGCTGCTGATGAGAGCCAGATGTGAGAGCCAGTGGGCCCGTATAGAGGCCCGTGTCTTAAAGGTCCAGCATCATTCTGATGAAGGATATATCTTCATTGAGGAGATGGGTTGCCCATTACCTCGCCGAAGGAAATCGAGTCCCACATGTGTGCAGTTGAGTGTGTGCGTCTGCATGTCTGTGCGCGCGCCCCTTGTTTTATGAACAGTAGAAGGTGGCTGACACCCATCCTGTTTCTGGCAGCTTGGCGGGTCTGGATCCAATCCCGCAGTGCTCATTAAAGAGCAGAAACCTCTCTACACCCATCCTTTAATGAAACACTGGCAGGGTGCGTGTGAGGGGGATGAAGGGGGACGGGTCAGGTCACTTTTCAGCAGATGTGTGCAGGAGCAATGGCGGACCTGACCCCAATAGACAGAGGAAAGTAAGGTTTACAAACTTACCGTTTTTATTAGAACTTATAGTATTGAAAAAAAAAAAAAAAATGCAATACCACTGTTACACCAAGAGCTGCATCAGTAACACCAGGAGTTCCTGCACCAAACAGAGCCATCTCAAAAGAACGATTCAGACAATTTTAGAGCCAAAGTGACATATTATTATTTATTTTTTTACTGAATAATTCGTACAAGTGATTCAACAAAAACACAAGCCTCATAATTCTGCTGTTAAACCAGCTTTCCATTGGAAGTGCATTACTATACACACACTGGGCTTTACATACATACATATATAAATATATATATATATATATATATATATATATATATATATATATATATATATATATATATATATATATATATATATATATATATATATAGCTTTCACTTTAATTTAAATGTTAATGTTTGGCAATAGTGTAAATTAACAGTCATTTGAAAAAAAAAAACATTTTTTTTTTAATTTGTCTCTAGCTATTTTAGTACTTTAAGTTAAACTCAACAAAAATGAGAACTAGTGCCATTGCATCAAGCTTATTTTTTGTTTTTTATTATTATTTTATTTCATATTATTTTTAATTAATGTATGTATTTATTTAGTAGTTTTAGTTACTGGTTTAGTTAATCCTGGTGATCGACCCTGGATTAAAATATATGAGAATGTTCCTTTCCTTTAATCTGATGCTATTAATCCTTTTAATAATGTTTATGTACCCTTCTTATTCTCTCTCTCTCTCTCTTGATTTTGTAATGAAATCTGACTTGTACATGTTCTTGACACGTCGCACTGATAGGCACCTGGTAAAGAAACGAAGGTGTCATCAGCACAGCATGTCGATTGAAGCTGGCATTCCTAAATCTTCAATAGAGTGCTGCCTGAATGCAATTACGTGACAGGGACATCTCTACATGATTCACCATATGCAATAGATTAGCCTAAACCCGTCATTTGTATGTGTTGTCTAGTGGAGTTTCACAATAACTTCATCAGCTCTTAAAGTCACTCCATTACTTCTTTTCATTCTTCTTCCCCCCCGCTGTCTTTCGCGTCTCATCTTTACATCACCTCCTTCATCATGTGTTTGTGCACATCCCCACAACTCTGCTCTATCGTTCTCCCTGTCTTTTATATAACTGCTCCCCTTATAGAAACCACACACATTTAAGAACGAGCTCTGTGTCCGAGCCCTCAGCGAGACCATAAAAGCGGCACTTAAGTGAAATGCAAGAGGACAGGGGGAAACTGAGACCATCAATCTCATAATTTGTGAAAAAGAAGGAAGACACAAAAAGAGGGGAAGAACTGGCGTTCGTTTCACATAGTGCTGCTGTAAATCCCTTGTTAGGTCATTGAGGCTTTCTGATGCCGGCGAGAAAACGTTAGGTAGTTCTGGGTCGTCCCGCCGCTGCATTGAAGACGAGCGCAGGCTTTGACAGCTCGCTGCGCCATGCGGGAAATCCCCTCCGCATAGAAGCAATAAAAGCCCAGCTGCAGCGAGGAAACTGAGACGTGTGGAGTCTGTTTTCTTGCCTCTGATATAGTCGTGTCGCTCATAGCAGACTTCATGTCTGTGTGTCTGCGCTGGACAGAGGTAATCACCAGGATCTGGAGTTACACAGGCCCACTTTCTCAGATGCCACAGTAGTACTTATAGACCGTACCTAGAGGTCAAAGAATCACCTTAACTTCCCCTTTCTGGCCCTGCAGATATAAGACTAACTGCTTTAGTAGGTTACCTCACTTCCTGTGACTTCATAATCACTCCTGGGATTTGTTGATTCTAGCAAAACTGGTGTTATGGGCCCGATGAGAGCAATCAAACCCATAACCTTGGTGTTGAATAGTTACAATTCTGTGCAACGTTAAGACTTTCATATGTAAATGATTTCAAGTGTGTTTCTTTCTGTTGACCCATTAAGTGTCAGAAGTGAGATTTTCATATTGACAGCAGGCGAAAAGAAGTGTTCCCTTCTCAGCTCTTTCTTGTAAATGATTAAGAGCTATAGTGGGCAATAACGTTCATAATTTACTATGATATAAACAATCAAGTAGATTTGTGTGTGTGTGTGTGTGTGTGTGTGTGTGTGTGTGTGTGTTACTCTTTCTATGTATACAACTGGAATTTAGCAAATATGCATTTAAAAAGTCAACAATAAATATTGAATTGCAGATGCCTGGCAAACTTCAGGTTTCAGATCCTTTTGCAACTCTAGCCTGATTTCTTTAATAGGATATCATCAAACAGTATAACAGATGGATCCAGAGCTCTTAAGACTGGAGTGATTAAAGGAGAAAAGAGGAGAGAATGGAAGTCACAGGCTAAGCCCACCTCAGTGCTACGTAAACATGACACCTTTTCACCCCGGCTGAGAAGAAAATGCTCGTTAATGACCCGCCTCGACCTTCCCAGCTCTGGCTGACCCCTTTCTTTAGCTCGGAGCAGCTTAATTCTTACTAATTACATTCCGGACTGACAGAAAGTTGGCAGCTGCCGCAGTGTCGGCCCAGGTACTCTGGCATCTCTGGCACTGGAGGAGAGAGCGCTCAGAGAGACCAGACATACAACACTAAACATGACAAATCCATTCATCAAGCAAGCCGGGGAACATTGATCAGAGAAGATTGATTGGGAATGTGAGCCTCCCATGGAGTCATTAGAAATGAGTGTTGTGTAGCTATAGTTGTGGATGAGTTAAAAAACTACGCAGAAAAAAACACACATCCTTTTAACAGTTTGCTGAGAAGGTTTCTGAGGCCTCAGCACACAGTGGACTGGACTGAGACCTGAATAACTTTTGAGGAACTGAAACAGGTCTTGTGTCCAGCTCCTGCTTTAGGTAAAAAAAAAAAAAAAAAAAAAAAAGGTTACTTCACTTCTGTGTCAACTCAAGAATGAGGAGATAAAAATTCACCTTTAGGACATTATTTATAACAACTCGATAGCGTGGTTCAGGATTGTGTTTTCAAGCAGTTCAGGCAGTTTTCTGGCCATGCAGTGAGTATGCTGTGTGCACTTTTCAGATTTTTTTATTTACCAGACTTTTACACAACACCGTATTCGACCCAAAACGAAAAAACAAAAATAATAATAATTATGCATTTTGGCTCGTCATTTACATGACAACAGTGTTTTGGGGGCCTGAAAATGCTAACTTTTGGAAACGGAAATGAGCAGCGCTCTCTTCCACCAATGCCACGACTGAGGTGAGACCCTGGAGCAAGGCACTGCTTTGTGAATGGGTTAAATGCAGGCAACAACTCCAAGTATGGGACACCATACAGGTCACATCACTTTAACTTTTCACTTTACAAACTTACATCGCCAACTTCTAGCCTGGCATGCATTATACAGTGCAGATCTGTGTGGACGGGGATTGTTTTGACAACGTTGTGTGAATGAAAGAGCACAATGGTGTTGTGTAAACATACCCTTAGATGAGTCAAATAATACACATAACTATAAGTACCAAACATCTTCATTCATCTTGCTCCATGTGAACCACTTTCAGATCAGACTCTAACAAACAAACAAACGTTGCAATATTAGATTTTTAATTATTTTTTAAGTAATGAATGTAGTAACATCGCTACTTCGCTCCCCAGCGCTGTCATATTGGTTAACATACTCGATCAGGGTCTGTCATGTTAAAAGCATATGTGCTGAGCTGCTGATTTAATAAAGACGTGATCTCGGTCACAGTAGTCCACAGTAGACCCAACTTCCAATTGAATAGCATTTGACATGTGCCCGGTTCCCACAGTGGAAAACGACTGTAAATCACACCTAAATGCAAGGCCAGGCTCAATCTGCGCCTGCTGAAGCAGTCCATCGAGAATAAATGAACAAACAAGAAATGAACATGTCTGCAGGTGCAGACTCTTTCCATTCGCCGGCGTCTGGGTTCACAGGCGTGAAAATCTGTTAGACACAACGTACATTTATCCTGCTGTTTCTGTGCTTTGACTACTTTTACCAGCCGTTCATACCGAGCAATGCTAATCAGTTTAAGCTTCATGATTCCCATTGAAGAGGCCAGTGACGCTCCACAAGATTTGCTCAGTCTCCTAGAAGAGCCGTTTTCAGACACGTGCATGTTGCGATGGTCCTGATCTCCTCAGCCTCGCTCAGCTGTTGAAGATCGAGTTGCCTGCATGTGTCTTTACTATATAATTAAGGGATTTTTGGGGCAGCAGCCTAGGGAAACCAGCTCAATAGTGTAACAAAACACCTTTATCACATATTTCACAGCCAGCTACAACCCGTAAAGTTTGACTTTTTCCTGTAGCATACTTTTGAATGACAATGCAGCATCGAAGCAAGATGCTTAATACAGAGCTTGGGAGGAGGAAAGGGATGCTACAAGGATAGGGAAATCTGTTTTTTTTTTTTATAGCATAATACGGCTCTTGTGTTTGGCTAAGACAAGGGCCCTTCTGCTCCCAAATCCTCAGGGCTATCTTTCAAACAGTGATAGTTACGGAAATTAGCAGCGCAGAAATCCATAAGCATCACTCGTCAGGGGGCTTATTAAGTGCCTTTGTGAGTTTATGAGGGGTGGGCGACGCTCCGAGCACTTCCCTGGCTCCACCAGCTGTGAAGAAACACCATCGCACACACACACACACACACACACACACACACACACACATCCACTCCTGTTGTTTTTATACTGAGCTAATAATCTCCTGACCCAAACAGAAACCTTTCAGCGTTTTACATTGTCATAATAACAGAAATGAGTATGATTATTTAGGCATTTGATTTGAGGGAGTGATGAGATTTCAGGTGAAACTGAAACACACTCACAGTAATGTGTGTATGACTCAGTGGAGATCTCCTGCAGTAAATTGGTAATAATAAGGCTATTCAATGGTTGTTTTGATCAGTAAACAATCTGTAAAGGGTCCTGAGCTGGTATATGGGTATTCTTCAGATCTTTAAAGCACGAGTACATTAATGGCAAACATTTTTATAATGAACATTACATTTTTGAATTAAAGTCATTTTTGAATTAAATTCAAAACATTTTGATATATTTTGCAGTTTAAAAAAGCTGGTGTAGCTGGTCACAATAAAAAAGAAAGTAATTCAAATGCCTTTTTTTTTGTATGATATAAATTTGTCACAAAGTTTCATAAGATAACCCAAGTAAAACTGATTTGCTTGAAAATGTTATTAAAATATTTTTGTAACACTTTAGTATAGGGTCCATTTCACACTAATAACTAGTTTCTTATTAGCATGTCTATTATTATCATATCATCTGTTTATTAGTGCTTATAAAGTACATTTAATGCATGACATCCATAATCCTACCCAATACCCTAAACTTAACTACTACCTTATAAACTATTAATAGGCAGCAAATTAAGAGTTAATTGAGGCAAACGCCATAGTTAATTGTTAGTTAATATTGAGAATTGGACCCTGTAATAAAGTGTGACCATAATAGGTATTAGTATTGCTCTTTATGGACACTGCAATTTTCTTATGACACTATAATTTAGCAGACAAACATTTTTTTTTTTTAATAATAATAATAATAATAATAATAATAATAATAATAATAATAATAATAATAATAATAATAATGTATATTTAAAATAAATATGCATGTATGTACTTATATCTTAATTTATTTATTTGTGTGTGCACACACTACTTGGAAACATTTATTAAAATTGTATGAAAAATGTCTTATTTTTATTTATTTATTTTTAAACATGCAACTTACATGATTAATTGGCACACACATTTTAAACTCTGACTCAGAACTGTTTCTGCACTGAAATAGAAATTGGTTAAGGGTTTACATAGAAAAAACTTGTATTTATTTGTATTATTATTATTATTATTTTTTATTTATTATTTTTTTTCACAAATAATTACCAAGAAGCCACAAACACATGGAATAAAAAAAAAAAAAAATCTATTTTTACAGTGTGGTTGTAACGGGAACCTTTATTTTTAAGACTCCAAAAGTGATCATTATAGACACTAAGATGGCATTTCCATTGGCACAGAGAGATGGATTGGTGCAGTGGTGCTCTCTTGTACCATGTGGGTCTAAAACTATTTGTGAGGGTGCTGAAAAGGGCTGTCATAGCACCCCCACCCACATCAGTGACTTGTCATCACCAGGATTCATCTCTGAAATGTCCAGCGTCAGTGGAAAAGCACATCTTTCAGTTCCACGGTGGCTCATCTCTCTGCGATGCTGCTGAAGCAATGTGTTTTCAGGAAGTGCAGCTACATTTAAATTTAAAATTAAATTAAAAAATTTAATTTAATGTACTGTATACATTTAGCAGACGCTTTTATCCAAAGCAACTTACAGTGCATTCAGGCTATAAATTTTTACCTATCATGTGTTCCCGGGGGAATTGAGCCCATAACCTTGCGCTTGATAATGCAGTGCTCTACCAATTTAGCTCCAGGAACACTAAAACAGAAGTATACAAATAGTTTTGGAAATACCCTCCTGATGGAAATCTTTTTGCTATTTAAGAACAGTTTGAAACCCAATAGCTTCCCACGGCATCAAACCACGTTACATTTACATCATAAAGCCTTGCAGTCATAAATCTTTGCGGACATGGACATTGATTCCCGTAATAATATGTGCCTGACTGTCGCATGGATGCCTCTGTCGAGATCCATCCATCTATGAAGCAGGACATGGCGGTAATGGAAAAGACTGTATAGCCAGAGGCAGTAAGCCAGCTCATCAGCCCAGTGAACTTTGATGCGTTGCTAGTAAATATAATGCCATTATTTCCTCACAGCTGAGGAAGCTGCAAGGTACACAAGGGTGTGAACCGGCGGTCACGAGGGAGCGAGCCCCGGAGCACAGCGGGAAAATGATGTTGTTGTTTCCTCCGAATGAGTTTTCAGGCAGGTGTGAGCGGGTTGTGCAGAGATTTGTTTGTCTTGAGGAGTCTGTTTTCTGATATATCACTTCTCTATGAGAATATTAACGGCATAAAAGAAGAGAACTCTAGATTAAACTAGGCTTGTGTTTCCTAAAGGAAAGACAGTGCTTGCAATGAAAGATTGGTGTTAAACTTTAAGCTAATCTTAGTTTTTAAGCTATGATTATGCATTACAGTAAATTGGTTGTTTATTAAAATCAACACAGAATACCTTTAGTGAAGTATGAAAGTTATATAGATAGTTAAATGGATGCGAGAAAAGACTTTGCGGGATGTTGTGCAGATGAAAGCTGAATTTATGCGTTAACACACTCCAAAAGCCTGAGCTCGCTCACCCCTGACTCTCCAGAGGAAGTCGGCTACAGACTCCCAGCTCTCCATCTGCCTGCGGGCAGCAGTCAGAGAAGGATGTAAAATCAACATTAAAATATTGGTATATTTCCTTTTTTTAAATTCAAAATCAGAGTTACTGGCAGCAACGTGAAGAGAAAGTGGTGTGTGTGTGTGCTCTAATTTTCTTTGCATGTGTGTGTGAGAGGATACGTCTTCGGGGAGGCCGTGTTGTGCGATAAATCAATACAGTCTTTACGAATGAAAGTATGTCAGTGTTGACCACCGAATCCTGGAGGGAACTCTCCTCGCCCTATCTGTTGTACTACCCCTGACCGCCCTGAACACTCAGAGTATGATTGGTGGAGGAAAGTAAGACACTTTCTCGTTTCAGTTACTGTAGCCATCTGAGCAAGAGAAATATTGGGATAAGGAAAAAGATGTAGCTATCTACAGGAAGATGGGGAGGGGGTGTGGGTTGGAGTTAGAAAGGGGCCTGTATTCTGCTCGATCTAAGTCTATCACCTCAACTCACTAATGGAAACCAGAAGAGCCTTAAACAATCCCTGCTCTGTTGATACCTGTCTTTCTCTCCACTTGGGCATTTTCTTATGTTTTTGCCTCCATCTCTCTCTTTTTGTCTCATACACATTAGGGTTGGGCAATGTCTACCAAATTGCCATCAGACAATGTCTATGCCTGCCAAAGTCAAACGAAGTACTCCAAAATCAAACGGTTTTTGTGTAAACATCTTCGTTCTTCCATTCTGTAATATCAACGAACAAATGACTCTTATGGTTTGGTTCTTTAATAAATTAAGTCTAAACGACTCATAATTAAGAATCTAACTCATGAGTTATTGGTTTAATGACTCATTGACTCATTGAGGTTCTTGACTTATTCACTCAATCGCAACTGAACCAAGTCATTTTATTCTGCAGTTACATCCGGTCAAAAGTGCAAAAAAAAAAAGTACTAAAAGAAAACTGCAAAATTGTTACAAATTGTTGCAACTAATATAAAAAGTCACACACACCCATTCAATGCGCAAAACTCCACATTTGAACAGTCAGCAGGAAATACTTAAACTAATAACAAAACATACTTCCAGTAGCTGATTCAGAAGCACCAGATTGTCGTAGCAAAGTCAGAATGACCTCCTCTACTACAGTAGGTGCACGAAAACGCTCATCCATAAAATGTGTTGCTGATCTGTTGTAAGTAATCTTAAAGCTTCCTAAATGCATCTACTTCTGAAAGCCAAATAAAGTGTTTTTGCTTTCTCCTAGAAACACACAACATCTCCCTGACATGGATGCTTTAACTGTGTTACTGAAACCACAACTTCTTTCTTTGCATGATCATTTGGGCGACATTACACAAATATTTCCACATAGTGATAAATAGTGTAAATATGTGGGGTGTGTTAGAAAGAGCGGTTACACTTTATTTCGATAGTCCACTTTAGACATTCTACTGACTATAAGTAACTTTGTAAATACATGTCAACTACATATCAACTAAATCTCAAAAATTTCCAACTACATGTCTACTTACTCACAATATAGACTGTTAGGGTAGGTTTAGGGTTAGTGTTAGGGGTAAGGGTAGGTTTAGGCTTAGTATAAGTTGACAATAAGTTGACAAAGAAAGTGTTAGAAGATATTAAGCAGACAGTCTACTAATACTCTACTAACTGCTAGTTGACATGTAGTTGCAAAGTTACTTACTGCTAGTAGAATGTCTAAAGTGGGCTATCAAAAGAAAGTGTTACCGAACGAGCTGTTTTAGGAGGGATTGGCAGAGTCTTAACTTTGATAAAGAATATCTCTTTGGGTTTGAGACTTTAGTCTTTGCAACTTTACAGATCTTCTTTATGCACCAAGAGCTTGTAACACTCTGAAGAGAAAGGAAATATTTTAATCGCATCATAAAGTATGACCTCTTTAACTTACTTGCTGAAACTCAAGTTAATTTATTAATTTTTTTAAACAGAACTTGTTATTTAAAATGTGATTAATTTTGTGTTATAAAAAGTAATTTGTGTTTCATTCTGTCGTTCAATTTGGTAAAAATGCTCATGAATCACATATACTCACAAATACTCACAAGTCTTTAATGATTTGTTTGAATTGGTTTAAATTGCAGTGTCATTCACTTTATCTGAACAAGAGTCGTATAAATCTTTATTATTACAGCCCATATTCTTCATGATTGTTTTGTTCATCTGCGTTGCTCTTTTCAACACTTATAGATTTTTTTTCTATCCTGGATCCCAGTGAAAACATCAAGCTCTTTCTTCTTGCGGCTTGAGCGGGGCTGAACATTTTTCTGTCTATCCTTCTCGCTCTGTCTCTCTCTCTTCTTCTGCTGAAAAGTGCTACTCTAAGCCAAAACTGGTGCAAACCGGAGGGAGGTGGGGTAAGGGGATCTGTGAATGGTGTGAAAAGTATTAAGTGCCAGTAATAATTGGAAGAGAGCCTAGAGAACCCAAATATAATCTTACAGCAGGAACACTTGTAATGCTTTCAGTCTGGACGTGGCTCGAGTGCTGACAGGGCCCGCCTCTGGCCCGCTCTCTCAGACTCTATCAGTCTCTCACTTGTGTTCACTCTTTCCTTATTCTTTAAAAAAGGAAAGAAGAAAACACATCTGTGTCATCGAAATACTGCTGTGTCGTCCTGAGCAGGCAGCCAAAGAAAACGCTTGCTCTGTTTTGTTTTGTTTTTCTGGCATGTTTACTAAACCTTACCCTTTAACATGGTTTCCCTGCTTGAACAAGAGCGTGCGAGTGTTTTCTAACACAGAGGCTCAGGATCTCGCCTAAAGATGTCATGCGTGGGACAAAGTCCGCTCGTAGTGGGAGACCATCCATCCATCTCTACCTCCATGGGATCCCAAATCCCAAAACAAATGAGACAGTTTGAAAGAATCTGGGAAATGTAACCAATTTTAAATAACAATCTATATAGATTACATTCAGTACATATTTTAATTTGAATAAACTTGGTAACACTTTAGAATAGGTAACACTTGATAACTATTAACTATGACATTTTTCTCAATAAATTCTTAATTTGCTGCTTATTAATAGTTAGTAAGGTAGTTGTTAGGTTTAGGTATTGGGTAAGATTAGGGATGTAGAATAAGGTCAAGTAAAATAAGGCATTAATATGTTCTTAATTAGCACTAATACATGGCTAATAATCTAGTAATATGCATGCTAATAAGCAACTAATATGTGTTACCTATTCTAAAGTGTTACCATAAACTTTACTAAAAAAATCATGGCAAATTATATATATATATATATATATATATATATATATATATATATATATATATATATATATATATATATATAGCGCCACCACTTTATTTATTTTCCACGCATTTGACAGAAATTCAATTTTTCTAAATTATTTTATTAATTGATTGAGTAATTTATTTATTTATTTATTTATAATTTTACCTAGAAAACCGTTAGAAAAAAAAAAATATTCAATATGTTTGAATTGCATATAGCATATAAAATGTCCATCCATTTGAATTTCTCAAGTAATAAACTTAATGTGATGCACATTTGGCAATAATGCATCAATAAAACAGGTAAGAGGTATTTCCACACTAGGTTAATTACTAACTAACTAACTAACTAACTAACTAACTAACAGCTTATTAACAATTTGGATCTATTTGACTTAATTTGAATAATCATATTTTCAAAATGCATTTATTCAAACTGTATGAATCAGCGTGAATTTGTTCAGTGTGAAAACAATTACATTTATTCAGTTAAAAATATATATGAATATTAAAATATGGCTAGCTGTGGAACAAGCAATATTCAATAGTTCAAATGTATAAAATTTAACAAAAAATGTGTTTATTGATAAAAACATAAAACCTGGTTGTGTATTCATAACACAGTTCGTTCATTACTATTACAGACATTTTTGCGTCTTTCTTATATGCATGACTGACAAATATGCATTACGTTCAGTTTATTAATTTATGTTAAAACCATGTTATCCAAATGGATGGAAATGTGATGTGTAAAAGCAATTCAACTACCTACATCTTGATTATGGCTTTAGCTGATAATTCAAATGTGAAACACGCAGAGAAGAGGTCCAGTGTCTGATTCACATTAAACACAGAGAGGAAGTCGAGTGGCTGACCGGCACATTCCAGCGCAGGCTACCTCTCGCTCTGTCTGCTCTCTGCTGGGCTTAAAATGCACCTTTGGTTCTGTCTTCTGACTCCTTCAGACGCTGTTAGCAAACGTTGAAATGTATTTTTGGGAGGTCTTACATTTCCTGCCTGAAACAGGTGCTGTGGAAGGTCGGCTGTGGGATTTCCACAGGCAAGGTTTCCGTTGCGCTGGGTCTGGAAAACAGTGTAATATACAGAAAACTGTGAAGCTTTTGAAAGTAGTGTCAGCAGCTGCTATAAACGTGAGGGAAAGGACTGTCTGTGAATGAAGGCCAGACTCGGAACAAGGACACCTTGATTATTGTTGTTGTTGAAAATAAAATACTACATGAATGGCATGTTAGTATCATTGTAATACTATTATATATTAATATTGATTAGCCTATGCAAGTACAGTTTTTAATAATATATACGAATATATACAAGATTTGAAGTACTTGTACACAAAAACAAACAATTTACAAGATAGATAGATAGATAGATAGATAGATAGATAGATAGATAGATGCTCCTTCTCAAGATTCAGATAAAAAGAGTGTAACATTATTTTCTTTTCTCTCTGTTCACTCAGCATATTCTAAATCTATGAAAACACCTGCTGCCCCTCTTTTCTACACGAGAAGCACTTTTCTGAGTTATTTGTCTTCAGCGACCCTAGACACATTCTTTGTGTCCTGAAATCCTGTGTGTTGTGAAGCCCTCACAAATCCTGAAAGATAACCTGCAATGGACATGACGGGGATTATGCACACACACACACACACACACACGAAGGTGGAGGAGCCCCGCATGAAAATAAACGAACCTCTGCTCTCAGCATGTTTTAACACCGACACTATTCAGTACTGTGTATTTTCTTTGAATGGAATTGCGGGAGGCTCAGTTGCTTTCAAAACACGTCTTGACATCATTAATGCAGACGAGATGAAAGCTGATAGGGGCCGAGACATATCCTGTTTTCACAGACAGCGTTTTATCTCAACAGGAATAATACACAGTCGCAAAGGCTCAGAGCTTCTACTTAGAATGTCCTGCAGGAGACTAAAACTGTTCGTGGGTCAGTTTGACCCCTTTAGCTCACTGAAGCAAAGCCTAGATCAATGTGATCCTAGATCAGTTCTAGCGCAAACTAATTCAAACCTCGTCCTTGATGCAATGACGGTATCACAGCACAGACTGTTACCTGTTTCAGGTCTGCTACTGCAGATTTCTTTAGTTGCTCTTTAGGCACTTGCCGGATGGATGTGGTGTAAGTCTAGGAAACAACCGATGAGATGCAACCGAGAAGGGCCGAGATGGAGGGAATCATAGAAAGATGGAGGTTACACGCTAAAATGACACTGTGTGTCCGACAATGGCTTTAAATGACATCTCATGGGAGCGTATCGGACTTCATGCACGCTTTTATCCGCTGGACATAGAACAAGAGGCAGCATTGAGCGGCATAGGACTGGCAGAAAGGCGAGCTGGACCACACAGATAAAGACCTTGCTCTGTCTCAGAGAAGGGGATTTCTCACTTTCTCTGTCTCTCTCTATGTGTGTGTGTGTGTGTGTGTGTGTGTCTCCTTACGCATCTTAAAGGAACAGTTTAATGCAGAATAAACATTTATCATCGTTTTCTTGCTTATGTTGTTGCAAACCAATATAGCATTCTGGTTACTCTTTAATTTGATGGTCCACATTAGACATTCTACTAACTAAAAGTAACTTTGCAACCTACATGTCAACTATCTCTGAAGAGAGAATTGGTAGACTGTTAGGTTAGGGTTAGCAGGATAAGTTGACGTACTTGCAAAGTTATAGTTTGTAGAATTTATTTTGGGGGAACACTAAAATAAAGTGTAACAGATTTATTTCATTTGATTTTATTTCCAGATTTACTTGTTTTCTCTTTGTTGGGTGGGTGAATTGTGTGAACTCTGCCGTTCGCAGATTTTACATTTTGTAATTGTGTGATCATCAGTGGCTCAGAATAAGTCACAATTCCAGAATCTTTAAGATGCAATCAACTGGTTTGCATGTAAAGTGGCACAAATTTAAGACTGAAGTTTATGCCAGTAATGTGAGGGATTGATGAGTTGATCATTTGTTAGTGTGGTATGGCGTTGGATGTGTTTCAGGAATGTGGTGGTAGTAAGTGAGACAGGAACACATGTGTGCTGACCTCACCGTGATGCTTTACTCTGCTCTAAGCCAACACATTATCAGGGCCAAAAGGGTTTGTTTTTCTATCTGATTTTATTCAGTTGTCCAAATATATGCCACAGAGGTCTGTCGCAGAGGTCTCCCCTCTTTCTCACACACCCAAAGACATCTACACTTATGGTTCTCTGTTGGACAATAACATCATCCTTTAAGATGAAACTTGGGAGCACTTGCACACATATGAGGCTCTTGCACAAACCAGGACATTTCACAAACATATTGGAATGCCTAATCTGCTTAGAAGACATGATTATTATATATATATATATATATATATATATATATATATATATATATATATATATATATATATATATATATATATGTGTGTACATTTAGTAGATATTTTTACAAACATTTCTTCATTTATTTATTTATTGCTTTGATTTTATGATGGTTCATTAACACTCAGAAAATTAAATAAATCAGAAGAACTATTATATTAATGATATTTGTATAATTTTCCCCACATATCGTGAATGTTTCATTATCTGGGGCTACAGAACTCTGTCTTACACCCCTCCCACATTTTCTCAATATGTGCCATCACACACTACAAAACCAACGTGCCACCATTCATAAATCATACTCATGTAAAAGTTGCTACATCAGCTAATTAAGTTATGTTGCACTTTTTTTTCTCTCAGTACAGCAGAGATTTACAAGCAGCCTCTACGTTGTCACTGCAGTATCAAATGTAAGCAGCTATGAGCTAATAGTTTTTATGGGGTAAGGCCCTGTGTCCTCCACTGTTGTAAATTGGCTGGGGATTTGCCAGTGATTGGCTTCAGTGGCAGTGACGCCAGCACTACAGTCTGGCTAGCCACTGCGCTCTGACCCCTGTGTTATACTCACACACACACATTAGTTATTCTCAGTGGGAAGGGAGACACTCACAGAGATGTCTAGGTTAATCGGTAAAATAACATTTGAACAATGGGTCATTTTAGTTAAGTGCACTACAGCACTGAACAGCTTTTTCTTGACTGGGACATTGGTGTGTGTGTGTGTGTGTGTGTGTGTGTGTGTGTGCATGTGTGTGTGATACGTGTATGTATTTAAACCAATTATTAAAAACCATCATCAGTGTTTTCATATATATATATAAATTAAAAAGGGGTACCTATAAATAGTAATATATTAAAATGTGTAATATGCACTGTTATAATTAGTGATTATGATTTATTTAAATTTTACCTTTACTAAGAAGGCAAAAACATAGATATAATAAGCGTGAAAGTGTCATAAAAAGAGATCACAGTGACTGGTATCCAGAAACAGGGGTCCCCCTGACAGCTCATGGAGACGGAAGCGGTCCTTGGTGTTTAAAAAGTGAGTAAATCTGTCATTTCTTCCTCCCTTTACTGCAGCTGCAAGAAATTAGCCTGTCTCCCCAAATGCCACAGATAACCCATTTGCAGGAGCACACATCCATGAGGCTGTTACGATTGCGGCCCTGTTCTTAACCTTATGCCAAATGATGTGCATTGCTTTTGAATAACTTTATGTTTATTGTAGCTACCCATGGCAAAGAAATCATATAAATCAGGAAGTAAAACTGAGAACATTTGCTTGAGTCACCACTGATTAGAATTTTCTTCTAAGGAACAAGAAGTCTCCTCTGCAGTCTTTATTTCTGCTAAGGAATTTTAAGTGACCCATTAAGTTGATATTTAATGAGACATAACTGAGAACTCACTTTTGTTTTCAGGAAAGAGCAGCCAAAAAAATAAAAAAAATACAAATGACCATTTAAGTTAATATGAAACATTCCAAAAAGGCCTGCATGTTTCCAGCATTAGATTTAGACAGTTTCCTGCACTGTGCTGTAACCTGCCCAGTTAGAGGAGAGGCCAAAGGACTCAATTAGATGCTGGCTATCCTTGGCAAGCTCGCCAAGGCCTGTTGAGCCCTAAAGTTGTAGTTTTGACATGGTCTGAGTCCCTCATCCTGCAGATAGACAGCATTTTTCATCCTGTCCTGCCGTTATCTCCCTCTCAGAATTACCCTCCTAATATATCCCCTTTCATCGGCCAGCAGAGAGGTCCAACAGAGAGAGAAGAGGGAAGGAGGGGGTCTCTGTTTTGTCTCATGGATAAAAAGGTGGGTTTCTGGCAGCAGTTGAGGCCACACTCAAGCTCAGAGGGACACAATGTCCCCTCTGTCTCTGAGAGAAAGGAGCTCCTGACAGGAATCAGCTTTCAATTAGCTCTCAACCCCCACCCCAGCTATTCTAACCTCTCTCTCACCGGAGGACTGGCCTGTGGCCCCTGCAGCTTAGCCAGGCAGCCCAAGCTGCAGATCTGGGGCAAGATTATAAGCAACCTTGTGACAACCAAATTGTACCTTATTTATAGGTAATGGTGTCTCCAGCCACCTCACGCCTGATCTGACACCTCTTGTCACCAAGGAGAAGCACAAAGATGGAGTGCTCTATGTTAGCATAAGATATCGCCACAATTACTGTCGGCCAAGATGGGCGGTGGGCACCATTTTGCGCTCGCTTTAACCTGTGATTACAATTGAAGAGCTCCGGATATGTTCAAGATGTCAGTGAAAGTATTTTTTTTCTTTCTTGCCTAGTTTAGTGTCACACTTGTGAGAAAATTTTCAGATCAAGGGGCAAATAAAAGAGTAAAACCAGTCGAAACCTATAAAGAACTCTAGAATGTTCACTGAAAAAATGTATAAGCTGAATTGGCATCTAACTAACACATTCAGTATCATCTGCAGTTTGCAACGATGGGAACCAAGATACAGGATGCTCTTTCCGGTTGGTTGGGGTTGTAATTAGAAAGGACTCTAGTCTCAGCCCATTTCTCGGTCTCAGACACTGATTGGCTATGTGGGGATGGATGAGAATGTACTGGACAGAACTACAGGCATTGTGTGAGGCTGAGACAGCAGAAGGAGCAGGTGTTGTCCACTGGGACGGGGCTTTGGCATCAGAATAGATTCAGGATATTAATATGGGGATATTGTGCCCTCTTGAGCACCTGCAGACCCCTCGGACAAAAGGCCACGCAGAGAGAAAGAAAAAAAAAAGCAAAAGGAAAGGCAATCCCACTCTGGTGGATGCATTCCAGCCTACATCCTCTCCTCTAAAAGTGAAGAAGACAGCCTTTCTGTTCCGTTACTGAACCTTCCCCCTCCATCCTAGTTTGTATAGATATCTATCCCGTCATTCCATCTTTCTCACAAATGATTATCTTTCAGATAAACGCTAGTCCAGTTAATATACTGACCTGTTCCTCAAATGAAGCCACTGTGTTCACAGGGCAAGGGATTGGCAAAAAATGTATATCTATCAAGAATAATGATTTACTTGTCGTGTAGTTTTTAATGCAATTAATTTAATTTAAGTTACATTTAAGAATCAGGGAGGCACCTCTTGACTTTGGATGAGGGGCCAGAGAGAGGAGCTCAGGGCCTCTTTAAAAGCTCTGCATTTCCCCACTACTTTCCCTGCTCGTGATCCCTATCACTGGGGTGACGATGTAAGAGTCCTGCAGACAGAACAATATTGAATTCTGAGCCAGCCAGGATGACTGAAATCTGACCACCCACCCAGCTTGTGGCTCTGTCCTGTGTCCCATTCCAGAACCTCATCCCCATCAGAACCCAAAACAATGTCTCTACTTAAGTCTTAATGCTCTGGTATGTGTATTCTGTAGGTTTGTGCTGTAAAAAACTGGTGTAATTCTTGAGTGTGTAATGGTATAAATCTTATGCTATGTGGAATTATTGACTGAAATTGCAAGCCAGAGTCTGATATTTTGGAGATATGCTTGGCCCATGTAACAAGCAAGACAACACTGGGAAAGGTAAACAGTATTACCCATTTCTTCTTCTTCCTACCTCTCTAAACTTTCTCCAGGAGCTAGTTCATAATGAACTCAAGGTGTATATGATCTTGTAGGACTGCTCATGTTCACCATGCAGACTTATGCTGTTCCAGCAGTTGTTCCAGCAATGGAAGAGTGACAGATCTATACAGTACAGTACGTAATGGTGCATGTGCCTGCGCTTCCCCTTCTGTGTTATCAGCCATGTCGGAACAGTGCCGCAGTAAATACTGCGTCCCTTGGGGGACTGGCCCCGCAGTTTGATCAGTGATCCCACTCCTCAGAAGCAGCGGAGTGCTGTGCCCCTGTGCCCATGGCTCGTCCCGGGAGAGGAGGGCACCGGTCTACTGACTGCCAGGGGGACTGGAGAGAAGGACTTGAGAGAGAGAGGGAGGAGGGTCAGGAAGATAAGGCCATGGGGTTTTGTAAAGGGAAGCTTGACTTTCAGAGCACAGGAAGAGGGGATGAATAACGAAGAGAAAAGGAGGAGGAGGGCAGCTGAAACCCCACACCTTCAGCGCATCTGATAACAGACTCCGCATTAAAGTTAGTGTAAAAGAGAAGGTTAGAGGTCAAATGTCAATAACGGCGTGCAAGAGAGACTCGGAGAGAAACAGAGAGGGGAAAGGAGACTCAGAGCGAGAGAGGTTAGAATCCCTCTGGTTTGGATGTGGAGCTTCACCATCTGTGAACGAGTTCAGTGTGAACATAGGGTTCTCACGACACTGACATATTGACTGATTATGACAAATGAACTTGAGAAAAACTCCAGGTGGGCATCAATAGCATTGATCTTCACTCTCAAGGTGAAACAGATCAATGCTTTAAGGCTGTACGCAGCTGTTATGCTCAGATCTGGCCACTAACATCCTCTTGAAGACAGATAGCCTAGCACCCCTACTGGCCAAAAAACTTAAACTAACACTTAAATTTAACTTAACTTAAATATATAACCAAACATTTTGCAAGGAGATCAGTTTGGCCACAGATTTGTATTGACATACTCAATAACTATACTACATTCAGAAATAAGATAATCCAAATTAGTTTATTACAGATTTTTATACATTACAACAATTGAGACGGGAAAGAAAGATGGGAAGAGCAAAGATCCACTCTCAAAATCCTGACCAAGCTCATCCCCATCTGTGCAGCATTACCACACAGAGACACTTTGATGACAACTATTTACTGACCACAGAGTCAAGAGGTAGGTCTGGACGAATTATTTTACAGATTCCATAGTAAAACGGTCAGCTTGAAAAGATGACATTCACGACGGGAGACAATGGTCGACCACTGCGATCTGATTACGCCATGCCCCCTTCACGGGTAAGCCGAGAGGGCTAGGAAGTGCCCCCGGGAGCAGAACACGAGGCCTGGAAACATTTGGCCATCGAGATGAGGCTCGTAAAGTTATCTCCTCGCCACACACACTTACTCACCGCTCCAAAGGCGGCTGCAAAGGCTATTTGTGGTGTGGAGCTAAATGGGGAGGCATGCAAGGGTGTTACATGCTGCAATTTTTGTAAATTATTACTGCTGTCTTTGTTTTGCTTTCTATTACAATATATGTTGTCATGTGGAATTTTTTTCAGTGGCTGCTTGCTATTGTGTTTATGCCAGCTTTTCCATAGTTAGAGTCTGTGGTTATCTCGCTTAATGTTAGTCATTGGGGGTAATTCTTACAGCAATTCTTCAAACTTGTATTTCGACTGATTCCAGATGCTTAATATTTCAACAAAACCCAATGAATACAGTATCATTGTTATAGAGACCACACAATTGTGTAGTGGCTTAAAGTGCTTATCTCTCTAGCAACTAGTTTCAATGAAAGGGTTTAAAAAAATCCAATGTGAAAAAAAAAAAAAACACTTGACGACGCTCCATTTGAAGGCGGCAAAATGAAAAGTGTCTATTGATGCCACACACAGTGACCAAGCATTGGAGCCATTTAGCTTGTAGAAACGCTATCTGATGAGGCCGCTGCGTGCGTGTGTGAGTGTCGTGTGTGACGTAGGCCCGTTTTCATTCAGACGGGCGCTCAAATGGCCAGCTCAGAGGCCACTAGGTCAGCGCCTATCTTCCCCCTCAGCCCAGATCGCTTTCAGGACAGAGCGGGGACAAGCCGGAGTGAATTTCAATCGCCCGACACTGCCTATTGTACATCAGTGCTGGCAGGGACCCACAGATATACTCTACACTTAGAAGTGGGGTGTAGTCCAACTACCCTAAACTACGGCAGCCCACCATGATCAGAGAGTCTGAGCCGACAGTTTAAAGAAACAAAACATTAAAATGTCCTTTGAAATACCCACTTTGCTTCTTCCCCTTTCCTTCTTTTCAACCTGTGTGTGAAGCAAAGGTTAAGGTTAGTTTTGTAAAGTTACGCTGGTCATGCTAATGAATGCAACACTTATTTACTCGTAAAGCATCCAAGAAAACAAAGCCAGGGGTTGGGGTGGGGGTGGATGGGGGGGGGGGGGGGGGGGGGTGTTTTAGAAACTGGTTCAGCTAGGCCATAAATATAATGATAAAGTGTATGCAAACACAGATGTGAATGGCAGAATAAAAGCTCAGCTCATTTATTTTGAGACAGATGATGTTATCTCAGTATATTATATCAGATATTGTCTTGTGTAGCACTTTTAAATTAGATCAAATTAGCTGGATTAAACTTCAGATCAGGTTCATTCATGTGCCTAAATAGAATGCATGATGTGTTCTGACACCAATGTCTCGCTGTTACACTATGAACACGGACTTAATAAATAAAACACAGAACATCACTATACGGCCGCTACTTAATCAAGTCATTACTCTGTCCCTAGGCTCTATGCGTTCCTATCCGTTACAGTGTAGTTCTATTTGAGGAAGTAAATTGAGAATTTTAGCCATCAGAGATACTGAGGAACCACATGTACCTGCAACACTCCTGGGGTCAAAAAAAAAAAAAGAAAAAGTGAAAGGTTGCGACTCCTCAGCCCACCTGTGAAATGAAGCCTTTTCATGGATCAACAAATCCATCAGCTTATTCTTTCCACTGAGCAGAAATCTGAGCAATTATTTTTGACATGTAACATCAATAATCTCATTTATTTTTCGCTCCGTCTCTCTCAACGACGTGTGCGCCATTCTCTTGTCCATGTCTGTGGGGAAATGTGAGAGAGAGCACTCAATAAACCAATTTTTTTGCACCATCGATCCTACAATTGTTTTATTTCTCTGCCTCTATCCTCCACCCGGCTCTCCTTTCTCTTATGAAAATGTTATTGACGACAGCATGGTGTTAAATTATTAAGTAAATGTTAGCAGATACCGATGATATGTTTGCTGTCTGCGTGTATCTGCTTGTGCGAACGCGCTAAGGTCGCGTGTGCGTTTTGTAAAGAACAGCGGGGATATGCGGCTCCTGAGATGAATAGTCAGTTGATAGCGGGACACTGAAACAGACACTATTAGAGAAGACGCTGTTAGGCTACAGTTCTGGCATGCTGCCATTAGACAGCTATGCATTTTAGCCTAGTGGGGTGATCTCTTTTCCTCTTGCTCTGCTGTGAGGATCAATGCACCACCACTGTCCCACTTGAACAAACACTTGCTTTATTGTTTACCACCCCTGCTGGATTTCTTTAGTGTTTTTATATATTTTTTGTCTGTCACGTTTCAGTGATATTGTTCAGAAAAACTCCTTGTTTACCGTATCATAATTTAATGGAGCTGGCATTTAGATGCTTATTGGACCGTAGTGTCTTTTGTAATGGCCTTGTGTCGCTAATGGCTAATAGCTAATGTGTCTGTGTGGACCAAGCTCACACAACAGATGAAAGGCAGGGGTCAAGTTTCCCCTCACACACACACACACACACACACACACAATACACACACACATTGCCAGCTGTCAGTAATAACTCATCCTTGTTATGCTTTTTTAATTCGTTTTCTTTAGCTATGAGCCCCGTGTGAGCCGTTAGCAAAGCGCTGTTGTACCCATGTCACCTGTGTGTTTGTGAGTGTGTGTTTGAGCTTCATGTGATTCATTAATCAGCTTGTCTTTTGTCTCTCATTTGCATAGAAGCATGTTTAGTCCAAATTAGCTGCTCGGATGAATTGTTCACATTGTGGGAGTAAATTGTTTAGTGTGTGTGTGTGTGTGTGTGTGACTTGAATTGTTTACTTTACGCCTCTGCATCAACCCTGACGTTGGCAGTGGGTTTATAAAACTGAACCCATAGGGCAATAATCGTACCCTTGCTTTGGGAATGTAATTATCCTATCACATGAATATGCACCAGTGAACAAACATAGATGAGAGTAAAGTCAAAGTATAACAATCACACAACCACATGCACAAAAGGTAGATGTGTGAAAATAATTAATATTATTATTGTTTTTATATATTTATATACAAAATCTTGACACAAATAGATACTATATACTGTCATAACATCACGCCTTCTTAAGAGTGTTTAGGTTTTTATTGAAACAGCACAATTGTCATGAATTCAGTAAAGTATGCACACATTCTCACACACACACACACACACACATGCTCAGCTGGGGTGTTAACAGCTATAAGAGTCAGATAGTAGCCGATGCTTCCACATTAGGTAATGAGGTCAAACTGAGAGCTTGAGTGATAACCTGTGAACTCTGATCTTAGACAGGCCTGCTGGGGGTCTCGAACCTGCTCGTTCTCCCACCTCTTTCTCTTTTGAGTCGGTACTCAATTCATGTGTGTGTTTCATGCATCTGCTGCACTGTAGCTCATCATGCTTGGATATACATAAGCTCTGATGGGTGTTTCATGTCTCTCTAGAGGCTCTACTTTCACAACACAAAACAATGCAACAGTCCAGTCAGCAAAGTATACACACGCACACCAGTTCTCAGCCGTGCCAGGGTACAAAACACCACAAAAACAAACGAGCCCGCACCATTAGCATGCAGCCTACTGCCAGGTAATGTTTAAGTAGAACAGCTAGCTGGAGCTCTAATAAACAGCTCTTTTTCCATGTTAAATCTGGATTAGATAGAAGATAGAAACATAAAAGAGGCCAAGGCTGTTAAATTTAATTTCAAGTTCAAATTTATTTTGCATCACACACACACAGCACTGTTTGCAAGTTTACGCCGTTGTTATCTAACCGGCTAAATGCACCGCTCATTTGTTAGTTGAGTCATCAGAGATGGGTGGTTTTAATGACTCCATGACCAGAGGCTAACTCGTGTCTCCCCGCTGAGTTAATTATGGAATAAAACGACACACGGTGCTTTTTCATCAGTAGCTCTTTAGCGGAAAACCGCTCTGAGGAGAAGCAAAGATTATTTTATGGTTTATTGTGAAATAGCATGATAATATAAAATATTCAGTTACTTCATTATTTAGCAGCTACTTTAAAGGAAAGTGACGTACTAAGTGTTAAGTGCAGGTACTAGAGCACTCTGGTGTTTAGTTACTCTTTCAAGGCCTGGTGGTGGAACAGGACGGGGAATCGCAGTAAATCAGCAGTTCACTCACCTGTGTTCTTTTTAAGAAAAAAAATCATTTTTAAAGCAAGCCTGCAACTACTAATATCAACTTTGACTTAATTTGCCACTGACCCAGCTTGCATAGATAATGCAAAATAATCTAATTTATCAGATTTTTGTAGCTTATTAATATTTAGTAAAGTATTATTAAGAGTAGTTGTGGGGTCGGTTTAAGGAATCTAAAATATGGTAATGCAGAGTAAGGCATTAATATAAAAATAAATCAATGAATAAAAATACACACATTTGAGTTGATATTTAAAAAAAAAAAAGTGTAAATTTCAGCAACTGTCACGCAGAACTCAAATATGTGTTATTAATGCATTATAATGCATTCATAACAATGTAATAAAGAGACGTTATAAAAATGTGTTCATTCTCAAAAAGATTTTTAGACACACACATTATAATATTTTCCTATTCATGATGCTTTTAAAATGAGTAATTCATCACAATGTACGCTTTTTTTTTATTTTATAAATGGCATAACAAGGTACTGCTAGCGTGTAATAACAGGCGTTATGTTCCTGTGAGAAAATCAAGTGTCACTTTACTGTAATATGTGGCAGGAGGAATATGACTCGAGACAGAAAAAGATTAATATTGCTTGAATTCTTCACAAACTCCTGCCCTCTGCCCCCATCCTTCACCCCGCACACCTACACCCATTGATTACCCAGCCTGCTCTCCCGCTGTCTCTAATGGGCCTGAGAGGCTGATCATGTGACTGTTGCATCTCCGCATGTCGAACTGGTTTGTCTGAAAGCGCCTGGCCCTTGCAATCATCCTAATGCACAAGCATCGGCCATTACTGTCAGCCCCGTTACGGTGGCGTCCATACATTAAGCCGCCCCCACCCATCCAGCCCTCCTCAATCCCAATCTGAGAGGTGAATTAATGCATGTCCTGGGGCTTGACTGGTGTGTTCTCCATACTCTGTTAAACAATGAGCAAATGGGTAACCTCCTTTATTAGATGTGTGGCTTAATTAAAAGGGCTGTCAGATATAGTGGCCCCCTCAGCAGCAGCTTTGAGAATCCATCATAGGCTCGGGGGGCGGAGGGGTTCGAGTCTTTTGTGAGGGTGAAGGTTGAGGCCAGAGGGCCTGGAGGTTAAGGCCAACGGTAGCTGTAAACATTTCTCAAGATCAAGGCAGAGGAGCTTTCCCTTGGTGTGATATACGGTGACCGTCAGATGGGGGAGATCCGAGCTTCTTCTGCTGAAATCGAGAACAGAAAAGACGCTAAAATCAGCACTCAATAGCTTTACTGTCTGAGGCTTGACAGCATGCCAGCAAGCTGAGAAATATTAAACGTACAACTTTAAAGAATGGTTTAAAGTCTCCTCCAGTCTTTATAAAGCGGAGCTTTACAATTACGCGCTCCACCGCAGGGCCTGTGTGTCGGAGAGGCTGGGTGGCCCAGTGGCACGGCGGGACAGCACAGAGGTCCAGTGATTCTGGACTTTTGTTTATATTTCAGACGCTTTCACAGCCTGAGGTGCAGCTGAGTGTTGTGTTCATGTGAGTCTTTGAGTTTGAGTTCTCTGATTTGGTCTTGTATTGTTGGAGGTCGCTTAGCTGCACTCAGACGTTTTTGTCTATGGTTTGGTCAAGACATTAATCCTGTGAAGTTCGACATATGAAATAATCTCTTTTTTAATGTAAAGGTGTACTGAACCTTTAGACAAAACATTAAAAATAGTTTGCATGTGTGTTATTTGTTTAGTATCCTGCTTTTATGGTTTATATAGTTTTAAATATTAAACACCCTCATTTTATACTGCATTTGAAATTCTGAATCCAGTTAGATCTTTATAACAGTATAGCAGATTACTTACATAAAAAGCTTATTATTATCAGTTTTTACTGTTTATCTCCAATCATATGTTTTATGATCAAAGCTCTTTATTTATTATGGGGGCAACACATCTAATGCAATATAATGATAATTGGGGCATAATGCATGTTAGGGTAATCATATTATTGAAAAAGTAAACGTCTTGAATGAATTAGCATCACTGAGGTGCGTCTCATTGCAACTCCAAGCGAGGCGTAATCGAACACTTCTTCAGTCCAGGGAGATGTGACGGCCAGCGTCCACTCAACTGTTTACTCTATCACTGCAGATTTACAAACTGAGTTTGAGAAATTGCGCTGGCTTTGATATATTCGGCCCGCTGATTGTGTAGATCCAGTCTGATCTTGAGCAGGTATGCCACAGAGAGTACGCCTGTAAACTCTTGTTTGGAATTGGAGATTTTTAGTCTGTTTTCAGTTAAGGAGTAGTCGGGACTACTCCTTATTACCCCCCACCCCCCCCCATCTCTCTCTCTCTCTCTCTCTCTCTCTTCTTCCTATCTCTATCATGTGTCTGTCAATCCAAATCAACAACTTCTTATTCAATATCAATATGGTTAAAAGATTTGCTTGTCAGGCAGAAAGATCTATGATACAATACTACTGCACTGTCAAACAAAATAAATAATCAAATGCCACTTTACATTTGATAAAGTAAATTTTAATGGATTAAAAAAGATATAAGATATATATATATATATATATATATATATATATATATATATATATATATATATATATATATATATATATATATATATATATATATATATAGACTAATAAATAAGGCCACTATTTAGTTTTTATTCATTAATATTCTGTCTCAATTGGAGGAACATGGTGCTAACAATAGCATGATCACAATCTAATAAAATGTTAGAACGCTCAAAAGTCAGTTTGCATAAAAGCACTTAAAATGCACAGATTGTATGATTTATTTTGTCATTATAGCAGGAATAAATTGGTTGGAACAGTCTAAACATTCAGTTGTATTTCAAGGTACGCAAAATATATCCCAAAGTGTCCCTGTATAATCTGTAACTAAGCTTTTTTCTGTAAAACATCATTTTTATCTTTTACCTCAGCTGTTACCACCCATATGTGGTTTTTGGGATATTAATAAACATTTAGAGTTGTAATGTAAGGTGGTCTTTCACGTTAGCTTGTAATTTCTGAGGCTAATCCTGCCAGGCCCTCGCTATGGGAAGAACGACTTGAAAAAAAAAAAAAAAAACAGAGAGAGGAAAGGGAAAACCACACATAACAAGCTCCAGTTTGCTAATGCCAAACAGCAGAGGTTAGCTAGTATTTGCTTAAAATATCAGGGCTAATTTTCATATTTTCTGTCTGTCTGCCTTGATTTTGTTTTTTGTTTTTTTTCTCCTGTAGAAATTAAATGACAGTGTTTTAGAACTTCTCCCAGAAAGGAAGCGGCATGCAGATTTTCCGCTTTTAAACAATGCTCCCAATAAGATTTGAGAACGTTTTCTTTTTTGAAGAATGACACTCTAGCGGGAGTTTGTAGTGGTTACAGATTTGATAGCACCCTAAGACGCCTGTCCAGCAACTGTACAGAAATATGTACAAATAAGTCTCTAAACCCTGTTAGATCTCTGAAGAAGAACATTACCTCACTGCTATTTGAGGGAAAAACATTTTCATTGAGTTTGCAAATGAACTCTAATGTGGTTTCGGGGGATTGGCTTAATTTTATGTCCAAGGTAATGCCAGAGAAATGTTCTGATTTGTGCTGCCCGGTGATGTCATCATGTCATTGCTGCATGAGCGTATCTCAACATCTTGCATCACTTTAACACTAGAGAGCAGGAGCAGCACTGTTGTTTGTGAGGCTCGAGGACTGTGGAAGGCTGGCAATGATGCAACTTTTTCATCGCCTTCCGACAATACCAGGAATCTCGATTATAGGATGAGGCAACTGGAACAGTTCTTCAGAAAGCCTAACACATAAACATGATGATATCAGAGCTACTTCTAAAGATTGCAATTTCCCATAAAAAACCCTTCTTTTTACAGCAGAAGGGCCCAGATATATGAACTTGAGAAGAGTTTATGTATTTGAACGGCACATAGACACATTTTAACTTTAGAAAACTTTCTATATCAAAAGAGTTTATGAAAAGCGTAAACAAAATCTTATTATATATATATATATATATATATATATATATATATATATATATATATATATATATATATATATATATATATATATTCAAACAAGCATTTTTATCAGGATCCTTTGAATATAACATTTTTTTTTTTTTACTTTTTTGTTTTTGTTTTGTTTTTTGCCATTAAAGAAATTTGCCATTTCCATCTTTAATTGTAAATTACCATATGTTAATAGTTCACACTGCTTTTGGTTGAATATATTTATTAACATTTTCTAGTCTCTTTTTCTCAATATCTTGACCCTATTTGCATACAGTGAAACAATATAGAACTTAGTGTTGCTTTCGCCTTTATCACATGACGAAAACGAGACGAGATGCAATGCTGGTCATGTGACGATGACAATAATTAAATGTATAATGCAATATTGTTGACAAATAAAAACAAGACTAAATGTGCATAAAAAATAAAAATTGTGCTAAAAATTATGTCTCTCAATTTTCGTTGACCAAAACAAGATGAAACTAAATTTTATAACTTCGTTTTGTCTCGTTTAGTCGCGTTATTATTATTATTTTGCAATATTTCTGTTTCCTGTGTCTTACTTCAGGGGCTGCATCAGGTCGCACTGCACAGATGCAACTGATGTCACTTCCTGAAGCTCCACTCGTGGCATTATTTAGAAGCCGACAACAAACAACGTTAATAGGGAGTTATACTTTCACCTGGCTCCGCTGACTGCGGGCGCACCTTCCCGAAAGGCTTTTATACTTGTCGCCAGTGGCGGCTCCAGACAATTTTTATTGGGGGGGCAATGGGGGGTCCTGGTAATTTCAAGGGGAGTCTCATGAAAACCAACAAAAAAATACAGTGGACACGGCTCATAACTGCATATTACTGCATCGAAAGTATATTTTGGTCCAAAAATATCAAAAACTATGACTTTTTTCAACATTGTCTTCTCTTCCATGTCTGTTGTGTGAGATTTCCAAACACTGGGGTATGTATATATATATATATATATATATATATATATATATATATATATATATATATATATATATATATATATATATATATATATATATATATATATATTTATTTATTTTTTATCAGGAAGAGGGTGGGGGGTCGAATGGGTGGCGCCACCGGTGCTTGTCACGTTCACTGTTGTACTATTCTTTAAAACGACAGGGGAGCCACGAGGAGTAACTGTCCTCTAAAACCATCGGGAATCACCAGTGAGGTGAAGACATTTGCCAATATGTCCAGTACAAGTCTCGTGATGAATGAGTTGATGAATAAATCATTTATTTATGTACAAACTTAAAACAATCTTAAACTACTGGCTGTATTTCGCATCAAGCACAAGAAAACTTTACGCAAACAGTGTATAATTAATACCTAAATGAATTATAATTCTATTTCATACAATAAAAAGAAAACACACTTCAACATTTTCTGTCAAAAAGCACCCGATGGAGTTCGAACTTCATATTAAACTGCTTCTGTTTCACACAAACGCTGGCACAGACATGCATTTTCGGCTAGAATCACCCTGAACTCGTAGATGTTCGGATCTGGAAAGTTAATAAAAATGCCATGCACTCCGCCGTGCCGAATGGTTCACACGCACTCAAAACAAACTTCCGGCTACACCGCGATGGCATGAATGGATGTATTCTCGAGTCTGTAAGGTAACAATACTATAATAAGATAACCTTGTTTGAAATGGTTTTGGCTAAAAGAAAATTTTGGTTTCGTCTATACTACTAGGTCCTTATACTATATTGACTGGGTTAAACAGAATAGCATTACTAAAAAGAGACTAAAATGCAGTTTTCATTGACTAAACATAATAAACGTAGACTAAATGTCATCAGTTTTCGTAGACTAAAACTAAACTAAAATGTCATCAGTGTTCGTCGACTAAAACTAAACTTAAATGTCATCAGTTTTCATCGACTAAAACTAAACTAAAATGTCATCAGTTTTTGTCGACTAAAACTAAACTAAAATGTCATCAGTGTTCGTCGATTAAAACTAGATTAGACTAAAAAGAGTATGAACGTGATAAAAAAAAGACAGCTTTTGCCACACAAAGACTAAAACAGGCTGCCAAAAACAACACTAATAGAAATATTTAAATCTGTGGGTTTTAGTTGAACGCATTTTGATCATAGAAATGTGTTGTTATTGTCCCATTAGAATCTTTTGATTAGATCCCATTAGATGTTTTGGAGATTATTTCACAAAGCAAACTAAATGAAGAGACTGGGATTGTTTTAGTCTGATACACAGCAAACAGAAGTCATATAAGTGAAATCTTAAGACGCTAAAAGCTCTGGTCAGTTTGATCTGAATAACACAAATGGCTCTGCAGATTCCTGATTGCTGTGAGTCCTGCATGTTCAATTGCTTTTGAAGTTTAAAGTGAACAGTGGACTTGCCATTTGTATAATAATCACATTTTGCTATATTCTCCCTGTGAAGCTTTAGCTTTTATAATTGCCAAATGAATTTCTTTTCAAGATCCGGTCATGAAAATGTTGAAGAGGCCACAATGAGCGCCGGCCGATGATGTTTCCTGATCGCGTCTGCAGTTGACGGCCACAGATCGCTGTTGAAGTCACAATTAGAGAAGCCGTGTCATTTTACCCCATGTGTGGCACATTTTCCTTCTTGGCACGTGGGGGGCATGGCTGTGATTAGCCTCATTATTCAAAGTCAGTGTGAGCGCACAGTTAAGAGTCATTTAGTTTAGTGCTTTCACCATCAGAGTCTATATGTACTTATGTTATAATGGCCCTGATCTTATGATGAGGCATGCACATGAAAAAAAAAAAAAAAAATCTTTGACAAAAAGGTCCATTTAGAGTGAGAAAGAAATTCACAGGCTATGTTTGAAATAACATGTTATCAAATGGATCTTATTACTACAACATATAAAATGAGCACAATATGTAAATATTCTGTATGCATGGAATACCCAGAAGACAGAATGCAATGCATATTGAATATGGTATGTCACACAGGTTTATTTTTGTTAACTAAAATTAAAACCAAAACCACAAAAGTAACTTTTAAATTAATAAATTAAATATTAACCTTGATAAAAATAAAAACTTATATTTTCAGCTATTCTCATTTTGTTCAGTTTAAAGTACTAAAATAACTAAAAGTAAACTATAAACTAAAAAAAACACTTAAACTTAATGAAACTTGTAATAATTTTGTACAAAATATTAACAAAACGTATAGTAGTTTATACTAAAATAAGACTGATCCTACAATGCAATGCTCTCAATGAATGGAAATAATATGAGCTTCATTTTTTTTTAAAGATTTGCTTTGACTCTATTTGATCAGATTGCCAAAAGTTAAGACATTTTACAAAAATAAATAAATACATTAATGAATGAATGAATAAAAATTCATTATGTGGGTCAAAATGATCTATTTATTTTATGCAAAAAAATAAAAAAAATAAAAAAAAAAATCATTAGGATATTAAATAAAGATAATGTTCCATGAAGATATTTAGTTCATTTCCTACTGTAAATATATAAAAACGTAATATTTGATTAGTATTATGCATTGCTAAGAATTCATTTGGATAAATTCAAAGGTGATATTCTCAGTATTTCGATTTTGTTTGTACCCTCAGATTCCAGATATTCACATAGTTGTAGACAAATATTGACAAATATTGTCTGATCCTAATAAACCATATATCAATGAAAATATTATTATTATTATTATTATTTCAAAAAAAAAAAATTGACACTGAAGACTTTTGCGATCCAGGGTCACATTTATTTATTTATGTATTTATTTATTTATTTATCTGCCTGTTATTATTATTTATTTGTCTGTCTGTCATTATTCCTAATAAATTATTTAGTAGGATTTCTTTCAAATTTGCTTTTTTAATTTACATTATAGTGTGGCTTAAATGCTTAAGCAAGCTCTTAAAAATGAAATTGAATTCTTGTATTCCAATTGATCTTTTCAAGACTTGAACTTGCTTAAATACTTGTTTACATGCACTTCATCGCACTCATTTCTCTTTGTCTGTCAAGTTTTAATGTGAAATGTACGAGCATTGATCTGGTTTTCCATAGTTTTTTATGACCCATAGTGTGACAGATCCAGTGCCTGGACTGGGCATGAAATGAAAATGAGGGCAATGTGGCCCTGTTGTGGCGCAGATGAAACCCTGTGACGGCCCCCTGGACTTCATGAGGCACGAGGACACGCTCTGTGCAGTCGGAGCAGGCCTCCAATCCCCACGTGGGGCATTTATATACATGCCACTCGCTCCCCCTGCACCTGCTCTGTCGTAATGAGTCGATATATCTCCTCCCTAATTGCCCTAAATACATATCATAAAGCTTGGCTGTAAAACGCGGCTTCCAAAGCCGGCCAGTAAAGAAGGAGAGCATAATGCAATAGTGCCATTCCTGAGCCGGCCTTAACGAGGTCCCATAAATTACATACAGGGGTTTCATTATGGAGGTGCAGTCTGAAATGTATATATTTTTTGCAAAACCATCAGGTTCTTCTCCTTCTTTCTTTACCTAAAACTGCCCACTCGCCACTCTAGCAAAGACTGGCAGATGATCCAGAGATAGCAAGTGATTCTAACAAAAAGTATTAAACTTCAGCGTTATTTGATAATGGGCCGTGTTTCTGTAAGCAGGATCTGTCTGGCTGTCTAATAGGGGCCTAGTGCTGTCAGATCTTAATACATGCCAGCCGCTGTGCTATCAAGAGGACGGGTCAAGACAGGCTTCGACAACTCTTTCGGTCTCGAATTAAAGAACATTTTCCTTGAAAGTTTGAATTAGAAGAGTGCTATCTTAACACAACAGGTCTGTGAAAGAATTTGATGTCCCTGAGAACCTCTGGAGTCCCATTTCGTTCAAGAGAAGTAAAAGTGCAGTCACATTAGTGAAATTTCAGCGACATTTCACATGTAAAAACAGGCCCTGAAATCTGCTAAAACAATATGTCACTTCAGAACCCCCCCACCTTCCCCAGCTCCACCTGTTTTCAGATATGTTATATTTGCAGCAGCAGTATTTCTTACATGCTCACTGTAGCATGTCTGTGGATGTCTTAACAGCAGCATGCATGTACATCACCATACTAAACTGTCCAAGAGTTAGAAGTAACTTTGCAAGTACGTTAACTTATTATACTAACCCTAACCTAAGAGCCTCTCATAGATTGTAGAATGTCTAAAGTGGACTATATTGAATTAAAGTGTAATGCTTGCGTTTTTTTTGGTGTAAAGTCTTTTTTCATGTGTGTCTGGCAGCTGTGTTTTAATAGTGAGACGCAGGCCGTGTTACATGAGTCTTTGTGCATGTACTGTACGTCTGTGATCTATCACGCTTCTGTCTCACTCTCAGAGTGACAGTGAGGCTGGCAGAGCGCTCGTACACTCAACAGTGGCAATGAAGCGCAGCCCTACCTTACGCCAGTCATATCTCAGCACAGATGGGGTTTGTTTTACGAGAGGGTCTGGCCAGCCAGCCAGACTCACCCGCTTTTTAATTAACCAGCGCCTGCCCTCGCAAGATGAGGAGTCACAGAAATTATGACGGCGAAACACAAACCACACTTCGACGTTCCCACATATGCACATACACACACTCAGCTTAGAATAGGGGGTTTTCCTAATAAATTTTATGACTTCTCGCAGATTCACAAAGGTTTGTGTGTGTTGTGTGTGTGTGTGATGGCTCTTATTATTGTATGTCATGTTACATCTGTGTTGTGTGTTCGTCCGTAATGACAGCGCTGGAGGAAACAGGTAGTAAATTCTGAAAGTTTTGCCCTATGTTCCCAAACAGTGAGCCAGTCACATGGGTGTTAGAGGGTGTTGGGTGTGTGTGAAGAAGACGGACTGTCAGTGCGCCCCTCGGGTGGTGGTTTTTGTACCCCCGTCACCCAGGCTTTCCCACACGCCACCTACAAACACCTGATTAAATCACAAACATTTAAGTGTGTGTGTGAAGGAAGAGGTTTTCCAGATGCTGTTGTTAGGTGTAACCAGCGCAACAAAGAACTGAACTCATGCCCTTTTTGCTTTTCAATATAAATGATTCATTATTTAGACCGGCGTGATGAATACTGTACGTATGTTCTGTGTTCTGATGTTTTGTGTTGGATGGACACTGTTTGGACACTTCACATAAAACAGAGCTAGGATTTCTAGGACTATACGAACAGAATTAACATAAGAGGAATACTTTGCAGAATTAACAACACAAATGGAAGGAAAACTTCACTACTCCACGATTTGGGTCAGCCAGATGTTTTAACGTTATTGGACGATATATATCATAATAATGCATTCATGTGATGAAAATATAATAAAAATAGTAATAAGAAATATTATTCGAAATTTAATCAAATGTTTTCTATTTTAACATATTTTTTAATATAATTTGTTCCTCTGATATTAAAGCTGAATTTCCAGCAACAGTTACTGTAGTCTTCAGATTCGTTCATTCATTCATTTAATAAATGTAAAGTTTAAAAGAACAGTTTAAAAGAACGTTCAACGCTATCTCACGACCAATTCGTATGTATTTTATGAGGTGGCTTATTCGTACGAATTTGTACGACCTCACTCGTACAATTTTATACGACCCCAGTGACGGTTAGGTTTAGGGGCGGGGTTAGGTGTAGGTCATTTGTACAAATTCATACGAATTGTGCCAATCGTAAAATACGTACGATTTGGCAACAATCATATGAATTTGTATGAGTGTGGTCGTACGAATTAGTACAAATAAGCCACCTTGTGAAAAATGTACGAATTGCCGTGAGATCGGGTTGGAATGTTCATTTAATGGATTTGGGCGAAAAATTTTCATTCTGTTGTGGCTAATTTTTGTATTGTGTTGTGCTGCAGACTATTTTCCTTGTTCATGATTAATATGTCGTAGTATAATTCATTTTTGTGCTGTTGCTTATTATAGCTGTGCTTTGACTTGTTATTTATTTATTTATTTGTCAACTAATCGTGGCGATATCTTTAAACGTTGGCTTGTTTCGCTCATTTTGTCGTGTCACGTCCCCATAGGCCAGTGGTGTAATCCAAATGTAATGGTCAAATTTATTTTCAAATAACATGGATGCAACATTCTGCAATTTATTTTTCCATTGTAATTATTCTGCAAAATGAAAAGTGTAGTATCATCAAACAATTCTGGTCACACTGGAAGAGTTTCATGGACTTGTTTGACATAGGGAAGTTGTTTTAGGCTTTCCCTGACATTGCATTTACTCAAGAGAAGCGGTCCGACTGTATGGGTTTGGGTCTGGTTTTGCAGGACTTGCAGACGTGTTTCGGTGAAGTCATTACTCATGGGGCGTTGTGATGAGCAGAGCTGCTGCTGTCTGCCTGAAGCGGATGGAGGTTTGTGGTTGCAGACTCCAGCAGTGGCCTGACTTTTATTGATACATGTCTGGGATTAATTTCGGAGAGAGAGGGGAAAATGACGGGAGATATCTGGCAACACAAACACATTTAGACACTCGTCAAGCTAAGCCCAGTGATGGGTTGTCGTAAAGACCTTTGAGTTTCTGTGTGTATGTGACACGACAATAAATGTATCAAATTAAATTATGAAAATACTGCGCTTTAATATTTACAGGCACAAGTTAATTAAATTAACTGAACAGCCCTACTTTTGTTTTATTAATCCCAAAAATGACAAACTTTTGTGACATTCCACACTTGCAAAGCACAGAAATCACAGAGCCCTACACATGTGACGTATTTCATCAATTAGCATGATTCGTCCATCAAGAAACGCACATCTTCATTTCACAAACGTATCACAGAACTATGATCTTACTCCGACCGCGGATTGAGTGAGACTTCCTCTCTAATAATGTGTGTTGTTCTGTCTCACCTCACTGGCAGCCCAGACTGCTCTGTTGACTGTGATGCTAGCTTCGCCAGTGGTGTGTGTGTGCTGCGCGTCTGGACTGGAGGCAGCTTGAAAGAGTTAGGAGGTGTGTGTGTGTGTGTGTGTGTGTGTGTGTGTGACGTGGAGTAATGACTCCTGGCACTGTAATGAAGGCAGCAGGATATCCTGTGTCAGGGTTGCAGGTTAGCCCTGGCTAGATAAGGTATAATGAATGGACATGAGTGTGTATATGTTTCTGTCTGTCTGGGCGAGGGCTGGTGGGGCGGCGCTAATGTCGAGGAACTGCCACATGTATAAATATAACCCCACGGCCCTCTGAAATGGTAGAAAAGTGGATATTATCTAGTCTGAGGTGAATCTTTAAAGACAATATAGAATCAAAATAGAGCTGTTTCAATGCATGCACCTGGTCGTGATTGATCAGGGAATGTGTCATATTGGGTTTGTCGTATGCTGGGTGTTAACAGAGGGTAGCTATGCATTTAGTAGGGGGTTCTTAGTGGTTACTAGGGAGTTTGCTTTTGTTGTTGCAAAGTGATGTTCTGGTCTATAGAATTTGATGTGTTGCCTCCATATATGGCTTTTTACATCTGTTTAACCATCTAGCTAACAAAATAAAATAAAATAAAATAAAATAAAATAAAATAAAATAAAATAAAATAAAATAAAATAAAATAAAATAGAATAGAATAGAATAGAATAATAAAATAAAATAAAGTTTAATTGATACAATTACTAAGACTATAACTGAAATAAAAAATATAATTAAAGCTATAAATAAAATATAAATAATAATAATAAAAAAATGACTAGAACATAATCTAATAAAACTAAATAATTTCTAAAATGAATGAAAACTGAAAATGTAAAAACAGCAGTTAATTCAAAATAAATACTATAATCTTAACCCCTTAACTGTCACTCATATTTTTGAACATAGACTTTGTAGTGCACGATCCAAGCTTACATTTGTATAATTCATGACTGAAAACATTTTGTAACATGATATTGATGTACCATTTACATGGTAATGCAATGTCTGATTTTAAAATGAGTTTTAAAGGATGGATTTTGAGATTTTAAGTTTTCAGTTGATATATAATTTCTCATGATTTCTAAAATGTGATAGAGAAAAAGGCAACAAAGAAGTCTTGTTTTTTTAACAAAGGTCAAAGAAGGATCAGATTGGCCTTATGCATCACATTACATTATTTAAATGTGTTATAGAATGTTCTAAATCTGATTTATGCCTTCAGAAAAATTACACGTGAACAGAGAAGAAGAAGAAAATAAAAACAAGGGGGAAAAGCACCAGAGAAAAAATCATGTTGGAGCAGATGTGTCTTTTCCTTCATTCGTCGTTCATTAGGTGTAAAAGTGTGTGTTGTGCGCAGTGTGCTGCTTCTCTGGTCCGTGGCCAGTTTTAGATTCCAGACGTAATGTGTGCGATAAGAATCTGATTATGGGAAACTGATCCTGGATCTCTAACCAGAGCAGTTAATTACAGCGTGGAGACACTTGTTAGAGTCAGGGGTGGACTGATGGAGCGGCAGACTTGAGTGTGTGTGTGTGTGTGTGTGTTTGACCTTTCTTCTGACCATCTCCAGCTCTCCGTACATGACTGCCCTCTAGCTGTCAGACACCCTCTTCATCGCCTCCTGCTTCAGGTTCACCATCCAAAAGGGAAGCCTGGTAGATGATAAAAAAAAACTTAGACTTACATAACATTAAAGAATATTTCTGTTACAGAGAGAAAAAAAAAAAAAAAAAGTCACACATTACTATTGCACACAACTCACAAAAATACTACAACAATGTGTTTTTATTATCCGAGTCGTTTTGCCTGCCCCTGTTCGGACTTCGGAGATACACGCTCTCTCACACACACACACACACACACACACACACTTCCCCAGGATATGAGCAGGGAGAGTCTTGTGTCACTGCATTACATTGTTTCGGCGCGCTCTCTGCAGAGGTGTCAGCTAAACCTTCCTGTTTTACACAATGAGAACTCTCTCAGCGTCCCCCGTTTCTGCTCAAGAGCTCAGGACGGCTTCTCACTTCACAAATCTTGTGCGTTGTGTCTAATCTTATGTCTATTAAAACACCCACAGTGGATTTCAAATGTAGGCCTACACTCCCAAAAAATGCTTGGTTATTTCAACCCCACTTTGAGTCAGATTTGGACTAACCCAACCGTTGGGATGAACTTAACCCGAAAATTGACACAAAGTTGGGTTGAAATAATCCAGCCTTTTTTAGAGTGTAATAAAATGTAATCATCTGAATAGAATATAATAGAGTAGAAATTTACATTAATCACCAAGGTCGCATTTATTTGATCAAAAATGAAGCAAAAACAGTAAATTTGTGAAATATTGTTGCAGTTTAAAATCACAGTTTTCTGTGTGAATGTATAATAAAATGTATTTTATTTCCAGCATCATTCCTCCAGTCTTCAGCGTCACACGATCCTTCACAAATCAGCCTAATATGATGATCTGCTGCTCAAGAAACATTTATTATTATTATTATTATTATTATTATTATTATTATTATTATTATTATTATTATTATCATCATCAATGTTTGCTGATGATCATTTCAAAAGAAAAGTAAAAAAACAACAACAACAACAGAGCAGCATTTATTTAATACAAATATTTTGTAACATTTAAAATGTCTATATTTCTTTAAATCTTTTTTTTTTTCACCACACGTTTGAGTTGGTTTGCATCTTGCCTGAAAGCACTCATTCAAATTGCTTATAACACACACACACACACCCACACATATAAAGCAGTGTTGATTTATTGTTACAGTTATGATTGTCCGAATGTCCTCATTTTAGTATCAATCTTGTATCTGAAACCTTCAAAACTTCCCAGTGGTTTAGGATAGAAAACCATCAGAGGGTAAAGCAGGGCTGTTCATACATTCACACACTCACACACACACACACTCACACACACACACACACACTCACACACACACAGCTGAGAGATAACAACTTTCAACACAATCTGATTTTTATTCTCGACCAGCACCCAATCAATGAAACACGAAGCCTGCCAACACTGCCACTGAAATAAATGCTTTGACCCGCTTTAGTGGTTTCCAACTTTCCTTAGCACCACAACAAGAAGCGCGACGTGTTTTCAGGCCTTTGTTCCTATGAACAATGTGTGAATACTCTGCGTTTGAGCCGTTTGCGCCCCTGTTATAGATGGCTGCAGCGTTGTAAAATATTGATATGTTACAGGTACATGTATGACTGACTGCAGGTGACGTTTATGAGATGTTCACTTTGCGCACTACATCAGTCATGCAGCTTGAGGAGCTGATCGCTGTAAAGGTGGAGCACATGTGTGTGTGTGTGTGTGTGTGTGTGTGTGCAGCTGCTGCTTTAAAAGGCTTTGCAGGGGAATTTCCCTCTTTTCCTTTTGTGAGAAACAAAAGTGTTCAATTCAGGGTCCATCTTATCATATATCCTGCCGGGCTTCTGTTCAGACGGAGGAAATCACATTAAAACGAGGGAGGAATTCACCAAGAATGACTTTAGCCACTGATAGCATTGTGTTTTCACTTGATTTACTAAAGGAATTATGCAAATCAGGTGACGCAGCAAACACACACACACACACACACACACAACAATCTCTGCTGAACACAGTTCCTCATCTTCCAGGCTGAAGACTGTGATGTGTGGTACTTTACAGGGATTGTACAGCTTCACTTTAAAATGTTTAACTAACACCACACATCTGGATGGTCAGAATAAAAGCACTCTATCCCATCATCTGATACATTACTGCTGCTGTAATCAATACAAAATAAACAGAAGCATTTCTATTAGAATAAATTACAGGGCTGATTAAAGTCACACTATGCAATAGGCCTCATCTGCAGAGAAAGAAGGCATATTTGCACCAAACATAAAGACACTGACTTGATGTTCATCTTAAAGGAGAACTGAAAAAAAAAATAAAAAAAAAAAAAAAAATATATATATATATATATATATATATATATATATATATATATATATATATATATATATATATATATATATATATATATATATATATATATATATATATATATATATATATATTATTGTAATTTACTGCCACAAATGACTATATGACTTTCATTCTTCTATGGAACATTAATTGTGTATATATATATAAATATATATATATATATATATATATATATATATATATATATATATATATATATATATATATATATATATATATATATATATATATATATATATACATACTTACAAATATTTTCTGTTGTGAAGAAAGTGAGTAAATGATGACAGGATTTACATTTTTGGGTGGAGTATGACTTTGATTACAACTTACAGCTAAAGATCAAAGTTTTTTTTTTTTTTTTTTTTTTATTTCTTTTTTTTATTTCTTTTTTTTGTGTTTTTTTGTTTTTTGTTCTTGTTCTAGTTTGTTTTTGTTTGTGTGTGTGTTTGTGTGTGTGTTTTTCTTTTTTTTGTTCTGATTTGTGTTTTTTTTTCTTCTTCTTTTTTTTCTTCTGGTTTATTTTTGTTTTGTTTTGTTTATATATTTATTGTTTTTTTTGTTTCTGGTTTGTTTTGTTTGTTTGTTGTTTGTTTATTGTTTTGTTTTGTTTTGCTTTGCTTTGCTTTGATTGACACAAACTGAAATTTGACAGAGTAATGAAAATATCTGGCATCAGTGCAGCCTCTACACAATTTGTAACTCACATCATCTATATTCATTCTAAATGTGTTCGGACAAGCCACATTCAAAGCCACTGTAAAATATATAGACATCTGTGACCTCACAAAAGTCAGGCTAGTTAAAACATTGCTTGGCAGCCATAAACAACCATAAAGAATGACATCAAAACTAAATCACTCCCATTATAATCAACAAAACTAGAAGCACACATAATCTGTAAGTGTATTGTGGGTGTGTATGTGTGCACGTCCTGATTTTGCCAAGTTCGATGTGTTCCTAGGTCAACATATTTTGTTGACCCTGGAACAACATTTTACTCCAAAAATATATTCTTAACCATATCCCTACACCTAAACCTAACCTTAACCATGAGTAATCCCTAAAATCAGAGGAAATGATAGATGAATGACACTGATGTACAAGCACCAAACACTGATTTTAAGCATAAACTTCACAAAATCTATAAACTGGTTCTTCAAATCTGATTGGTTAATCACAATGTTGTTCCAGGGTCAACAACGATGTTGTCCCAGGAACATGTCTCACTTGGTAAAATCAGGTTAGGCGTGTATGTGTACCTGAAACTAGGTAAGCTGTGTGTCTGTCTTATTTCTTTGTCTTTGTCTCCTTTTTTCTGTCTCTGAGTAGCTCCATATAGAGGTCAAAGGTCACCTCTCTCTCTTACCTCGCTTTCACTCTGTCTGTTCTTCTTCAGCTACAAGACTGATCAGCACAACTAATATCACATTATATTACTCGTTTCTGCCCGTTGAGCCCATGGAGGTGTCGACATTTTAGAAATACGGCTCGGCTCAAACTGTTTAGCACACTTCTTCTTCACCTTGGGACACAGACACTTCCCGTGGCACGTGTGTGTGTGTGTGTGTGTGTGTGAAGGCAGTTCCTCACACCTGATGGGAGTAATTGGGCTCTTAAAATGGCACCGAGGGGCTCCTTAACTCTAAAGCAGACTCCAGAGCTGTGCCTCTGGTATGTGACCCTTCAAACTTTTGGGAAAGCGAAGAAAAAGAGAGAAAACGGGCCTGGAACTAAGAAGGGAGAGAGAAATAAGAGAGGAAAACAACTTGGCGATTGCAGGTTGGCCCTGGATTTGAGCTCATCGTGGCATGTCTGATGTTGGTACGAGAGGGAGAAATCTAGTTTGGTTGCATCGCATTGCTCACTTGCAATGTGTGTGTCATTCATTTTTGATCGAGCAACACACCAAAGTTGAACACTTAGGGTTAATCGTTTGGTCAAATCCCATAATAATAGTAGTGTTTTCTTAACAAACAGCACTGATAAATACACCGATTGTGTTTGTATTGCAAACAGGCTCACAGCAAAGAACCTGTTTCCAGTCAAACCTGGACTTATTCTGTTTAGACAGATGAGTTCAGTCCTACTCGAACAGGTCTGGATCTGTGAATGAATGAGCTTGTGTTCAGTGTACCGCATTATTCTGCGCAACGATTCATTAGATTTCAATGACAGCCGGATATTTGCATAACATCATCAGAAGTGACTCCAGGTAAACGTCAGCACCAGTTTTCAGTCTTTTCAGCGCTCCACAGCAGCGTACAGAAACACATACAGTACATGCATGTTTACAGTGTAATGCAAAGAAAAGAATTTGAAAATAATTGAATAATTGGAGAATTAAAAACTATGAAATCTTTGCATAATATATATTATATCTATCTGTCTCTCTATATAATTTGTACTTAAAAAAAAAAAAAACATTTTACTGTAAAAATCAATGCTGTTTTATAATAATGACCCCCCCCCCCAAAAAAAAGGTAATTAATAATTGACAAAACATGATTTGTGCTAACTATGAAACAATGTTTTTATCTGGGGATACTGTAGCAGTTTGACACTCATTTGTCTTGATTTCAGTGTATAATCTCGTACGTGTTCATAATCTTTGAGTGTTAATGTGCCGGAATACAATCCCTCCGGAGTTTAACAGAGACAGATTTATTAGCATGGATTCACGCTACTTGTGTGGATATTTCGTTTCTGTCTTAACGGCACACTTGATATTCGGTTTCAGCTTCACAGAGCCGAAGCAAACATGTACACAGAGTTTCTGTTTTCAAAGAGAGTCTCAGTGGCGTTTCTCACTTCTGCTGGGTAATATTTCAAGAAAAGAGTGCCGTAAATCTCACGAGAGAACAGCGTCCACTCTCCTTCCGGTCCTTTCTTGACGCGCTGTCTCACTTTGCCTCTCTCAGTCCCTCCATCTTTCTCTCTTTTCCCTGGACAAGTAACCAAACACCCCAAACTCCACTTAACTAGCAGTGTCAGGTTAACCAAAGTTAATCAACCAGAGTCTTCAGTGCTTTCACTGTAGGACAACCTGTTCAATGCGACAGTAAAAACATTAAAATGTTACAAAAGATTTACATTTCAACGTTGATAATCAAAATCAGTCTGTTATTTCAAAATCATCAAATCAGACTGATTTCTGAAGATCATGTGACACTGAAGACTGGAGGAATGATGCTGAAAATACAGCTTTACATCACAGGAGTAAATTACATTTTAAAGTATATTAAAATAGAAAGAAAATTAAGTTATTTGAATTTATAATAATATTCCACAATATTACAGTTTTAATGTATTTTAAATAAATAAAGGCAGCATTGGTGCATAAAATAATAACCATTAAAAAATAAATCTTTTTTTTTTTATTATTATTTCATGCTTTATAGTTTTGACCAGTTGATTCTATATCTTCCATCTCTGATCTCTGTCAGTGAAGGTCAGTGTCTCTGTCTGTGAATATGTTGTGATGACAGCACCCTCTCGTTGTGTTTCTGTGTCTGCAGGTCATGGACAACATGGGTAATGTGAAGTTCTGTCTGGACGGGGGTCTGGAGGCCGGCGGGAGCTGGCTCAAATATGTGCGCACCGCCCCGGCCCATGATGAGCACAACCTGGCCATATGCCACATCAGCGAAGATCAGGTGAGATGTTAGTGTGTCCTGCTCGCTCCGTGATCGATCTGCTCCCTCCAGCTGGTGTGTTGACTCGTGTATCGCAGCTCAAGAGGAAAGACACATGATGATAAACATGCAACTGGATAATTAGATCATTTATTTAACTATTAGATCAGGGGTCTGAGAGGTCATGCCATGACAATATTCATTTATCCTAAGCTGTGATTCAGACAATCCTAAAATTGTTACTGCATAATGATTATGTAATTGTCATTATTAATAATAATAATAATAATCAGTGCCAGTGAGGAAATAAAATAAAATAAGACAACACAACACAACAAATAATAATGATAATAATAATAAAAGCAAAGATGTGTAAATTGATCAGAAGTGAAATAATTTAAATAATAATATTATTTTGAAATAATTTTTCAGAAGGGAAAAATTTTAAGTGTAAATAATTTTAAATTGTTCTTTTGAACTTTCTGCTCAAAGAATCCTGAAAAAAAAAAAAAAAAAAAAAAACGGCATGGAAGCACTTCTTTTTTAACCTTAATAATAACAATAATAATAATAATAATAATAATAATAATAATAATAATAATAATAATAATGTTTCTTGAGTAACTAATCAGCATTTTGGCATGATTTCTGAAGAATTGTGTGACACTGAAGACAGGAGTAACGATGCTCAAAATGATATTTTAAAATGACATTAGGGCTGAAAACAGAAAACGATATCACTGTAGTTTTGATCAAACAAGCACAGCCTTCTTGAGCATAAAATACTTATTTCAAAAACATAAAAAAAGAAAAAGATAAATATCACCAACCCCTGAGTTTTGAATGCTAGTGAACAGTATATTCTGCATTTTATTGTGTATTTAAACATGTCTCAACAACTGTCCCGAACAAAGGCTGACACTTTCCATTTATAATTCAGTTTATGATGTAAATGACTAATACCAGCACATCGGCACAACCATGCTCCAACACTGAAATCATCACTGCAGCATTTACTGCAGTCATAAATGTACCCAGTTTGATAATATGTATTGCGGAAGCTCAGTTTATGATCCTTATTCTGCCAGCAGTCACTGAATCACATTATATAACAGGATGTGGGACCTCCAGGTTAGTAGATCAGATTGATCTGTCTTTAAGAGTCTGACAGAGCTCTTACGCTGAACATCCGGTGAAAGTGTCAGGAAGATGAGGACAGAACCGGCTGCTGCTGGTCAGCGCTCACACAACAGATGAAAACAGCCTGTGTCTGATGTCTCTGTCAGAGGAAGTGACTCAGAGTCACGGACAGGACACTCCTGAATCGTGTAATCCACCGTCTCCAATCATTTGCTTTCTTTGAAAGGACGAGCAGTTGTCTGTTTAAGATAAGGTATCTGATCTGTCATAAAGCTGAGATCTCATAACAGACTGTACGCTGGCTTTGTTCAGGTCTCAGTCTGATCGTGAAGCTCTTGTGCTGTAGTCGAGTGGGGATTGTTTTATCAAACTGATTTAATGAGGGTCCATGGTGGATGACTTAATTAGCTTGTGCTCACTTTCTAATTGAATAAGACAGTTCTGTCTAAATCTGTTGTTATTACAGACCTGTGTGAATGTTCTAGCTGGTCTTTTCTATACAAAGAAGGGAAATGTGGATGGTGACTGCGAAGCCGTCTAAACCACGTGTGCACTATACTCTAAATTAGCGAGAAAGAGATCTAAATTTAACTGTATCAGCCCATCCACTGTCCCAGCTAACAAGGACCAACAAATATGAAAAAAAGAAGATAATTTATTTAAAATATATATCCTTTCCAACAATATTTGCTACAGTTCAATAGTTTGGGGTCAGTCAATTTTTAATCTTTTTTTTTTTTTTTTTTTTTTTTTTTTGAAAGGAATTAAAACTTGTATTCAGCAAGGATGTGTTCAATTGTTAAAATTATATTTGATAGAAAAAAAAAAATATTTTGAATAAATGCTGTTCTTTTGAACTTTTTATTCATCAAAGAATCAAGTATTGCAGTTTCCAAAATATATATTTGGCAGCACAACTTGATATTTCTAATAATAAATCAGCATATATACAATTATTTCTGAAGGATCATGTGATACTGGAGCAATGGCTGGTGGAAATTCAGCTTTGCATTACAGAAATAAATTATATTTTAAAGGATATTAAAATAGAAATCATTATTTCATATTATAATAACATTTTACTTTTTTTCTGTTTTCTTTTTTCTTTTTTTTTAGCAAATAAATCCAACCTTGATGAACTTAAAAACATTACAAGTCTTACTGATCCCAAACTTTAGACTGGTAGTGTGTGTGTGTGTGTGTGTGTGTGTGTGTGTGTGTGTGTGTGTGTGTGTGTGTGTGTGCAAGCTTAACTTAAATGGAAACATTAGATAAAAGTTCTTAGAACGTTATTTTCTACTGATGTTATTTACACCGAACCTAGCACAACTCTATATTAATGCTCTATATTTGAATGAGAACATGGCTGAGATTTCAAAGTCAGGACATTCTGCCTCAATTGTATTGTGTTCCACCCGAAGAAAGTCAGTCATAAGGGTCGGAACAACATGAGGGTGAGCAAATAATGACAGCATTTTCATTTTCGGTTGAATTGTTCCTTTAAGTGTGCCATTTTTGGGGGGTGTTTTAGATTACATGCATAAGTGGATCACTTTCCTTGTTATTATTCTGCCACTTTTAGGCTGTTTGACTCACTTAAAACAGTCTGATTGACTCGTGGAACGAGCCAAAGCCTTAGCTTTTGTCTCTTGGCTAACAGGGGCAGCTAGTGTGGCCACCGCAGTTTTAGAGGCTGACACATAAAACACAAGCCTAACAAACAGAGGAGGACAGGAGGACAACCTCTGTGACTGACAACCACCGGCTGCAGAACCCAATCATTAAAGCCGTTTCAGTTCAATGAGCAGCCACCGCTGGGTCCACAGGAGAATAATATCTCCTGCTAAAATCACCACTAAATACATGGTTTCTATTTACTTCCTCCCTTCTTCTGTTGGTTTTTTCCCCCCTTTCTGACCCTTTCTCATCTTTTGCACACTTTTTAGGACAACAGCCTATTATTTATTCAGAACGGCCGCACAATGCAAAAATGCATAATTCATTGAACTTTGTACTTTGCGCATTCTCAGTGCACGAGCCGTATGGAAATATGCACACGCCCAGCAAATTCTGATGTGCCTGTAACCTTTTAAAATCAACCGGGATCATTTATTTACTTGTTTACGCATTTGTCTCTGGCGTCCGGGCCCCTGAAAACACGGCTCAAGTGTGTAGCGCTGCGTTTCACTCTTTCAGGCCTTACGCTTTAATGTGTTTTTATGCTATGACTGTCGTTCGAGGTGTGAATGCTTCTTAATAGCAGTTCGCCGGGCGAGGGTGTTAGCTTTAAGAAAAGAAGGTTGTGTTGTGTTATTGTAACAGGTGCAAAATTAGCTTAAAAACTGTGTGAGCTTATGCACTTTTGTGTAAAAGTATGTTTTTAAATATGTCATTTGCATATCTGATGTTATCTTCTCGCGCTGAGAGAGTGTACTCCGGTTTTTGGCCTTCGCGCTCTGAGACAATAGAGCGGGTGGACGTATTCGGGCTTTTCATTCAGCAAGACTGTTGACCTCTGACCCCCCTCCCTCATCTCTCAAGATGCACTTAAACTGTTTGTCAGAAAAACTGAAGAGCACAGCCAGATCTGCCATGCCATAGCCGTCTGTTTCTGAAGGGCTGAGGACGTGCAAACACACACACATATAAACCCTTTTGCCTACAATTATAAAACAATTTTTGTCAGAATTAAAAAAAAAATAATAATAATAATTATTCCAGTGGTTTTGTATTTAGAAAGAAACACCAGGAAGTTACTGTGTGTTGCACTTTCATATCAAACGAACTAAATCTCATGCATTCAATTACTTATTAGCTACTGAGTTATGCATGTTTGCTAGGGAGGAACTTGTAAAAATCTCTGACGTCTTGTCATGCAGTTTAGTTTTTATATGGTTTTGGCATTTGATCAGAGAGTTGTTATGATGAACTTTGTTCTGATCTTGTCTTAATCATGTCAGAATCAGCGCACCCGAATAAAAGTGAATTTGACATCTATATTTATATCCTATATATTCATGTCAGTGATTGTCTGCATGCACTTATATGAATGCGTGTGTGTCCATGTGTGTGTGTGTGACAGACAGGGGATTATTGTCACCTAAGTGATGGATGATGCATCGGCCCCCAGCACTTGAAAGCATCATGAGGGGGTCAAGATGGCTCTCTCAGTGCTGTCAGATGCTGAAAAGATTTACTGTAGAGACAGCTTAGCCCCATCATAATAGATTGCTTTTGGGGTGAAAGGTAGGCATTACCACGCTGCACACAGAGCGGATGAGAACTAGCCAAAGACCACAGCACAATCTGACATCCAGCGTCTGTCTTTCACAAATAGATCATGTAGGTTTCAGCCTGATTCCGGCAGGTTGAGCACCTGCATTGTTCATGCCATTTTATGTTATGCATTTTTCATAATGTAATGACTTTTTTATGTGATTAAACTGATTTGTACAAAGTGTATTCTATTATTATTAAATGTTTGTTGATTCTGTTATATTCTAATTGTTTTACAATAGAAATTTGAGTTGGCCTAAAAAAATAAAATAAAATAATAAATAAAAAAACACATGATAATTAGATTATATCCGCTGGAGATGAAATGACACTCGTTGTATTTCCTCAATGTATCATAAGCAATAAGCAACAAACTCAAAAGAAACGGTGATAATTATATTTTGTTATACATTCATAAAACGGTAAAAACTGGAATATAGATCTTAATTAAAACAATATCATAAATAATAATAGTAGCTATTTTAATTATAATCGCGCCTATAATATTATTACAAAATATGAAATAATATAGCGTAGGCCTACAGTGTTTTCTTTTATATTGTCATATGTAGATATAAATACATCTACATTAGCTACTAGGTCGTTATATTCAAATATAATAACTGGAGAAAAACAACGCTGTTTTTATTTAATCTATACTGAAATATGGTTTATAATTGACCTAAAATAAATTCCTTGAAATTTAGGTTTCAATTAACGGTAATTTATTCAATATTAATTGATTCAATATTAAACATCTGCTAAACGTTCGTGGCGGAAGACGACGAGTAAAAACAGGTGCGTGCGTTTAAAGCCCCGTTGAAAACAGCGCAGAGGGTATTTTTGACATTTTCATAAGCTGGGAAAGATACATTTTCCATCAATAATAGATTCACGCGGTGGTCAGAGGAGGAGAGGACATGGGGAGGGGTTCAGTCCTTTTGGTTGGAGATAAGAGAGGAGGAGTGGCCGACAGAGAGAATCACTAATGAGCGCGACTCACCTCATCAAAGACGCGCGTGCTCCTCTGTCTCGCGCTGCTGTGGCGCGCTGTCATGATACTATGGGTTGCGTGCTGAACTCTACGGGACCAGAGCTGCTATTACAACTGGAGGCGTTGAGATCCACCGCTCAACAAATAGCCCAACTTTATCAACTCTCGGAAAAGAAAAAGGTCAGGAATGCTCTTAACTTCGTTTAACTGTAAATGTAATATTAATGTTAACCATAATAATAGCTGTGTTACACATTGGCCGCCCCTCTTGAGCGGGGAAAAAACGATTCTTTGGCCTACTTTTGTAACACACATTAGAGTTGTCACAACATTAAAGCTCTGAGATGAAGTTTGTGCAGTTTATTTAGCTGTGTGTCTTGATTTCGGAGAGCGGCCCAGACCTGCTGCTGTCTCCTGGTCCTGAGCGCCCTCTTGAGGGAGAGAGCGGTACTACAGCCTTCAGCCGACCGCTCCTGGGCACTTCATCCTGATTGTTGTCAAGTCGATTTAGTTACGTTAAAGTCTATATATATATATATATATATATATATATATATATATATATATATATATATATATATATATATATATATATATATATATATATATATATTGATTTACAGAATAAATGCAGGCTGTTTGGAGTGTATATGTTGGAACACATCAGATGTGGTTTGTCATCACAATTTTCTCTGGAAGGATTTTAATTGTGTTTAATTGAGGAAACTTTGCAGCAAAACATCAGTCTAAGAAAAAGTTAAAATAAAAAAGAGCGCGAGGATAATGTAAACAAGCTGTATGAATGTGCAACAAATAAAATGATAAACATTGGTAAAATCATTTTAGTAGGCTACACGGAAATGTGAAAATGTCCTGCAGCATGTATAAGCAACACAATACTGTTAGTTATGTACTTATGTATTATTTTGTATTTTTAAAACTACCAACAATTGTTTTTGCGTGCGTGTTGTTCGGTTTATTTTAAATTAAAAACGAAAACGCACCGAACAAATCTGATTCCGATCACATTGTTTTAATGCATTTAACATGCACATTTTTTATATTACTCTATATTATTGTACTCTTTAATTTCACCTGTTTTTGTTGCATGTGATGCGCTCGGTTATTTTGGTTGTGAGTTTTCATCTATTTATTGTTGGCCTTCGGTAAATAAACAACCAAATGAAGCACGCGCGATTTCAGATGCGCTTTGTGTTTAATAATTACTGCAATATCCTCTCCTTTGTGATCGTTTGATGCGTGCGTTTTTGATCCGGATTAGGCTACAACAAAAAATTACAAATATTTATATTATTGCTTTTACATTTGCAATTCAAAATAAAGCCTATGTCTATGAAAAGCACGGATGATGATGATGATTATGATAATAATAATTTAAGGACTTTTTATTTACTGTTATAAAATGCTTATACATATTTTTTCTTTTTTTTTGCAGATCTATTATAAAGCTATTCGAGATATTGAAATAGGGGAGGAGTTACTGGTGTACATGAAGGACGGAGTTTTCCCCGAGGGCTCGATGGCACCGAACCTGGAAGGTGAGATTAATGCAAGTCATTAGGCACTCTTTTAAACAAACTCACACAGACCACACTCATTCACCTCTGCCAGCAGTTAGTAAGAGGCTGTATGTGGCCTGTGCATGTCTTGTTATACAAAGTTCGGACGATGAAGAAAAAAAAAAAAATCAGTACATTTAAACCCAGAGGCAGCTGAACTAGTACTGGCTAATTTTCTAAATGGAAGGATTCTAATTGTGTCATATATAAATATATAAAATAATAATAAAATACAATAGCTCTTCTTTTTTTTCTTTTTTTTTTTTTTTTACACAAATAAAAAAAAAATATATGCATTGCACTGTACACAGTGGCAGCATTATTGTTTTTGTCTCCTTCATTTCAATGTTTTTTTTAAGCATCGGTGGTCACTTGTAGTTTCCTTAATTCGAATGCAGAAGTTGGAAGTCTTAAAACAGGCTCACAATCATCTCAATCTTTTTTTTTTTTTTTTTTTTTTTTTTTCAAGTGATCTGGTAATTTTGCTATTGAAGCGCAGAGTAGTTGATACAGACTAGAAAATTGCAAAAGCACTGAAGTGTGTCACAGCGCAGCAGTCGCTCTCCAACACATGCAAAAGGTTTTATCTGATAGAGATGTGTCTCAGATCTCCCTGCCAAAAAGCCAAGAAGAAAGCTCTATGAGAGAAAAGAGAGACAGGGACGCCAAAAGATGCAAGCCAGGCTCCACTCAGACAGATCAATTCAGAGAACAAAAGAAAAGTAACGTGTAGAGTGGAATGAGCATGGTCAATGAAGACTGAGAGAAACAGACAGACAGAGTAAGAGCTCTACATCTACCTCCGTCCCGTGGCTTATCGGTGGTGGAATTTGGAGTGGAGCTGGAGGAGTCTCCAGGGACCTCACCCATGCTCACAGATTAGCCGCTAAACTGCACATAATTGTGTTCCCCCTGCGTCTCTCCAAGAGCTATTAGTTTCCCATTCCCTGTCGTTTTTTCCCAACATTCCTGCCTTTGTCATTAGTGCTACCGATGGGACGGAGAGATAATGTCTCAGATTCTTTTTAGGGCTAAAAAAATAAAATAAAACTCAGCACAGAAATGCAATGAGCGATTTTTCTTGACTTCAGTTTTCCCCATAAAGGCCTCTTTGAGGTCACAAGGGCATTTTATTCCAAATACTCGTTTATTTCGCAGGAAGTCTATGTGCATTGCTGTGGAGTGTGTTCTGTCAATATGCATCTCGGTAATGAATTGAAAAACAGAACAGAATCTGTGGTGTAATCCTAGATTAGACATCATCAGTGCAAGCTTCGCATGGGCTTCGCTTTCAAAACATTGAGTCAAAGAAGAATGAAACTCATCCACCTTGGCCTGATCTGGGCAGTGCATGGAGTATATCAGAGTTATCAGTGAGTTTGATTGGAGGATGATGATAACTAATGCATCAGACCGTAGAGTTTCCACGACTCTTGGGTTATCTGTGAACTTGGCTTTATTGTCAGGACAAATGCCAGGATAAAACAGCATGACTGTTTTAGTCATTTAATCACTGATATTCAGTCTAATGCGTTAGCTTTAATGTTGTTAGTTCTATAAAGGTTTATGTTCACGTTATTTCCAAGGGATTCAAGGTTTTTATTAAATTCATCTTGAATATGTGTTCTGAAACCTTACTACCAAAAATGCATGTTTATTTTAATGTTACGCATTTGATATCTATAAAGAAATATGTGGAGACCTACGTTAGACTTAAAATCGGGCACATTTCATTACTTTTCTGAATGTTTTTGATGTGCAACCAAGTGGCGTCTGCAAACAAATGCTTTTAAGCAGCTTTAGTGATGTTCTTGTGGATGTATGAAGTCAGCTCTCACAGTTCTCACAGGTGTCCTATAGAAGAGTAACCAAAGGTGCAGTTTCCACTAACATTACAGTAGTATATCTATTGTTTTATCATTTAAATCCTACTTTTGTGAAACTTCTTAATGGAAAGTGTGCTTTCTTTTTAAAGTATGTGACACTTGATTGTTTTTTTTTTTTTTTTTTGGTCATCTAATTTAACAACATTCAGGCATTTTTAAATGTGGCTCAAGTGTGCAAATACATTTTGAGGTCTGGTTCTGGAGGCTGAACATTTTATAATTGAAAATGACCTTCTAATAACTATTGTTGAGCAACTGTGTGATGGCGTCCCCACAGATGAGGTGATGTACCGCTGTGAACACTGTGATGAGCTCTTCACATCAAAGCTGGAGTTACGGCGGCATCAGAAATACTCCTGCAGTAGCAGCAGCTCTATCTTTGACTCGCTGAGCGAAGACTTCAAACAGGAGCAGGAGGACAGCGACGAGCCGGTGCACGAGTGCAAAGACTGTGAAAAGATCTTCCCTAGCGAGTACAGGTCCGTACTTCTCCACCACACTGAGCAATTTCTAATTACCCGCCAAGCTTTAGCGAACCCCCAAGCTGTTATAATCATAAAACAAACACACACAAAAAACAATCAGTTTCGTTCTAAAACTATGGTTTTTCATAAGTATTTGCCTTATTTGCTTACATCAGTGGTTCTGAACTGATTTATGTTAAAAGTGTATGATAAACATGTGCATGATTAATATGTGTATCTTACAAAAATAAACAAAAATGCCCTTCAATCAAACATTGATATTTACTAAAATTGCAATAAGGCACATAGGTAAACATTATTAACATGACACAGACTGCAAAGAAAAAGGTTGCCACAAACTGTATTTGGCATCTGCCTAATTTGGCTACCAAGATGATTTTGATGTAAAACAAAATAAAAAAATAAAAATAAAATCTATTCTAAGAAGATAAGCCTGTTTGTTTTGCTATTCTAACTGCACATGGGGTTGTGATTTAGTTATATTATTTGCATTTAGCATTGTTCTTCCCTTGACACAACAGACCAATTTAGAAACACCGGCCTACATGGTGGTCACACAGAAAATATTTATGGTGTTCTTATGTATTCTTAGTCTCGGGCAGCACATGATCGTACACACAGATGAGAGAGAGTACAAGTGTGACCAGTGCCCCAAAGCTTTCAACTGGAAATCCAACCTCATTCGCCATCAGATGTCACATGACAGTGGCAAGCGCTTTGAGTGTGAAAACTGTGATAAGGTAGGTTATGGCGACTTACTGCAACCACTTATATTTTTAAAAGCGTCAATTCGATTTTATGTGAGAAGTTGAAACATAACGTGACCCTGGAGTAATATGTAGTTGATGAACATGTGATATCTTTTACATTCAGGAGTTTGTTTTATAATGTCATGCAGTGTGACAAATGTACATGCATGTAGTCTCTTGATTAATGTGAGATCATGAAGACTGCAGAGCAATTATTAGAAGAAATAGCCAAATTTTGCTTTAATATACTTTTTGATAGATGTCACACCAGAAGACATGTCAACCTTCCAAATAATGTTAATTACTGCAGATTTAAATATATTATAGTGCAATTAAAACAATTTTCAATACATTTCATTTCCAAGTGATTGCTCTTACACCGTGTTATGTTTCTGTGGGTTCTTCAGGTGTTCACAGACCCCAGCAACCTCCAGCGCCACATCCGCTCTCAGCACGTCGGTGCCCGAGCCCACACCTGCCCTGAGTGTGGCAAGACCTTTGCCACCTCCTCGGGCCTCAAGCAGCACAAGCACATACACAGCAGTGTCAAGCCTTTCATCTGTAAGTCTGAGCAGTCTTGTCTAAGCCTCAGATACAATTACCAGTGTCCAAAGACCTCCCGGCTAGCTCCACCCCAAGATTGTGACAGCTGTTGTTTTATAGGTCAGAGAAACTAAATGAAATTCTAGAGCCATTCTTTGTTTTGTTCTACATTTGTTTGCGCTTTTCGTTAGTGGTTTTTGGCATTCTTAATTACTCCATTTTCCTTTCTTCTGTTTTTTTTTTTTACTACATTTTCTATTGAGGGCCCATTAGGCTTGTATATGGCCAAGGCAGAGGCAGATTTAATGTTTAGAGGTAAATGTCTCTGCCGTGTCTTTGATGCCCTCATACCAACACTGAGAAAGCACCATCTTCTTTTTGCTTGGCTTCACAAGTTTCTGTGTGTTTACGTCCAGAGTCCAAATGCATGTATGCTGTACCAGTGTACATGTATTTGTATGTATACAAACTTAGTTGAAATAGCTCTACTGTTAATGAAGAATCTCATTGAGTTATTAATATGCTAATGGATCATATTTTTATCATATAACATTAGTGTTTTTATCTCACCTTCAAAACAGAGTAGAATTCAATGTACAGTAGAGCAGTAGCCAACCACACACTCCTAGAGTCCTACTTTACTGCATACTTCAGTTTCAGCCATTCTCCAGCACACTTGCATGAAATTGTCAAGTAATTCAAACACCTTGATTTGTTGCCTCTTGAGATGGAGATAACTCTACAGGAAGGTAGCCCTCTAGGAGCAGGATTGGCTACCCATTTTGTAGACAGTGCGATGTTTGTTGAACATAATAAACAGCATGCACAGTTAACTGGTCGATCTAACCAGCTGCCGGATTATCACTGCTATTGAATAAACACAAAATAAAAACAGTATGTTAATAGAATTAACCAGTTATGTGTGTTCTCCCAGGTGAGGTGTGTCACAAATCGTATACCCAGTTCTCTAACCTGTGCCGTCACAAACGGATGCATGCAGACTGCCGCTCCCAGATCAAGTGTAAAGACTGTGGACAAATGTTCAGCACTACCTCTTCCCTCAACAAGCATCGGCGCTTTTGCGAGGGCAAAAACCATTATAATCCTGGAGGCATATTCACACCAGGCATACCAATGACATCAAGTCCCATTTTAGGCAAGTCCAAGTCTCATCATGGCTTGAACCATAGTGGACTTGGTTTCGGTGATTACTTCCCATCCAGGCCGCATCATGCAGGTTTGCCCTTTTCTCCAGCACCCCCTGGATTCCCAGCCCTTTCCCATGGCTTCCCAGGGATCTTTCCCCCATCGCTATATCCTAGACCGCCATTGTTACCTCCTAGTCCACTGCTCAAGAGCCCAATTAGTAACAGTCAAGATGGAAAGCTGCCTTCTCTTGATGCTCCTACTCTTTCTGAGGTCATGAACAACAGCAATGGCAATGTAGGGAGCGGTCTCAGCAGCCAGTCAGAGGACAATCGAGAGTCCAAACTGGATTTGTCGTTCCACAACAACAAGAATAAAGTGAAGATAAATGACATGTCTGATGGTAGTGACTTGGAAGATGTGAACACATCGAGCGGCACAGATCTAGACACCACCACTGGCACAGTGTCTGGCTCAGATCTAGAAAGTGAGGCAGAGAGTGAACGGGAGAAGAGTAGGGGGAAACCAGTGCAGGAGAGCAAGCAGGACGAAGTGAGCAGCAGTTTAGTAGCTGTCTCCAGTTCAGGTAACCTCCCTTGCGAGCGTCCGTTCCTCTCCTCCCAGCACTCCTTTTTCCCGCCACCAGAAGAGCAAGCACTTCCACCCTCCGGAGCCACCACTGACTCCATTAAAGCCATTGCCTCAATTGCAGAAAAGTATTTTGGCCCAGGCTTAATGGGCTTGCAGGAGAAGAAGATGGGCAACTTAAACTACCATTCCATGTTCCCTTTCCAGTTTCTGCCCAACTTCCCACATTCCTTTTACCCATTCACAGACAGAGCACTCAATCCTGGCATGTTCTTCAAACCTGAGCCTAAATCCCCTCGTGAGCACATACAGAAATTACCTACAGCCACTGGTGCGGATTCACCCTTTGACCTAACCACCAAACCCAAGGAGGTCAAACCTCTTCCTCCACCCCCCAGCAAGCCAGCCTTGCCATCTAATACCCCCTTGGCCCCTGGCGAGGAACAACCTCTGGACCTCAGCATAGGCAGTCGAAGCCGAGCCAACCAGAATGGCGGCACACACAATCAGCGCAAGAATCACGCCTATGGTGCAAACTGCAAAGCAGCTAAAGATGAACACCTAGCACTAACTCAGTCCCAGAACTTGCACCCGCCCCAGATGCTTCAGCCGCAAGTATCCCTTCCACAGCCACCTCCTCCCCAGCAGCAGCCGTCGCTCCACTACGCCAAGCCCTCGCCATTCTTCATGGACCCAATCTACAGGTATTTGAACCCGAGTAGGTCTTATAGTAAGACCCAACACAAAGACAATTCAAAGCTGTAGCTGGTGATATTTTTTAACTAAACAAGTTATTGAAAAAGTATTGATACCCAGTAGGTTTTTAACCAACCATCGTTCGTACGTAACCCTTGGTGCTGTTGTCCAGCAGGGTGGAGAAGAGGAAGCTAATAGACCCAGTAGGAGCTCTAAAGGAGAAGTACTTGAGGCAGGCACCACTACTTTTCCATCCTCAGGTATTCCTTACATACATTTGCTTTACATCCTCTTGTACACTGGTAAAGATTCTGCTCGTCTTTGCATTCGAGTACAGCTGAGCATGGCGAGACACTGAAAGTACATTCCCAGTATACTCCACCTCAGGTCTGTTTTGGTTCAAGGGGAGCCTTGATGTTTTAAAAAGTTCTGACATCTGATGGTATTTATTTTCATTAGATTATTTTCATCATGAAGATAATCTCGAAAGAGGTATTGCCTGTTTTCTGACATGCTGTGCATTCAAAATTCGTTATCGTTTGCTTAGAAAAACAACCCCCATTGTTTTGTTAGAACTTTTAAACCTTTCCCACGTTTGAACATTGACAACAATAATGAAAATATTATTAATAATGGCCTTTTGAATTGAAACAAATTATGCCACACACTTGCGGAGTAGACCATTGTCTCTGGGAAGTTCTCCATTGAGTCCCACCGCTAATAACTTCCTAGCATTTCTTTCTTGCTCTGGCTGCCTAGATAATGTCTGCATGTCGATCAGGGACTTCCTGTGTTTGTGTGTAATAGAATGGCCTCTCTTGTTGGGAACTGTCTTATCTGACCTGTAAATCTGGCCTCCATCAATGCTGACCTACCTCCCCCCAAATCTAAACCTTCTCTCGCTCTTTCCTTTTCTCTTTTCAGCAACCCCCTATTTAATCAAATGTCTATTTTGACTTCTACAAATGGTATAAAGATCTATCTATCTATCTATCTATCTATCTATCTATCTATCTATCTATCTATCATCACCTGTTATAGCACCTGTATATTCTAAACTAAAACACTCAAGGTGAATCAAGGTGATACCGAGACGTGTAAATAAATTAAAACACACTGTCTGTCTCTGTGTTTATCCATATTCCAAAAGCAGGAAGGATGTAAGCTTTTTCTGGCCATAGAGCCGCATAGCAAACCCTTTGTTCTGCAGCAGGGGAAGTACTATCAGCGAGGGGTATCTTAAACTGCATTGTATGGTTACTGCTCATGGAGGTGAATGGCTCTTTCAGACGCTTCTCTCAGAGATTTGTTGGGAACAAAGTAGGAGCCGGGGGCTCCCATGGGGCTGCTCGAGTGGCTGCCAACGTGCCATAGGTTAGGGAGGTCACTCTTGAACAACACAATCAAGACTCGACCTTCTGATATATAACTTCCTCCAGCTTTCTATCCTGTCTGGTTATGATGCAAACTCCCAGGCACTCTGTCAGAGTTCATTACCACTGCTGTTATTTTGTTCTTTATGCATCTGCCCTAAAAAATAAAATGTTTCTTAGTCCCAGATGGGTTGTAATCTCACACAAAATCAATTCAAGAGAAGTTTCTGATTAAACGAGCCCCTTAGCTGTGCATCAAACACAGAGTATTCCTCTCTGAACTCGCCTCGTGTTCTCTCCTCAGGTGTCTGCGATGGAAAACATGACTGAGAAGTTGGAAAGCTTTAGCGCTCTGAAACTGGATGCTCCCAATTCCCTCCAGCACTCCTCACACCACCTTTTTAACTTCCGCTCTCCGCCTCCCTCTCTCTCTGATGCTATCTTACGCAAAGGCAAGGAGCGATACACCTGCAGGTGAGCGCCACTCATGAAACAAGATTAAACAACATCCTTACTCTGCAGCTTTACTTAAAGCATCTTTACCATATCATCATGTTTAAATGTATACATCAACACACTAATACACACCTAATAGAAGAAGAAAGTATATAGAAATAAAGTAACCAATAATCTGCTTTTGTTTTAATATCCAACCAAAATTTACATTGAGTATGCCCAGACAATGCGTTACATGACTCTGAATATGGGAGTTGTAACAATGCTGGATTACTGTTTTAGAGTCTGGTTTTTATCCTTTGCAGGTACTGTGGGAAAATCTTTCCTAGGTCAGCTAATCTTACAAGGCACTTACGAACACACACAGGAGAACAACCCTACAGGTAAGCCACTCTTAGACCTACACTCTTTCTCACACACACACACAAATGCAGTATTGAAATTCTGAAGCTTTGTGACTCCTGTGTGCAGGAGACTTTGCAGGAGTAGTTTGACATTGGCATTTTGCTAAGCTAACAACACAATATTTTTATAAGCAGCCTACATAGCAAATAATTTGGTGAGTATTATGCTGCATAGATTTGGAACAACCCTTGTATTGGGAACGTGTCTGTGATGTAATCAGCTAATAGGTTTTGGAACAGAACTTTACTTTTTCTACCTCATGCATACATTCAACTAACTTTGCATGGCTTTTGGTGCGAGACCACATAGTCATCCAAAACAAACAATATAGCCTAAAATCCAACCTTTAACGATTACTCCATAATCCAAAGGTTCATTCCCACTTCTCAAAACATGAGCAATAAATTCCTCTCATGCTTGACTCATATAGAAGTAAATGTTAAAGCACACATGGACAGTTTTTAAGTAATGTGACCAGCACCTTAGATATGTTTTTGGCGAATTAGGTTGCAATAAAAGCATTGCTCATTCTGAGAAATATAACATAGAAACAATGAAACACGTGAGACATAAGAGGCAGCGCGATCAGAAAAGAATGAAGATTGATTCTGTCTGCGCAGATGTTGTGGAGCTAGAGCAAGCTCTGGACAATGTTGGCTGGTAATAGCACCCTGGAGACATCCATGCTCTGTTTATAGAACGGCTTAATTATCATTGATTTGGCTTCTAACCAGCTGTGGAAAGCCCTCTATGAGGGTGATGGGGGCACTTTGGGATCGGGGGGCTTTCAAAATTTTAAGTGATATTTTGACCCAGGCATGACTAAGATGTAAGACAAGAAAGAAGTAACATAGAAGACATATTAAGAAAGAGTTCTTAACAGTGCACTTTCTGAACAAATATAAGTGAAAACAGTCATTTATGAGGGGAAATCTCTTAATTGTGGTGCTTCCAAAGACAAGCACCCCATTTCAACAAACCCTTGTCCATAAGTAATAAATTGTGACATGCAACAGGCATGAATTTTGGAGCCTGTCCTCCAACAAAAAATGACCATATAGGTTGTTTTTGCAAGCATTTATTATGACCTATATTTACGTTTTAAAGTTAAGCACCATCTAGCGGTCATTAAAATAATGACAGTATCGCGTTGTGTCTGGCGTCATAATGACGTATAACGTCATTACCAATCAAAATGCATGTTTATTTAAATGCAATGTGTGGGCTTTTTACAACGATCTCACAGTATTTCCTACATATTTTACTAGGTGGCTTATTCGTCCGAATGACCACACCTAACCTCACCCCTAAACCTAACCTTCACAGAAATGATGCTAAATTATGATTATTGAGCATATACATTTTTGTGCACGACCGTTCCCTGGGATCGAACCTATCATAGTTTGATTACATATCAAGGTGTAATGCAATAATCTACCAACTGAGCTACACAAAACGCAAACCAGAGGGCAAATAAAAGAGTACAAAACAATAATAATTTATTCTTTTTCTTCATTATTATTTTACTTTATTTTATGTAAAGCACTTTGAATTACCCTTGTATACGAAATGTGCTATATAAATAAACTTGCCTTGCCTTGCCTAATATGAAAATGTCCTTTTGACGATAGGGGCGCAATTGTAGTATACGCTTGGACTGGTCGTACTTCAGGGATTTAGACAAACGACCTATACGAGCGTATTGGTTAGAGGAAAGCTTGGAATTTTACCTCTCGTGTTGATGAGGTGTTATTACACATTTTGCTTAGCAGATGATAAGATCAGAGCAATCCAGCAACCAATCACATACAGTAGCAACTACCCATAACCTGCAGTGCCACACTGTACAGTTTAAAACACATAAAAACACCCTAAAAACATAGCAATGTGGACACTCTAGCATCACTTTTTCTTCAATGTGATTTATTTTCGTTATTTTATTGCATTCTGCAAAACATTTGGTAGTTCTGTAACGTCTATCAGTTTCAAACACGTTTTTCAAAGTGTACAAAAAAGGGTCAGGTAGAATCAAACCCCTCTTTGAGTTCTACAAATCTACCATAGAGCCCTGTGAACACACTCGATGAGATAGAGAGACTCCCATGGGACACAAGCGCGACATGCCTGGCTCCTTCACAACAATCCACTGATTAGTTAATTTAGAAACAATTTACCCTAACAAATAGCAGACATCATCAGCATCTCCCCATCTTACTTTCAGCAAAAAAAGGCAGAGTCAGGCCAATATCAGAGCGGGCCGGCTTCGGGCTTCATTGTAGTAGGTTATTTGCCTGCTGTAGATGCTATCAGCTACTCTATGCAGCGAAATTGGCCCACTAGGTCTGACCATTGAAAGACCCCATTCGGATTGTAACGCTTCATGTACAGTCCTTCTAACAGAGAAAAAAGAACTGAGATGATGAAGTAATTTAAAGTCCCTCTGGACCAAGTAATGAACATAAACAAAATGGGGGGTAGAAAAGACTGACTTAAAATAAAAAGAAAAGAAATGTTGCCTTGGCGTTGTACCATTCTCAATGAACCGCGATGTGCCAAGTCTGGAAAATCGGGCTGTGCAGAAGCGCACACACATTTGCTCGCAAAATAAACTGGAACATAAAAAGGGGCCTGCATCTTGATTCTGAGCACTTGATGACGAGCGATTTTCCCAAAGCAATTAGCCCTGAAAGTCCACTTTGCAGCGGCCGAGGGAGTCTAAGCTACGCCGGCCACCCAACAAAGGAGGCACTGTCCGGCGAACTCCTGACACTGCCTCGCTGCGATGTTTGTTTATCAGCACATTAAATAGATGTTCTCCTGTCTATTCTAAGTGAGCTACAGAGAGTCAAACCCTGACCGTTGAGACACGCTAGCACACTCTCATATCACATATTGAAATAAAAATATAAAAATGTACTTCACTTCAAGAAGGAAAAACTTAATGGCAAAACAATAAATAGCCTCTTGGTGGGGTCATTGTCACCAAACATTGTAACAATACCGTACGGGATTCAACAGTTATAGTAAAATGTGGCTCATGTCCAATTTTTCGGGAAGTTGAATGCATGAAAGCCCCAGAGTGGTGTCAGTGTGCTTGCTGATGCATCTTATAGCTTTTGATTATTGTTTCACCCCAACAGAAACCAACAGATTTTCTGTTTTTCTCCTTCATAGATGTAAATACTGTGACCGTTCGTTCAGCATCTCCTCCAACCTCCAGCGACATGTTCGTAACATTCACAACAAGGAAAAGCCTTTCAAGTGCCACCTTTGCAATCGCTGCTTCGGTCAACAGACCAATCTGGACCGCCACTTAAAGAAACATGAGCACGAGAATATTCCAGGTAAAATCCACTTTCTTTTATTTTTAAATAAGTTCTTAAAAAATTAATATATCTCTTTGTTTTACATTAACAATTTAGGTAAATACATTACTATTATTTTTTTTAAGGTTACCTGAATTTATATTACTCTATTATTTAAATCATGTTTTTAGTGATTAATGCATTTTTTTTTTTTTACCAAAATAAATAAATGTGCAGATGACAATAAATATAAAATATAAGAAAATAAATGCTAAAGGAATCTGGCAAAAACACATGCAACTGTCATTTAAAATTAGAAACCTTATTTATCTTATTTGTATTTGTTAATGCATTTATTTTTCTACTTATATGTTGTAGTGAGTCAGCAGTCTGGGATCCTCTCAAATTTAGGAACAAATATTTCCTCACCAAACTCTGAGTCTGACAATCATGCACTTTTGGATGAGAAGGAGGACTCGTATTTCTCAGAGATTAGGAACTTCATCTCCAACAGTGAGCTGAACCAGGCCTGTAGCTCCTCGGAGAAAAGGTACGAGCTCCCACACACACACACACACACACACACACACACACACACACACACACACATGCACAGAATATATTTTGAAGCTATGGCAACAAACCTGTCCAGTCACACAAGCTGGCTCCTGAAGTTACAGTCTGCTCTCTAGTGGAGGACTGTGTTACTGCTGGACTCCAGCCAGCCGTGTGTGTGTGTGTGTGGCGGCACCCATTACAGGGAGAGGGACGGGACATCTCAATGAGTCATTTCACCTTGTTGAGTTCTGTTCTGCATTAAGCGCAGCCAGATACACATCAGGGAGCACATTCCATCGGCTTATGAAAACACCAAACAAAAGCTCATTACTGCCAGATTCATGAACCGTCAGCACGACTGTCGGTGTGTGGCCAGATTCAGAGTTTGGTTTAGGTGCTGTGCAGTCTGATTCACACAGACCAATGCGTATGAACAGATACACAAAGTCAAGTAATGGTCCTCCTTAGTTTTTCGGTTCCTCCGCACTCCATGCCTCTCCCCCGTCACTTTAAACCTCTGGCATGGGCCGAAACCTCACACTGCCATCTGGGATCAATAGTCCTGTCCTGACTCTTACAAGCAGGCCTGGCATTTTAATATCTGTAATTCAAATAAGTGCTCTGTTTTGTCTCCTTGCAAATCGCCCTCACAGAGACTGCAGTGCTTCGGATAGACAGGCAGCTGCAACTTTCCCCTCTGCGCTCATGCGTCGTATTTCATGACGTTTCCCCATTTCCCTCTCACTTTCTGTCACTCTTGTGCAATGCATGGTGGAAAGTCTTCTGTCTTTTTTACTTTGAAGGAAATGTCATATCTCGTTTGTTTCTCCTATAAAGCAGTGGGATTAAAAACATAAAAATGAAGAATTTCAGGCTGTTCTTGTGAGAAAAAGACTCAAGTCTCACATTTGTCTCTTCTTGAGTTTCAACAATGTCTCAAACCTAAAGGAGCCATGACTGAGAACTCAATTATCTGAGCTAAACGTTCGTTTTACTGCTCCATAATTTTAAAAGTAATGCATTGCAATGTCGTGTTACTCTAGAAAAGTAACTCATTGCACTAATTGTAAATAATACTCTAAATTTGATTGTTTCTACTAAGGAATTTTTTGAGAAACATTGGTTGCACTTTATTTTACAGTACGTGTACTTACATGTACTTATAGTGTACTTACAGTGTATTTATCTAAGAAGGTTCTGGTAATACAAGGTAACTACATGGGGTAGGGTTAGGTTTAGGGATAGGTTTAGGGTTAGTACCTAGTTATTACATAGTTATTGTAATTACTATAATAAGTACATACTGTAGTATGTCCATGGAGATCAGGACTGTAAAATAAAGTGCTACCGAAACATCTGAGACAGTGTTACTGCTTAATTACTTCGTAATTCACAAAGAACATGTTGTTGTGTGAAGGAATTGAAAGAAAAAAAAGCACATTTAACATGTTTGTATGGAAAAGCAATGGAAAAGCAGCACAGAATTTGGTATGAATGGCCCCTGATACTTTCACTGTACATCGACAGAAATGTTAGGGGAAACATCTGAGACAAAGTTGATACTTAAATGAAGAGCTTCATTAAATGTAACGAGCAATGAAAGAGTAGCTCAGGGACTCTTCCGTTCGAATAAGACGTGATCTGTTCTCCCGGACTTCACCATTAAGAGAGAGACGGGGGTTTCCCTGCAGCTGGGTTAATAGTGTTTCAAAGTGCGTCTGGTCTCTCTGACTGAGTTTGACTGTCAGTCTGTAGGGGGCTGCAGGTTTGGCCCTATCAGGGGACCCTCAGACTGAGACGTTTATCTGTGCGCTGCATTGACGGAGCCCCCCTTCCTCGCAGCTAAGGCAAACAGCGCTCTGACATGTTTAGACTGAGAGACAAAGCACAGGTCTGTGGCAGGAGCGCTGCTGTCTCCCACGTGGCATGGACTTTCTCTCAGGCCAGGGCAAATTTGATTATGGGATATTTAAGCATGATGGAAAATGGGAAACAAGCAGTTCTTCTTTTTTTTCGGTTTTGGTAAGTCTACACCTCACATAGCTTAACCACCCACCTCACAGCCCCCTCCTCCTCCTTCCACTCGACATCCGTCAGCATCAGTACAAGTTTGTTTCAGAGCGCTGAATTAAAAGCGACTTTTTGGAGGAGTTCACGCAATGACATCGTGAGCTGAAACATTTGGAAAAAGAGAGGTAGTGGAACGGCGCGGTGCTGATAGCTGCTTTGCAGAACAGCCGTTTTCTCTTGAACTCGGTGGCAGTGAGACAAACCATGATGATTGCTCGTGACCTGTCTAGCTCGCCCCTTCGAAATTAGCCAATTCATCATCGCCACGCTCGCAAGAAACGTCTGTCATTAAGTGCAAAATCGGTGTGTTTGTCATTGGTGGATCTGTGTTTTCGAGCTCCAGCCAGGCCGGGGAAAATGATGGATGGCAACCCAGAGACCAGCGCAGCACGGATATATCTGGCAGTCAGATTATGATGAGAGAATTACTGCAATCGACTCGATTTCAGGGTGAAAATAGCTGATCTGATATTTGGGGAGTTCTAGTTAGATGTCATACTGTAGTTGTTTCCATTTCACAAGGACATAAAAACTCATCACCAGCGGCCATTAGAAATTTGTTCAAGGATTTCCAAAATGTGGAGCCACATTTTTGTAGTCACACATTTTCATTGCAGATACTGTTTGCAAAATCACCCACACAGTTTATGAAATTTAAACTGCACAAATGAGTCATTTACAGATTGTGTCAAAGCAACATTACAGTATTAAATAGGAAAATAGTGGGTCAGTAATGCAAAATGATGATGGTAAATATTAAATTTTCAGTTAAAGGCAGTTCATCATTGAATTCTGTGATGTCATCATCCAGCTCAGTTCAGTTTAAATCGTATCTGTGCAATCAAGTCGACGTTATCGCTGGTAATTGTCTCCATCTAAGCAAACCAGAGGTGACAGCAGTAAGGAACCGAAACTCCATCGGTGACAGAATGGAGAAAAAAACCTTGGGAGAAACCAGGCTCAGTTGGGGGGCCAGTTCTCCTCTGACCAGACGAAACCATTAGTTCAATTCCAGGCTGCAGCAAAGTCAGATTGTGCAGAATAATCATCTGTTTCCTGTGGTCTTTCAGTTTCAGTTTACATATGAGCAAAGATTTTGTATTCAAAACCAAAGCATTCAAATTGTTGTTTTTTACTCATTTTATTTGCAAATATCTTAGCTAGTAATAACAGATGTTGTTCACATGTAGGGATGGTAAAGGTACAGTAGTGAAATCAGCCTGTTGAATTCAAAGCATCAAAACGATGATGAAAATAGACATGTAAATCTAAATGAGTGCTGTGATTACAGGCCGGAGCTGACGCGGGAGGATCAGCCCCAGAGTCACACCTCAAAACTGGCGGAGGAAGATGAGGAGATGGAGGGAGACGATGAGGATGAGGAAGGCTCGTTGACAGAAAAGTCCCAGGACGAGACGGGCTCTCCTGTCACTGTGGTGCAGGGCACTTATGAGGAGGATGAGGAGCCGACCCCTCTCCCTATGTCTTACCAACACACGCGCAGGTCAGAAAACACATCTGTCTCTCTACTTCAGAAAGGCTTAAACAGGACAACTCGACCTAAATGAACATTCAACTATCACACAAGCAAAATATACCAATTAAAATCCTACCTTTCTATTATTTGTGATTTTATAGACGTGAACATGCAGATCTTATAGTCAACATGATACAACATACAATTAAAAAATAAAATAAAAAATCAAGCAATAAAACAATCAAATCAGAAACATTCGGAGGGTCAATTCTGATCTTATGTTGACTTTTAGGAAGCAGTATGAGCAGTGTAAGCTCATAATGATGATAAATTAATATTAATGATAATATTATTATCATTATTTAAATTTGCAATTTGGCTTTTAAATGTTGTGTATTGTATATGAACTTTAAGTACACTATAGTCGAAAATTTGAAATTGTTTAAAAAAATGTTTTATTTCTTATGCTTAATAAATGTTTCTTGAGCAGCAAATGAGCATATTAGAGTGATTTCTGAAAGATTGTTTTTTAAATATATTAAAAAAGTACACACGCACACACACACACACACACACACACACACACACATACTGTGTATATGTGTGTGTGTGTGTGTGTGTGTGTGTGTGTGAATTAGATATTTCTTTCAAACAAAACAAAAATAATTATTCAAATTATAAACTCATAACTTTACATTTTTAAGAATGCAGAAAGGATTCAGTTTTGAGTGAGTGTTCATTTAAGTTTAGAAGTTGTAGAGGACACAAATGTATCATGTATGTATTGCACAAACATCATTACAAGCAGCAGAAGCACACTACAGCTCTGTTCCAAAACCTGCTCAGGTGCACTTACAGTGAAGAAAACCCTGTTCCTGACGGCATAACCATCTTTCACAAAGCAGGCAATCCCAGAATGCCGAGTTTCTGCCATGTTTAATGTCCCAAATCAATTCACTTAGAATGCTTCTGTAGAGGGCACAAGGAAGTTCCCTAAGTAGACAGCAAGGCATCTCACCAGATTGTGGAACAGAGTGTGTGTGTAACTGCTGGATATGACCCACTGTAACCTTCAGATGTTGTTGAACAGATTGTTTCCCATGGTGTTTGCCACTGTGATCCCTCATTGTCTGTCAGTTCTCTTGAAACAACTAACACAACTAATCAGCAACTAGTCATCTGTCACTATACATGTGTGTTTAATCACTGTAACAAAGACAAACTTCAGCGGCCAGTTCTATTGCATTTCTGTTCTCTCCCTCACTGTCCTTTTCTGGGAATATTATTCCTGCTGGAATGCCACCGGCATCTAAATTATTGCTTTGCGGCATATTTTATTCAAAAGCTAGTTTATCCCAGCATCTCGTTTAATTCTGCATGGACGGAGACAGACAGAGTTATTGACCATGAATGTCACCAAAGCTGTGTCCATTTGTTTTGTGCTTTCATCCGCTGGTGTGATGACTGTTTGTATGTTTCATGTCCTGCCACCATCTCATCCAGTGCATGCTCCTCAAATGCATCCAGTTCCGATATCTAGATTGCGGTTGTTGGGCTAACTGAGGGTCCCTCCCCTCTCCACACCCCTCCCTATTCTGGTACAGGTGTATTGAGGAGGATGCAGGCCTATTAGATCTGGAACCTCTGGCTGGTTTCCCCAAAGGCCTGGAGTTCCCTAAGCCTGGCGAGGAGCCCTATGACATTAAAGACATTTTTAGCACCTCGGTAGAGTCGGAGGCACTGAAAGAAACACTTTTCAGGCAGGCTAAAACCCAGGTATGTGAATGTACCTGCTCCAGAGAGCTGCTACTAGGCCATGAGCCCATATACAAGAGAAGGAAAGAGAATCAAAAACCATCTTATGAATATGCACACATTAAAAATAATAATAATAATAATAAAATACATAATAATAATAATTTTGTCTTTACAAATAAAATAAAATAAATAAATACAATTAAATTACATATTTGTAGAATAAGTATAATACAAGTATACAAGTATATATTATAATGAACAATAATAGATTAAGTTATATTAGTGTATTTACACTTTTTTTTTGCACACACACTAAAATAAGAATCTGTTATTATTCATGCATAAATGTTTTTGAGTTGAGGTTACTTTTTGAACATGTAAAATGGAATTCCTGCTTGGAAATAATCGATGCAGGATTCTTTTTTTTTTTTTTTTTTTTTTTTTATGTTTTATGTTCAACATTGATAAAAAATATTAATGGAATGGCATTAACATAACTAACACTAATCTACGGAAGTTCTGAGCGGCCATGCATTGTATTTTTTTTTCTTGTTGTTTTCTCGTTAAAACGAATTTATTTTCTCGTTGTCTCGACATGACGAAGGTCGTTTTCTCGTTATAACGAACTTAATTTTATCGTTATGTCAACAAAACGAGGTTCGTTTTCTCGTTATAACGACTTAATTTTCTCTAAGAAGTTACAAAACTGTGCCATCAGGTGGCACTATAGACCTGAATATAACTGATGGGGTGTTGTAAACTATCCACTTTAGCCTACTGTACACGGACCTTCCTCGAGTCGTGAACGCTATAATTTGTGCAGTCTTTTTCATTAATGACATTTAATTAATTCATAAATGTTAAATGCTTGAATCAATATGAATATTTAGTGTATTAAGTTCTTGCTAGATGCATGAGTTTCACCAACGCATTCTGTGTCATAAAATAACTGTTTATCAAAACCAAGGTTGACGTCACTGTATTCTGTTTGCACCTATATCTTCATTTGTGCTTCTTTTAGGCACATGATTAGGTAGTTAATGAGCGGAGATGTTCTGATTATCTACAGTAGGACGGGATTTAACGATATAGGCTGATGTGCTTCTTTTCCTTATTACTAATCTTTATTGTTGACCATATTGATGAGAAATGTGATGTATATGTAAAATCCATAGGCTAATTTAATTCAGTTTTGTTCTATAATGTTGTAATCAGATTTTTTTTCTACACACACACACACACCACACATAGGCTACACTACACGTACACATGAACGCTCTTTTCAAACAGCTGAAATGTGCCACATCATATAATGACTACTACAAATTACAAATTATATATAATTTTATTTCAAATAAAGGGAAAATGAAAAGTGAGTTTAATCCAAGCAGCTCTATTAATGGCGCGGTGTTGCCATTTAATGTTAATTACAAAAACAAAACGTTCGTTGTACTGTCTCTGGAAAAATCAACAGTGATTGATCAGCTTTTATTTATGTACAGTATTGTAGACGTTATTACCAAGATGAAGCAAAATTTGCTGAAAGGCTACAGTAAGAGCGCCTGCGTGATTGTCCATCAGATGCCTGTCAAAGTTGAGTTTGTTGCTATAGCAACAGTAAAACTGTCATGTCGTTATAACGAGAAAACAAACTTTCGTTATGTCGAAATAACGAGAAAATTAAGTCGTTATAACGAGAAAACAAAAAATATAATGCATGGCCGCTTAGAACTTCCGTACTAATCTTTCTGTATCATTTCGTCATATTTATAACTTTAAACTGTCTTCTGGTCTCAACATTTCATGTGAACTTGTTACATGTCTTATATGTGTATATCTAATATATGAATTAGAATTCACATCCATTTCTTATTAAATAATTTCTAGTTTATTTGACATTGTCTGTGAATCCAAGTGCTGTTATTTGGTTTTCTGTTGAGCACTGAATAAGCAGCTCAAAATAAAATGCACGTGTATTTGGAACTAATAAATAATGACTGATAAATTGTCTGTTTATGAGTACAGCTTCTGAAATGTCTTCCTTTTCTCCATCCAGGCTTATGCAATGATGCTCTCTCTGTCTGAGAACACCAATCTGCATTCATCCTCCCAGAACTCCTTGGATGCCTGGCTCAACATGGGAGGAGGGCCGTCGGAGACGAGCTCCTTTCACCCCCTCAACAACATCTGAGTACACCAACAAGACAAAAGAGAGATGGAGGGAGAAAGGAGGAGAGGGCAAGAGACCAACACGAAGATGCATCAAAAAGAGCTTGTGAAGACCAGCAATGCCACAGTAGATGAACCACCACTAAGCGCGTGAGGAGGAAAACGGACACAAACGGGAGAGTTTTATTACACATCATTAAAACACGAGTGAACTCACCGAATCCCAACCATACAGCATCTTTCCTGTCTGCAACTAGCCACTATGGTGATGTTCTCTCCTCATCAGCTGATTCAAGAGGGAGCCATGCATTCGAATGACTCTGAAATCACCTCTCCACCTCATTTCCAATGATATGCATTTCATAGAGACTGCTCTCTAGTCAAGGGTCTTCTTTGAGAAGCCCAAAAAGGCTTGAGTGGACAGTAGTTGAATGTTTCTTCAACTGGAGATTTGAGCCGTTTTTACTCAGCATTCCATTCTCATGTTGATTTTCCACAGCACTGTACCAAGGTTTCCTTTCTATTAACTCGTAGCCGAAGTCTTACAGTAGATCATTATAGTAGACATCAACATTGATTTTCAAAGGCATAAGAAGCATTTAAGTCTACCCCACAACTAGCATGCTAACTTCCCCCAAGGCTGAATACAGTTTGTAAGTCACGGTCTCAAAAAGTAAATGCTGGAAGTCACTGGGAAACCTCTGAGACATGTGTTGGGCTACGTGATTTTGTCTCGTCCCCAGCCGGATCTTCATACGATAAATCACTCAGCATGGTTGCTTATGTGTATAGCATCATGGTCATTGTAATTATAGTTGTTATAGTAAGTGTTTTTAGCTGTACACAACCTTTAGTCCCAACTGAAAGTTTGTTTAAGTTAAATTATTATCCAGTGGGGCAATTGGAAATATTTTCTTTTTCTTGCATTCAGTAATATTTGATTTTATTTTTTTCTATGTGATTTGTTCTTCAGTAAACAGTATTGTTTCTTTTTTTAGCACATCTGTGCTTAAATGTTGATATAATTATTTTGTGAAGGACCAAATTTGTACAATATTGTTGTATGATGGACAGACTGAGTTAACTGTTGGTAGCAGTGAGTGTTGTGTGCCAAAACCCTCTTTTATTTGACAATCATTTCTTTACCAAGTGGTCGCCTCTACTTTTTCCCTCTCTGTTGTTGCTATTTACATTGATGAGTGTTTGTCTTTTATTTATTACGTTTTTTTTTTTTTATTATTATTTTTTTTTGATTAATGAAGAATAATGAAGAAAAAAATAATTTACCCACTTATTTGAAGGGATGAAATTACTGTAATATCATGGAAATTGAGAACTGTTCAAGCTCTTCATTTTATGGAAGCCCGTTTCCGCCACTGAATAAAAATAAAATGGTTATTGTGACTTTTTATCTCACAATTAAGACTTTTTTTTCCACAGAATTATGAGATATAAACTTGCAATTACAAGTTATAAATTCAAAATTGCAAGCTTATAACTCGCAGTTCTGACTTTTTTCTCATAATTCTGACTTTATTTCTCAGAATTGCAAGTTTATAACTCACAATTATGGCTTTTTAACTCACAGTTGTGAGTTTATATCATGCAATTATGAGAAAAAAAAGTCAGAATTGTCAGATAGAAAGTCGCAGTTACCTTTTTTATTTTTTATTCATTGGCAGAAATTGCCTTCCATATAGTAGAGATGCAAGTTGCCAAAATCTGAATTACAGAGTGTTTCTGTTATGAGCACATAATCATGAAGTCTGGTTTAAGATGCATCTGTTCAACCATTTAGAAAAGTTGGCACTGTTTGATTTAAGAAAAAAAATATATATTTTTGACTAAAATATCAGGAAACTTAATAGAGGGGCATTACATGTTGATATTTTTACACATTTTATAGCTCAGAGTCAAACATGAAGAAAATGGATCAACGGTATATCGCATGTTTTCAAGATCCCATTTGCTAGTCCTAAATATCATATCAAATTCTATATAATTCAAACATTAAATATCATTTAACGTTCACAAGAGCGTTGAGGTTTCTGAGAGATGCCCAAATCCATGAAAACACATGCGAGTCCTCATCCAACTACTTAACTGTGAAGCCAGCGAATGAATCGTAAAGAGCTGAATGCATATCATGAATGTGTAGAGTAGATTTAATATGTAGGTTATGAGTCAGACTTCCTCAGAAAGTTACCTTCTCTGGATTGAATGTCTTTTTAGTCAGGAATTCATACTCTCCTCGCTTCTTTTTGGATGTTTAAAGACTCTCTGGAATCTGCACTTAAATCAAACGCACCCGTCTGCCTAGTTCATACTTTACATCTGAGCTCTTTCTTAGTTCTGATTTGAATGAATTTTTCTAAGCAAGGCTGGTTTTAACAAGCACTTTAACTCTTGGATCAAACAGGCATTTTTATCAGATGCTTTTAAATACAAAACCAAGAACATCTAGAAGAACTTGCTGGTTTTGAACTTGGATTATTCCGTTTTCGCCGCGAACACAAACCAAAAAAGATGGACTTGACTGGCCTTTCACGGGGAATCAATCTGCTTGATATCTCTGTGTAAAAACATGCAGCAGTGTCTTATTTCAATACACTACCAGGTGGCGCACTGTGTAATCTTACCTATTTCATACTGTCTTTCCTTACTATATCATTTACTCAAACAAGTGAGTAAAAAAGCCCATTAGGATTGCTGGGGATGTAATGGAATTAAGAGTATGGAGAAGTCATGTCACATACTACTGTACTTAACAAGCGCTGTAGGTGAAGAAATTGACCCACACTGTTAAAATCATCTTGGACAAATGGTCAAAAAATGAACAAATCATGATGTCTTTGGCCCAATGTTACATTGCAAACAAACGTATCATTTCAAAAACCATTGATAATGTGGTTTCTCTAAAAAAAAGTGTATAGTATTTCCAAAAAATTAAAATGACATTGAAATAATTTTGAACTTGGGTTTGAAAATAGATGGTGCTTGTTTCATTTGGATATAAGTTGTATATTGCTTCTGTTATGTTTATAAAAAATATTGTGCATGACTTGTGTTTTAGAGGTCATAATGGTGTCCATTTGTGAAATGTGTATCTTAAATTAAAAAGAAAAAAAAAAAAAATTGTAGATGCACTTATTGTACATGTGGTTAGGTTAGTAGGTTTGACTTTAAGTCCTGTCACTGCCTTAAATACTATGGGCAGATGGTTATTGAACTGAACAATATGCTTGTGGGAGAGAAATAATGACAAAATGTAAGGATTGTAGACTATTACTGAAAATTCTGAAGTTCTTTTTGATGCTTGTGATTACTGAATATGTACTTTAGAGCAATGTCATGGAAAATACATGATTCTGATGTTAATTCTGTAGAATAGATGTGTATACCAAATGTAATCTTTCCAATGCTATGAAGAATTTATACATGAAATTGATATGCAATAAAAACCTGTGTGCTTTTTATATGAATGCTGCTGTTTTTTTTTTATTCATTGGGTTAATGTACTGCAGATATATGTGTCAATGAGGATGCCAGTTGTTTGCTAATAAAACGTCTAGTTAATAGTGAGAATTTACCCTTAAAATAAAGTGTGACCAAAACATTACAACGCTGAATTACAATATTTGCATATAAGTTTAGCTCTTAATAATAAAGTCATTAATGAGATATTATATATCAAGCATCATCATCCTGTTCATTTATCTTCATTTAAAGGGGTCATATGATATGATTTCAATTTGTCCTTTCTCTTTTGAGTGTTACAAGCATAAAGAAGATCTGTAGAGTTGCAAAGACTAAAGCCTCAAATACAAAGAGATATTCTTTAAAAGTTAACAGTCAACCACAGCTCTCTAAAATGGCTCGTTCAAACATTTTGTCTGTTGCCACTGCTGCCATGTCGTCGCTGTGTGTTTCGTCGTGAAACCAAAACATCTCTGTTTGGTCTTCCAAAAGAGGACACAACTAGAAATCAGTGGTTAAGTTGTATTTCACCACTGTTCTAGAACAGCCCAACCCAAATATTCAGATGTGTGCAGCGCATTTTATGGAGGATGATGACTGTTTCCTGAACCAGTAGCCTGCGATGCATCTGCAGCACACCGGTTGTTTCTATAAAGTGGGGCAGTTCAAACTTTGCAAGTCTGGCTCTTCTGAATCACAGCTTGTAAGTACATTATTTATATTTAAATAATTTGCCAATGATGATTCAAACGCTAGTTTTGAGCAGTGTAGAGTAGGCTTGTTTGTTGTTTCTCAGATTACAAATGCACATGGTTTCATGTTTACGCAGCACAATATGCAACACATAAAAAGACAGCATAAGTCATTATAATCAGTAATTATATCCCCACTGGATGCAACAAATGCCTCATTTGTAATGGGATCATGAATAAATCATTCTATTTAATCAGATCTTCTTAGTGAACTGGTCTAACCAGTTCACCAAATCGAACTGAATCGTTTGAAATGGTTCATGTCTCCAGTATGCACTAATCTACAAATTACTTTAATTATTTGGTTTATAAACGTGTCTTATGCTCTCTCTAACGTGAAATAAACCAGTATCCCGTGTTATACAGTTAATCCAAACAGTGCATTGACTGAACTGCTAAAAGAGAACCGATGATGGGATGTGCACAAGCAGAGCAGCTGGACTGAGTCTCGTGCTGCTGGTCTGGGAGATGGCATATGTTGAGGGGTGTAACATTTCCGTCACATGCTTGAGACATTTGGCCAATCATAATGTACTGGATATCTGGCCAATCAGAGCACATGTTGCTTTTTCAGGCCAATGAGCCTTGTAAAATCTACGCGTTTCAGAAGAGAGATACAATAATGTGCATTATATGGAAAATAATGTTCCCTGTCAGGGGAACTTCGAACTGCGTCCTGGCCACCTCGTCGTGACCCGTGTCTGAAGCATACTTAGAAAAACACCAACGTGTTGGCCGGCGACAGCCTCTGACGTCACAACCAGCGCGACTATAAATACGCACCGGTAGGACCCGTCACTCATCTTCTTCATCATCATTGACAGTTTTGTTTGAAGCGTGCATCTGAGAAACGCCCAAAACAGTAAGAGCGATCTATTATTGTTATCATGGCATCCACTAGCAAGGCGTTTAAACAGTGTGTGCATCCATGTCAGCGTTATTTGACACCTGATGACACACACAGTCTTTGCGTCTCTTGTTTGGGTGAAGAGCACACACGAGATGTCCTTGAGGGGGCAATCTGCGTGCACTGCGAGCATTTTTCTGTGAAAAAGCTCCGCTCTCGTTTGTCTCTCTTTTCGAGGAAAGAGAGATGGCCATCTGGTTCCCGCGGCTCAGGTCCGGCCAGGTCACCTGAGGGGTCTCCTGGCCACTTAGTGACGTCCAATGGAAAGGTGGAGGTGGTAGTTAAGTCTTTCTGTATGTACTGCCTCAGGTGATGCTCCCCTCGCTTGAGGGTTGGAGCTTGCCTCTCCCTACGATCAAGCGCCTCTGCGATGCTTAGGAACCTTTCTGTACACACGCTAAGCCTGTGTACTTTCTAAAAACCACATAGTGGTCAGTGTGCACGTGAACACTCTGCACACTTTCTGAAATCCACGTAAGTGGTAAGTGTGCACGCAAGATTTTGTGCACTTTCTGAAATCCTGTACGGTAAGGGTTACGCGCTCCACTTCGTTCCCTTTCTTAAGATGATTAGTCCTGGGTTCCTTGGGCTTCATTCAGTCAGTGTGTATTTGTTATACACCTCAAGCATCGCTTCCCTCAACATGAGGGGCTGTTTGGACGTACTGTGGTTGTCAGCTAGTAGGCTTCACCAGGCCTCCCTGGAGTTGAGTTCCAAATTACTTTCAGTTTCCACTTAAGGTGGTTATCTGGTAACAGGTAGTAGGCCTCTCTAGGCCTCTCTGTAGGTGAACTCCCACATATTGTGGTTATCAGGTAGTAGGCTTCACCAGGCCTCTCTGAAGGCGAGCTCCCACATACTGTGGTTGTCAGGTAGTAGGCCTCACCAGGCCTCCCTGGAGGTTTAGCTCCCACATACTGTGCGTTTCCACTAAAAAGCGAGCTCCCATGGTTTGTGATTGTCAGGTAGTAGGTCTCACCAGGCCTCCATGGAGTTGAGTTCCAGATTACTTTCAGTTTCCACTTAAGGTGGTTATCTGGTGACAGGTAGTAGGGCCTCTCTAGGCCTCTCTGTAGGTGAACTCCCACATATTGTGGTTATCAGGTAGTAGGCTTCACCAGGCCTCTCTGAAGGTGAGCTCCAGCATACTGTGGTTGTCAGGTAGTAGGCCTCACCAGGCCTCCCTGGAGTTGAGTTCCAAATTACTTGCAGTTTCCATTTAAGGTGGTTGTCTGGTAACAGGTAGTAGGCCTCTCTGTAGGTGAAATCCCACATATTGTGGTTATCAGGTAGCAGGCTTCACCAGGCCTCTCTGAAGGTGAGCTCCCACATACTGTGGTTGTCAGGTAACCTTTCAGTACACACGCTAAGCCTGTGTACTTTCTCAAAAACACATGGTGGTCAGTGTGCACGTGAACACTTTGCGCATTGTCTGAAATCCACGTAAGTGGTAAGTGTGCACGCAAGACTCTGCACACTTTCTGAAATCCAAGTAAAGTGGTAAGTGTGCACGCAAGATTCTGCTCACTTTCTGAAATCCTGTACGGTAGGGGTTACGCGCTCTGCTTCGTTCCCTTTCTTAAGATGATTAGCCCTGGGTTCCTTGGGCTTCATTCAACCAGTGTGTATTTGTTATACACCTCAAGCATCGCTTCCCTCAATATGAGGGGCTGTGTGGGCAATTCTCGTGGTAGTTTAGCAGCGCTCCCCTTTTCTAAAAAGGGTCACCTATGAGCATGCTGTTCGGAGCTCGGAGTCCTCCTCTCATGGGAGACTGAATTCTCATTTTTTTCATCAGAGCGCTCCAGTACTACATACTGTTTTGAGACGCACTGTGAGAGCAGACATCCTGCTGAGGCAGGGGCTGAGGCTCGGGAAATGGTGCCTTCGCACCAAGGTGTTGAAGCAGAGTTGGATCACAAGTGCAGTAAGGAGTACCTCAAGGCTCAGTACTAGGGCCGCTACGCTTCACGCTTTATATGTTACCCTTGGGAGATATCATCTGGTAACATGGTGTTAGTTTTCACTGTTATGCTGATGATACTCAGCTCTATATTTCCTCGCAGCCCGGTGAAACACACCAATTTGAAGAAAAAATGGAATGCATAGTCGATATAAAAAATTGGATGACGAGTAATTTCTTACTGCTAAATTCAGAAAAAAACAGAGGTGTTAATTATAGGGCCTAAAAACTCTGCTTGTAATAACCTAGAACACTGTCTTAGACTTGATGGTTGCTCTTTCAATTCTTCGTCATCAGTTAGGAACCTAGGTGTGCTACTTGATCGCAATCTTTCCTTAGAAAGTCACGTTTCTAGCATTTGTAAAACTGCATTTTTCCATCTCAAAAATATATCTAAATCACGGCCTATGCTCTCAATGTCAAATGCAGAAATGTTAATCCATGCATTTATGACTTCAAGGTTAGACTATTGTAATGCTTTATTGGGTGGTTGTTCTGCACGCTTAGTAAACAAACTACAGCTAGTCCAAAATGCAGCAGTACGAGTTCTTATTAGAACCAGGAAGTATGACCATATTAGCCCGGTCCTGTCTACACTGCACTGGCTCCCTATCAAACATCGTATAGATTTTAAAATATTGCTTATTACTTATAAAGCCCTGAATGGTTTAGCACCTCAGTATATGAATGAGCTCCTTTTACATTATACTCCTCTAAGTCTGCTACGTTCTCAAAACTCAAGCAATTTGATAATACCTAGAATATCAAAATCAACTGCGGGCGGCAGATCCTTTTCCTATTTGGCGCCTAAACTCTGGAATAACCTACCTAACATTGTTCGGGAGGCAGACACACTCTTGCAGTTTAAATCTAGATTAAAGACCCATCTCTTTAACCTGGCATACACATAACATACTAATATGCTTTTAATATCCAAATCCGTTAAAGGATTTTTAGGCTGCATTAATTAGGTAAACCGGAACCGGAAACACTTCACATAACACGCTATGTACTTGCTACATCATTAGAAGAATGGCATCTACGCTAATATTTGTCTGTTTCTCTCTTGTTCCGAGGTCACCGTGGCCACCAGATCCAGTCTGTATCCAGATCAGAGGGTCACTGCAGTCGCCCGGATCCAGTACGTATCCAGACCAGATGGTGGATCAGCACCTAGAAAGGACCTCTACTGCCCAGAAAGACAGCAGAGACCAGGACAACTAGAGCCCCAGATACAGATCCCCTGTAAAGACCTTGTCTCAGAGGACCACCAGGACAAGACCACAGGAAACAGATGATTCTTCTGCACAATCTGACTTTGCTGCAGCCTGGAATTGAACTACTGGTTTCGTCTGGTCAGAGGAGAACTGGCCCCCCAACTGAGCCTGGTTTCTCCCAAAGTTTTTTTTCTCCATTCTGTCACCGATGGAGTTTCGGTTCCTTGCCGCTGTCCCCTCTGGCTTGCTTAGTTGGGGTCACTTCATCTACAGCGATATCATTGACTTGGTTGCAAATAAATGCACAGACACTATTTAACTGAACAGAGATGACATCACTGAATTCAATGATGAACTGCCTTAAGTATCATTTTGCATTATTGAGACACTGTTTTCCAAATGAATGTTGTTCAGTGCTTTGACGCAATGTATTTTGTTAAAAGCACTATATAAATAAAGGTGATTGATTGATTGATTGAGTTGGAGAGGTTGGCCAGACTTGGGTGGGTCAGTTTTGCGGCTCGAGAGAGCATCGCACTATCCCCTCTGGCTTCCTCTGACTCATCCAGTTCCAAAGGTAGGTTGGGTATGTAGCTTAGGCCTTTGGCCATAAGGGATTAATGTCATGGACAGCCGTCGAACCGTCCCAGGGGTGACTCCCGGTGAAATGGTAGAGTTGGTTCTTGATGTTTGCCATGATTCTGGCCTGCACTCCCCTCAGCATGGTGGTGTGGGTATACTGTTCCCCATAGTGTCCCCTCAGAGGACGCAGTTCGAAGTTCCCTTGAAAGGGAACGTCTCAGGTTATGAATGTAACCATGGTTCCCTGAGAGGGAACGAGACACTGCATCCTGTAGCTCCCTTCCATGCTTCAGACGCAAGCTTCACGAAGAAGATAAGTGACGTGTCCTGGGGGGCATATTTATAGTCACTCTGGTAGTGACGTCAGAGGCTGTGGCCGGCCAACACGTTGGCGTTTTTCTAAGTATGCTTTAGACACGGGTCACGATGAGGTGTTCCCCATAGTGTCCCCTCAGAGGACGCAGTGTCTCGTTCCCTCTCAGGGAACCATGGTTACATTTATAGTTTGCAGACGACACCACACTCATCGGCCTCATTCAGGACGGTGACGAGTCTGCTTACAGACAGGAGGTTAAAGAGCTGGCTGTCTGGTGCACTCTCAACAACCTGGAGCTTAACACCCTCAAAACAGTGGAGATGATCGTGGACTTCAGGAGAAACCCCCCTGCACTCCCCCCACTCACCATCATGAACAGCACTGTGACTGCAGTGGAGTCATTCAGGTTCCTGGGAACCACTATCTCTCAGGACCTGAAGTGGGACATTCACATTGACTCCTTTGTGAAAAAGGCCCAGCAAAGGTTGTACTCCGCCAGCTGAGGAAGTTTAACCTGCCACAGGAGCTGCTGAAACAGTTCTACTCCACCATCATTGAATCCATCCTCTGCACTTCAGTAACTGTCTGGTCCAGCTCAGCTTCTAAATCTGACCTCAGAAGACTACAGAGGGTAGTCAGGACTGCTGAGGGAATCATCGGTACAACCCTCCCTTCTATTCAAGAACTGTACTTATCCAGAGTGAGAAAAAGGGCTGTCAAAATCACTCTGGACCCCTCACATCCAGCACACTCCCTCTTTGAACTGTTGCCATCTGGTCAACGCTACAGAGCACTGAGCACTAGAACGACCAGACACAGGACCAGTTTCTTCCCTCAGGCAATCCATCTTATGAACAGCTGATAATAACTGTGAACACACTACACTTTATATTTATATACACATACACTTTATTTATCTAACACACATACTTAGTATACACTTAAATTTTGCACATAATACATATGTACATACATAACTGCATTTTGTAATATACCTGCCTACAATTGTCATTTGTATATTGTCATTCACTATCTACTTATTTGTATTTTTTATTCTTTTATTATGTGTTTTATGTTCTGTCGCTGTCATTCTGTTGTACTGCGGAGCTTCTGTCACGAAAACAAATTCCTCGTATGTGTAAACATACCTGGCAATAAAGCTCATTCTGATTCTGATTCTGATTTTGATAACCTGAGACATTTTCTTTTAACCTTAAACCACGTAAACATAATGCATTACACCAAATACACAAAATAATTATATTTTTAGCAGCATCATATGACCCTTTTAAGGGAAATAAATGAAAATGGGGCCAAGCTGTCATCTAGATTTTGCAGAAATTAAGATACATCCAGTATCATTTTTAGTTATTTTTTTGAAGGGTGTCATTAATGTAAAATACTAAACCAGATATTATGTTTAATATAATATTGTAAAAGAATAAGCCATAATCAAATGTAGAAAAATAACTGAATAAATACATGAATGGTCTAATACTTCAAGCAGTCAATTAATTAATATCTGAATGAATCAGCTGTTTTTAATTGACAATAAAACAAAATGGTTAATTGCTATAATCTCTATACCAGTTACCGCTTTGGTCTATTTGGTTTATTAATAGTATTACCTTATCTAAGGGGTTCTCAGCTCTGGCCCTTAAGGTCCAATTTCTGCAGAGTTTAGCTGTAACCCAAACAGACACACCTGATTGTCAACATTGTCAAACCTTTATACATTATTTTAAAACAGTTATTTTAAGTCAGAAATAACAGTGCAACATATAAGATACTTATATGCTAATAAGACTTTTAGGGTGCTTCTAGGGCTCGCTTTGGGGAGCACCTCATTATGACCCATGTCTGAGTTATACATTCAAAAACACCAACAATACATTGGCCGGCAACAGCCCATGACATCACTACTGGTGCGACAATAGTACAAATAGGCTCCGGGAGAACACATAATCCTTTTCAACGTCTTGGATGGTAAATGGTAAATGGACTGCATTTATATAGCGCTTTCAACAGACCACATGGCCATCCAAAGCGCTTTATAATTTTGCCTCACATTCACCCATTCACACACACATTCACACACCGACTGCGGTGTCTGCCATTCAAGGCGCCATCCAGCTCGTCGGGAGCAGCTGGGGTTAGGTCTTCACTGACTTTTTTGTGGGAAGGGTGCATTTCTGTGCTAAGAGTGATCTTTATTCCTTGATTATGGTGAGCTCTAGCAAGGGGTTTAGAGGATGTGTGCATCAAGGTCATCGTTATGTGACTGCGTCTTTTATTTGGGCAAAGAGCACGCACAGAATTGTTCTTGAGGGGGCAATCTGCGTTCACTGTGAGAGGCCATTTTCATCATGCATCCACTGATTCCAGCATTTGAGTCATGCCAACATCGAAGTAATGCACGAAAGCGGCTATAAGAAGATGACACCTGTAGAATAGACACTGGCTAGCTATCTCTCTATGGGTGAGACATTCTCTCTTAAGACTCCCTCCTTGCCATCCAAGCCCCTTCAGGATACATCTTGCTTGAATGGCAAGGCATATGCAGCAGCATGTCAAGTTGCTTCATTGTACACCATGGTGGTGCTTCAGGCATATCAGGTTGACCTGCTGAAAGACCTAGAAGGCGATGGCCTTCCTCCCAGTGAGGCAGCTGAGTTGCGCTGCACCACTGATCTCGCACTCCATGCTACTAAGAAGGCCACCTTTGCTATTGGCAGGTCCATGGTGGCTATGGTAGTAACGGAGAGACATCTGTGGGTATTGGTTTCACCTTCAGAACTTTTTGGTACCTCCGTTGAGACGATGGTTGAGATGTTAAGGTTGGCGAAGGTAGGCAAAGGTGCGCTCAGAAGCCTTCAAATCCTTTATTCCACAAAGTTCTAGGTCTGAGCCCAAACAACACAGGGGTCCTCGTCCATCTTGGTCTGAGGATCAGAGAGGGGCACGGAAGGCTAGTGTTGCAGCTCACACTCCTCCCCCGCCTGTGGTTAGGGGCTGTTGGAATCGCGGGTCAAAGGGAGATAGGAAAGACCTAAGGGAAGTGATCGAGTCAAGGTGTCAGCACTTTCGTCTGGATCAGAGTGATACTTGAGTATCTACTCATTTCCTTTAGGTGTTTTACATCTGCCCTTATCTTCCCCTTCCTAATTCCCTTATAACCACCATCTCTCCACCTGACCGAGGCTAGGTGGGAACTTCCTGCATTGCAATCTCTTATACTGACCCCCCGACTGAGCATGGTTTCATTTACATTTACATTTAATCATTTAGCAGATGCTTTTATTCAAAGTGACTTACAAATGAGAACAATAGAAGCAATCAGACCAACAAGAGAACAACAACAGTATACAAGTGCCATGGCAAGTCTCAGTTAGTCTAGTACATAACACATAGCCAGGTTTTTTTTTTTTTTAAGAATATGATAGACAAGAAAAAAAAGGTAAGTGCTAGTATTAGCTGGTTAAGTGCTGGCAAAAAAGATGAGTTTTAGATGTTTTTTGAAAATGAGTAAAGACTCAAAGAAAGAAAAAGGTCAAGTGAGAGTGATTTTGAACCTCTTTGGGATGGCACCACAAGGTGTCGTTCACTTGCAGAGCAAACTCCTGGAGGGCTCACAAGATTGAATTAGAGAGTTTAGGTATGTTGGTGCCATGCCAGTGGTCATCCTGTAGGCAAGCATCAGTACCTTGAATTTAATGCAAGCAGCTACTGGTAGCCAGTGCAACCTGATGAGGAAAGGAGTAACGTGAGCTTTTTTATGGCTCACTGAAGACAACCCTCGCTGCTGCATTTTGGATCAGCTGCAGAGGCTTTATAGTACATGCAGGAAGGCCCGCCAGTAGAGCATTACAATAGTCCAGTCTGGAGAGAACAAGAGTTTGGAAAAGAAGTTGCGTGGCTTGCTCTGACAGGAAGGGTCTAATCTTCCTAATGTTGTATAAGGCAAATCTGCAGGACTTGGTTGTTGTAGCAATATGGTCTGTGAAGCTTAACTGATGATCCATCACAACTCCTAGGTTTCTGGCTGTCCTGGAAGGAGGTATGGTTGACGAACCCAGCTGTATAGAGAATGTATGATGAAACGATGGGTTAGCTGGAACCACCAGCATTTATGTCTTAGTAAGGTTGAGCTGAAGGTGATGGTCATTCATCCAGCTAGAAATGTCACTCAGACAGGCTGAAATGCGAGCAACTATCGTCGGGTCATCTGGTTGGAATGATAAGTAGATTTGAGTGTCATCGGCGTAGCAGTGATAAGAAAAGCGATGCTTCTGAATTACAGCTCCTAATGATGTCATGTTGATGGAGAAGAGAAGTGGTCCAAGTACTGAGCCTTGAGGAACCCCAGTAGCAAGTCGTTGTGACTTTGAAAAATTCACTCTTCCAAGACACACTGAAGGATCTATCAGAGAGGTAGGACTTAAACCACAGGAGTGCGGTTCCAGAAACATGAACAGGAGAATCTGGTGATTAATGGTGTCAAAAGCAGCAGACCGGTCCAGCAGGATGAGTACTTGAGTACTAAGAATTTTGAAGCTGCTCTTTCCAGTTGCAGGGCTTCAGTAACCGAGAGCAGGGCAGTTTCAGTTGAGTGGCCGCTTTTGAAGCCAGATTGGTTGCTGTCCAGGAGGTTGTTCTGTACAAGGAACATAGAGAGCTGGTTGAACACAGCTCACTCAAGTGTCTTTGCAATGAATGGAAGAAGGGATACCGGTCTGTAGTTTTCCTGAAGTGCTTGATTTAGAGATGGTTTCTTAAGCAGTGGGCTTACCAGAGCCTGCTAAAATGCTGAGGTAAATGGAGTTGATAATGTGAGTAAGTGAAGGTATGACTGAAGAATAAATCGCTTGAATGAGGTGAGTGGGGATCAGATCAAGTGGACAAGTAGTAGGATGATTGGATGATTGGACAGGATAAGTTTGGAAACGTCCATCTCTGAGAGTGGAGAGAAGTAGTAGAGAGAGTGTGCATTAGTCATTGTGGGTTTATCCTCAGTCTGCGATGTGGAGAATTGGTCACTTATGGTTCTTGTCTTATTTGTGAAGAAAACTGCAAAGTCGTCAGCTGTAAGAGTCGATGGAGGAGGAGGTGGAGGCAGATTAAGAAGAGAAAGTTTTGTGGAGTGTCCGGGCATCAAAACAGTTGTTAATTTTGATGTGGTAGTATAATGTTTTAGCAGTGAAGACATTTGCAGAGAAGGAAGAGAGGAGAGACTGATACACACTGAGGTCAGAAGAGTTTCTTGTGGTAGAGAAACGGCAGAGTTGGTTCTTAATGTTTGCCATGATTCTGGCCTGCACTCCCTTCAGCATGGCGGTGTGGGTATACTGTTCCCCATAGTGTCCCCTCAGAGGACGCAGTTCGAAGTTCCCTTGACAGGGAACATCTCAGGTTACTTATGTAACCATGGTTCCCTGAGTAGGGAACTAGACACTGCATCCTCTAGGTTTCCTGCCGTGCATCGGACGCAAGCTTCAGACAAAGAAAAGATGATGTGTTCTCCTGGCGCCTATTTATACCATTGTTGAACCAGCAGTGACATCATGGGCTGTCGCTGACCAACATATTGTTGCTGTTTTTGAATGTATGCTTCAGATTACAGGGAAGTCATGGTCTAATGGTTAAAGAGTTTGACTCCTAACCCTAAGGTTGCTCCTTGGGTGCCGCAGAATAAATAGCTGCCCACTGCTCCGGGTGTGTGTTTATGGTGTGTGTGTTCACTGCTGTGTGTGTGTACTTTGGATGGGTTAAATGCAGAGCAAGAATTTGGAGTATGGGTCACCATACTTGGCTCAATGTCATGTCACTTTCACTTTTTTTTTTTTTCACGACGTGGAGTTCCCCATAGCGACCTCTAGAGGACACAGTGTCTCGTTCCCTACTCAAGGAACCACTTGTAGTAATAGCAGATTTAAATATTTGGCTTAAAGTACATTTTTAAATCATTGTTTTCATAAATTGTACCATTCTTTAAAAGGATGGTTCATCCAAATGTTGCCATAATTTATTCGCCCTTAAGTCTCTCTCTTCTGCCGAACACAAAAGAAGATATTTTTAATAAATATAAGTGATGGAAATGAGTACATGATGACATAATTTTCATTTTGTGGGGTTAACTATCCCTTTAAAATACACTTAATTTTATATATTGTAATGTTTATGATATTGACACTTTTGGATACTAAAACATATATTTGTAAACCATTTATGAGGGATTTAGATATGATAACAGACAGTGTGTGGTGTAATTAAGTCAATTTAAATTATCAGTTTATTCATGTGTTTATAAACTTATTAATTCAAGTATTTTACACGTGCAAATGAAGACCTGAAGAGATCTCAGATGTGCTTGTTAAGCGACTGTTTTGCATAAAAATAAGTAATTTACTTAAACCATATTAATTGCTAACTATAACTAACCATATTATGTGTAACTATAAATGTTAATCTTTTTCTAGCAGATAATCAGAAAGAAATCCAGGGCTCATGATGAACGATTAGGGATGGAGAAGCCCTTATTTAGAGGCTTTCAAATGACAAAGACCTGCGGCCAGCGCCATTGTGTTCCAGTTAAATGAAGGCTGGGGTTAATTACTTTGGCTGAGGCACAAGCCACTCAGGCTACAATATATAACACACAGACACACAGACACACACACACACACACACACACACACACACGTCCAAACCCAAAGCATAAGTAATAAGGGTCACATTTAAGAGTCTGACCACTGGGAGGAGACATTATACCATAATCCACAAACACAGTCACACTGTGAACACAATGTGGATGGTACATATCTGATCTGCTGCAGAATATACTGCACATAAATGCTGTATCCCACAATGCAATGTAGTCTTGACTATCCATATCCCATATCCAGTGTTATACATACACTGGGTACGGAAAGTATTCAGACCCCACCTAAATTTTCACTCTTTGTTATATTACAGCCATTTGCTTAAATCATTTAAGTTCTTTTTTTTCCTCACTAATGTACACACAGCACCCCATATTGACAAAAAAAAAAAACAAAACAAAAAAAAACACAGAATTGTTGACATTTTTGCACATTTATTAAAAAAGAAAAAACTGAAATATCACATGGTCCTAAGTATTCAGACCCTTTGCTCAGTATTTAGCCGAAGCACCCTTTTGATTTAATACAGCCAGGAGTCTTTTGGGGAAATATGCAACAAGTTTTTCACACCTGGGTTTGGGGATCCTCTCCAGTTCTGTCAGGTTGGATGGTAAATGTTGGTGAGCAGCCATTTTCAGATCTTTCCAGAGATGCTCAATTGGGTTTAAGTCAGGGCTCTGGCTGGGCCATTTAAGAACAGTCACGGAGTTGTTGTGAAGCCACTCTTTCATTATTTTAGCTGTGTGTTTAGGGTCATTGTCTTGTTGGAAGGTGAACCTTCGGCCCAATCTGAGGTCCTGAGCGCTCTGGAGAAGTTTTTCGTCCAGGATATCCCTGTACTTGGCCGCATTCATCTTTCCCTCGACTGCAACCAGTCGTCCTGTCCCAGCAGCTGAAAAACACCCCACAGCTTGAAGCTGCCACCACCACGCTTCACTGTTGGGACTGTATTGGACAGGTGATGCCGCTTAGAATTAAGACCAAAAAGTTCTGTCTTGGTCTCATCAGACCAGAGAATCCTTCAGGTGTTTTTTAGCAAACTCCATGGAGGCTTTCATGTGTCTTGCACTGAAGAGAAGCTTCCGTCGGGCCACTCTGCCATAAAGCCCCGACTGATGGAGGGCTGCAGCGATGGTGGACTTTCTACAGCTTTCTCCCACCTCCCGACTGCATCTCTGGAGCTCAGCCACAATGATCTTGGGTTCTTCTTTACCTCTCTCACCAAAGCTCTTCTCCCCTGATAGCTCAGTTTGGCCGGACGGCCTGCTCTAGGAAGGGTTCTGGTCGTCCCAAACATCTTCCATTTAAGGATTATGGAAGCCACTGTGCTCTTAGTAACCTTAAGTGCAGCAGGAATGTTTTTGTAACCTTAGATCTGTCACAGTTCTGTCTCTGAGCTCTTCAGGCAGTTCCTTTGACCTCATGATTCTCATTTGCTCTGACATGCACTGTGAGCTGGACGGTCTTATCTAGACCGGTGTGTGGCTTTCCTAATCAAGTCCAATCAGTATAATCAGACACAGCTGGACTCAAATGAAGGTGTAGAACCATCTCAAGGATGATCAGAAGAAGTGGACAGCACCTGAGTTAAATATATGAGTGTCACAGCAAAGGGTCTGAATACTTAGGACCATGTGATATTTCAGATTTTCTGTTTTAATAAATCTGCAAAAATGTCAACAATTCTGTGTTTTTTATGTCAATATGGGGTGCTGTGTGTACATTAATTTAAGATTTTAGCAAATGGCTGCAAAATAACAAAGAGTGAAAATTTAAGGGGGTAAGAATACTTTCCGAACCCACTGTATATATTCAGTATATTATGTCTCTTATTCATTCGTTCATTCATTCATTCTGCCTTTCTTTCTTTCCCTGAAGTAACTCATATTCTGTTTCAAACACAGACAAATACTTCTAATTCAAAAATTAAATAAATACAAGTACAGATAATTTCAAAAAATGTTTATTAATCTAATCTTAAAGTCAAACAAAGATTCAAAAATGTAAAAATTTGCCTCAAATATACCTAAAAGTTTTACCTCATTGCAAATCTAAAATAAACTGGAACATTGCAGGCACGAAGACTGCAGTTTACTGTAAACTTCAAGCTGCTATTTAAAACAGCGATTGTAAAAGCTTTATCTTTACTTTATCTTTACTTTAATCCACACTTAAAAAGTTCCCCTAATTCAGCTGAAGTTTGTCTGTAATTTTATATAATAAAATCGGCTGTACAAAGTCAAAGTTGCTAAAAAATATTATAATGAGTTAAAGTAATGGAGCCATGAAGAATATGTTGCCATAATTTACAGATTGTATAATTTTATTTATTTATTCCCTTTTACGGTGCACCTTTCCAAAATAAATCCTGACTGTAATTCTTTTAACCTATATACTGTATATAGATTATTTTCCTTTAATGCTATTTACTATTCAATAAATAAATACATAAATAAAAATGTATTAAAAATGTCCACATCATTTGCCAGTTATGTGCATGGTTCCTGCACATAAAGCACTAGTATAACTAACTCAATTATTTCAGAAAATGACAATGAAATATGATTCTGTAAGAATAAATCAATAAAATAAACAAGTGGATAGAGAACAAAGAAGAAGAAAAAGACCTGAGACGCTCAGACCTCAGACCTGTTCTCATCCTCAACCAGATCGATCCGGTGAACGCCAGACCTCGGAGAATAATGCAAATGTGCAACAGGTGTGTTCCTGAAGCAATCATTTGACAGCTGTTTCTGTACTCCAGTGGCATAGTGTTACGTAATGTCAATCTGGATCCTGCTGCATCTACACAGCAGTAAACATTTGTTATGTTTTTGAATGGGCAAACCTGTTGCTAGCTTAACTAGCATTGTATTCGTAATTGATACAAAACTTTGGCGATTAATTGAATAGCCCCACATGGAAACTTCAGCAAAACCCTCAGTGAGATGAAGCAGCCTTGACTTCTTCATTGCACTTGAATCTTCACACAGAAGTGGATAGCTATAGCTGTTTGTCAGGTGTTTCAAGCACTATACAGAGAATGAGTTTTGACTGAATCACTACAGAGGGCACGATCTTGAAACTGAGAGTGAAATGCATTCTGGAGAAAGAAATCTGTCTGAAACTTTAAATATTGCACAAGAACACACAAATATGATACAAATATGATAACAAGGGAAGAAAAGATGATAAGTGTGTTATATGTTCAGAATGGACACTAGATACTGATTCTATGTTGAAATATACTACATACTATGCAGCACATTTTGCTTTCTTGAAAGTAGACATTATTGTATGATAAACATTTCAGTAATGCAATAATAAGACTGTTGTTTTCACTTGATCACATGATTAATGAGTGATGAAGATAATGACTATTACACATTTTTAAGTCAGTTTTGTGTAAAATGTGTTAGCCTCTCTTGTGAAGAAGAGTTCTTATTACATATATATAATATACTTTAAAAGAATAGAGCAAAGCGTAAACTGAATGTAAATATTTAGTATGCTTAAATGCAATAAAAAATGTATTATAGTTTAAAATTATATTAAAAGCAATTGGTTGAACTCGAGGGTTTTTGACCCACTTAAGTAGGACTTCCGAACGTCTTTATATTTAATGTACTAATTTACTTTATATTGATTTTCAATTGTGTTTATTTTGAATGAATGTGCCGACAAGCATTTATTGTAAACTTATCTATACTTTAAAGCCATTTCTATTGAAACATATATGTATTCAAATAAATTTGTGATCACGCATTTGTAAGGACAAAGTTGGAATTTATTGCATTTAATGTAAACTTCAAATATAATATCAGATATATATATATATATATATATATATATATATATATATATATATATATATATATATATATATATCATACTACCATACAAATAAACAGATGTAAAGTATTTGATTTATTGATTATAATTTAGTGATCTGGTGTTATCTTTATCTTTTCTACTATATTGACATACATATGTTATAAAACAATGATTTAGCATGTACTTTGAAATAAATCTTGAACTTAACATTATAACTAAGTTCACTTTTAAAAATTATGAAACATGAAAGTGCCATAAAAAAAAAAAAACATTCAGTAGAATGAAGCACAGTTCTTGCCAAATGTGAGAATATAACCTACAGTGTGTTTACTGCAGAGACGGTTAAGTATGCAATACAATCTGATACATATTTGTTGTTCCTAGAAATAAAATAAATGATTATTCCAGCAGAACATAAAGAGAAGCTGTCCCCTGCTCTTATTTACTGACGTCAGAGGCAACAACATTAACACTTATTACACAGCTCCACAATTAACCTCTGCATCACATTACAGTGAATGAGGGGCTTGGAAGTCAAGCTGACAAGCATCTGAAGCTCCCTCCCTCCACAGCCTCATGTCACCCACACTCACTTGTCTGGAGGTGTGGAAGCTGACAGAATCATTACTGGAAATGACTCGGCTTACATTCCAGCAGATAATGTGCTGGTCACGGGGGCAGACGCACCACGAGCCTCTTTTCTCCCCACGCTCACGTATAATCCACAGCCCACACCGAGCAACTGCATTGCCTTCATAATCAATAGTCTGTTATGAGCAAAAGTTATGAAGAAGTGCGGAGCATCGGGGAAAAAATGGAATAATACATGCATGTAATATTTAGCTTCAGCTTGCATTTATAATAAAAACATGATTTGCAATTTAATGTAAATCGCGGGACACATTTGTAGAACTTGAAATTTACTAAGGCAAGCATCACTAGTACTATTGCTTATGTAAATAGTTATGGGTTTTAAGAAATCTAGTTTTCATAGATTTTGTCTGCTCTGAGCAAACCATTTGTATGTAATATACAGTCATGCATTGCAGTGCTGTTTGGTTACCAGCCTGAGCACAAAAAGTTAAGCCTTACTCAGACGAGCGCAATAAACCAGGCAACCTTTTTCTAGGAATATGAAGCAGTGTCACCATGGAAACCACTCAGAGACGGTGCTGTTTAGTACCTCTGTCCAAATAATGCTTTGGAAGCAAAAGAACGTTTAGTAAATATCAGTTCATCTGTCCAAGTGTACCTTCGGTCCATGGGGGAAATTATTTCAAATTATACTTCAGGCATTTATCTTAGGATGGTCAATAAGCCATGACCTCATAACCGTTTCATTGGTCTGCCTACAGAAGAAGGATAAGCACTGCTCTACAACATAAACAAAGCAGTCTTAGAAATTAATATATCATTTTTGCTTTCAATTTACAAGTATAATCAGCTTGGTTTTCAGTTGTCACTTCATCTTTTATTACATCAAAACTATTATATCATAAATAAATAAATCTTGATTAGTTAAACCCTGGTTTCACTGAAAAGGCTCAATCCAGACTCATAATCCAGTTTTACATTAAAGCAACTTGCACTGACATATCTTGAAATATCTCACTGTTATTGTCTCAAGATGCTTACTAGCAATTATTATTATTATTTTCTTTCTTAAATGTACTTATTGAATAGGGTGGCCATATGAGCCATTTTCAGCCAAAATCTGGATATTTTAGGCAATATCAAATTCCTGGCAAGGACGCGTCCTGGGAAAATGGCTCATACGGTCAACCTATAATTGAACTGTGGCCTAATTCTAGCTTAACCTAAGCCATGTCTTTGAAACCAGGCCTTAGTACATGAATATACCAAAAAATAAAAAATAAATTAAATTAAATTAAATTAAATTAAATTAAATTAAATTAAATTAAATTAAATGACATTCCTAACTTGCCCTAAACCCTAAACTAATGAAGTCCAATGTCATTATAATTAGTATTTTCAACTTGAATAAAACCAATTAAATCAAATTTTCTTCTAAGGGGTCAACAATGACCAATATAATACAATATAATACATTTACTTTAGACTGATAATAATTCAAAGGATCAAAGAAGGGACCATTTCCAGTATATGATTATAGTATATCTGATACCTACCTTACATTGTTCGGGAGGCAGACACACTCTTGCAGTTTAAATCTAGATTAAAGACCCATCTCTTTAACCCGGCTTACACATAACATACTAATATGCTTTTAATATCCAAATCCGTTAAAGGATTTTTAGGCTGCATTAATTAGGTAAACCGGAACCGGGAACACTTCCCATAACGCCCTATGTACTTGCTACATCATTAGAAGAATGGCATCTACGCTAATATTAGTCTGTTTCTCTCTTGTTCTGAGGTCACCGTGGCCACCAGATCCAGTCTGTATCCAGATCAGAGGGTCACTGCAGTCACCCGGATCCAGTACGTATCCAGGCCAGATGGTGGATCAGCTCCTAGAAAGGACCTCTACTGCCCTGAAAGACAGCGGAGACCAGGACAACTAGAGCCCCGGATACAGATCCTCTGTAAATACCTTGTCTCAGAGGACCACCAGGACAAGACCACAGGAAACAGATGATTCTTCTGCACAATCTGACTTTGCTGCAGTCTGGAACTGAACTACTGGTTTCGTCTGGTCAGAGGAGAACTGGCCCCCCAACTGAGCCTGGTTTCTCCCAAGATTTTTTTCTCCATGCTGTCACCGATTGAGTTTCGTTCCTTGCCGCTGTCGCCTCTGGCTTGCTTAGTTGGGGTCACTTCATCTACAGCGATATCGTTGACTTGATTGCAAATAAATGCACAGACACTATTTAAACTGAACAGAGATGACATCACTGAGTTCAATGATGAACTGTCTTTAACTGTCATTTTGCATTATTGACACACTGTTTTCCTAATGAATGTTGTTCAGTTGCTTTGACGCAATGTATTTTGTTTAAAGCGCTATATAAATAAAGGTGACTTGACTTGACTTGATATTCAGAACCAGACAGAGAAAAGAAGATCTGTCAGAAAAACAAACCTCTGATCAACATTAATATTTTCCCTAAAGAGAGAGAGAGACCATGGCCCATAATGCACAATTTTGTGCTTTATATCCATGGCTTTCACAGGTATCTAAGGGGTCGTGACTGCCGAGGGGCCTGACACATTCCACCCCAAAAAAGGCAGTGCCGTGGGGCAGATAGAGCCAGCAGCTCCAGCTTGAGATGACAACACAACAACCAAATATGCAGATCACTCCTTACAACTCTGGCTCGTGTTAATGTGATTCGCTGGCTTCCAAGGTCTGAATGGCACAGCCAGTGCTTTTGGGTATTTGGGTGGATTTCAAAGGTAGTCATACCTCATACATTCACTGAATAACAATGGAGCTGTGATTGATTAAGGTTTCACCAGCATGTTGCTTTATAAAATCCTTCAAAACTGTTCATTAAAAAAATTATTAATGATAAGACTAATTATTGACTTGGCAAAAAAACAAAGAGTAAAAGAGCTCGCAAAAAATAATAAAGGGTCTCAGACTTACTGAACTCCCCCCTACTGTCCCTGAGATATGATCATAAAAATAAAATGTAAAATGCATTGTATGTATGTCTGTAAATTGTCAATGTATCTGTTAGAACTGCTTCATTTTTAAAATTTCCCCTTGTTTGGCCAACAGTAGCATCCACAGGGAACCCAAGCCCTACAGACAGTCATTGATATATGTCAGTAAGTTAGCAAAGTAGCAAAGAGTTTAATGAAGCTGAAAGGAAGGCTAATGGATGCATGTTGGGAGAGAATCTGTGTATGGAAGGGCTAATGTGACACATATGAATAAATAAAAAAAAGAACCGAATTTACATTATTATGTCTTCATTCAGTTGAATGACGTGGTGCAAGACAGTGGGATAAATGACTAATTTCTGTAAAATGTCCCCCTCTTTTACTATAGAAACACATATTATATTATTATAATTAACATAAATATATTATAATTTATCCCATATTTAAATCAAGGCCCATTGTTCTGGTTTTGATTTAGGACTTTACTTTGACCATCAAGTACCACAATGGTTTAATATACAAAAATTAAAATAAAATAAAATAATTCTTAAACAAAATCATAAAACTAAATTGGACTTAACTTTTTAAAATTAAATTGAAACTGTTTATTAACATTAGAATGATCTGCCAATCAATATGTAAAATTATTCCAATGACATAAGATGATTGACCAATTTTGTTCCCTTCTCATAAATATTTTCATTTCAATTGTTTTACATCATTAGTTCACTGTTCCCATTCACCTTTTTCAAGCATAGGAGTATGAAACGCAACCTGTGCTTGTTGGCATCTGTAAAATTATGCACAGCTTTTAACATCAACAAAAAAAGATATGATAAAGCATTTACAAAAGCACATTAATGAAATTAAGATCGCCTGCAAAAATTGTATTATTATGTAAAAGAATCATGTGTGATCTCTATAATCTAAGGTGATATTTTCCAAAACACCTCAGACACCAAAGGCACGATCCTTTAAGAACAACAACACTTTTCCCCATTAAAGGCCAATAAGTAACGCGCTAGTTCCAGCCTCAGGGCAGAATATTTCCCACATTACTGTGGTTGTCTGTGTGAAAATGGAAACAGCTGATTCCCACTGGAATTCATTAAACTAAGCTAAAACAAGGTAACAGAGAGATATAGGATGTATACCTTACTCTTCATTTGTTGTGTTTCCTTAAGCAACTTACTTCATATTTAAACTTAAGCCCTTGACCTTCAGCTCTTCACCTGTTCCTTCACCATTTCTGGATTCTACTTTAAAATGTGTGGCTTGAAGAGTAGTGTGTTATAACTTACACTGAGTAATACATACACTCTTAGATATAAAGGTTCCAAAATCAGTGATGCCAAAAAAAGAACTATTTTGGGTTCCAAAAAGAACTATTTTGGTATATAGTTCTTAAGAGAACCTTTAGTGCTAGGAACATTTTAAACATCAAAAGAACCTTTTGCCACTTCAAATAAAATTTTGTGGACTGGAAATGTTCCCTTGATGTCAAAGGTTCTTCATTGAACCACAGATTAGGAGTGTGGGACCAGAAAATGTCATAGAAAATAAGCAGCAAAATCCTAGCAACCCCAAGAATACCTTAGCAACCATCTAGTAATTCCCTAGCAACCATTGAAAACACTCTTGGAATTGCATAGCAACACTCAAACAACTGAATAGCTGTCTGAAGAGATAATGGAAGCGGTGACAAGATATTTCCTTCTGGTTTTGAACTGATAACGTTGTCAAGCAAAACTTTACTAGTCCTATTTGCATGGGGAGTTAAATATAGCAGAGGACAAGGCTAAATATATCAAACTAAGTCCAAGCTTGGTCTTATCTTTACCAAAATAGCACCAGCTGATGGTGTAGTGTGGAGTGCTGTCAGTCATTTGGAATGTGGTGGGCTGGACAAACATGGGACCAGCCATGATGTAATTTAGGGGAAGTAGGATGGATGCTGGGAAGGTGAGGTGTTAATGAACTTGAAAGTGAATGATAAATTCAATTACTTGGAAATCCAAGTTCCTTCCATACACAAATATGACTCAAAGTAGAACTTTATTTCACCTATGAAAGACATTCCCATACATTTCCATGTTTATTGACCATTTAATAGTGGCCACAAAAATATGTGAAAAAGAATGTGTAATCATCGCATTAGATACTTATACATATATCATATTAGCTAAATGCCAAAGCATGTAGAATGGATGATCAAAGTGGTCAAAGTGAAGAAGTGTTCATTTACGGTAATATACTTGCTTTGTTGCCACTAGGTCCCATGATAAAACTCAAGAGTGTCGTTCCAGTAGATTAAGGATGTTGCTGACAGGCTGAATGTCCAACAGACCGTCCTGTGTTTTATCATCTGTGAGATTCCTTTGGTGGACACAGATATGTGTGACTAACAAAGAGTGTCAGAGTTCTTAATAACTCTATTATCCCTTCGCATGTTCATATTGCTATAGGATAAGGGATTGGGTATATATATATATACACAGTATTAATAAAATTATCTTGTTCCCTCTTATTTAAACCCTGTGTTCTTCCCAAGTGTTTGTCTGGTCTTGTTGCTGTATGCATCAATGTGGCACCACCCTACCTAGGGTGTTGAAGGACTGTCTTTCAGGTTGTCCAGTGCTTGGAGGACTAAGCAACGGAGGGGTTTCAATACAGGCTGGATGAAAATATTTGCTACGTCCTTCCCAGGGAGATCCTAGCTGGACCTTGAAGACCTACATTAACTTTGCCCTGTGGATTAAAGTATGTGCATTCATTGTGGACAAAGCAGATGTCGAGGACTACACCAGTGTCCAGCCCCACCACGCAAACATTTCGCAGCTTGGCCCAGAGCCCAGCTAGCCATCATCTCCACACAACATGGAATTTGAGCCAGAGCCCAACGCAGACACAGAGATGTAGCCTGTCAAATAAAAGAGCTAAGCAAGGAGACTGACCCCATCCTTGCCCCGGAGCCCAGGCCTCAAAAATAGTTTAACCAGGAGTGTGAGCAGGCACATTATCAGTAGGATTCTGAGTTTTAGTGGAGTATGAGGGCATGGAGGAAGGGCCTGCACACATCAACACTGCTAAGGATGAGCTGCAACTGGCCTCTGTGGATCTACTCTCTCTTTTTGACCCTCTCTATTACCCTAATCTTTGTCTTTGTTCTCTCTGTCCAGCCCTAACCTTTCTGTTTCTCCACTGGTTCCATCCAGTCCTAAATCTCCTGTTTTTTTCACTGTTTTCATCCAGCCCTAACCCTCTGAATCTCCCATCCTTTCTCTCTATCCCACCTTTGACTTCTAGTTCTGTTCTTATACACAGTCCCTTTTCCACTGTTCACTCTCTGCCAGCCACCAATGAGGCCAATTCACCTCAGGCCCTCCAGTCTTCAGCTCCGCCTCATGTGAGGTTCCTCTCTCTCTACCTCCAGCCACAGAATTGTAGTAGATGTTTCAAAAGGTGTCCCACAGAAAGGTTGTGGGGGCACGGGGAAAAGTTAAGTAAACAGATGAAAAGCTCAGCTACACTGCAGTTGAAAACTAAAATAATAATAAAAATAATAATAATTTTGTGGGAAAGCATAGCGTCATTTTGGAGAGAGCCAAGTTTAATATGTGCAAACAATAACCCGGCGAGTCAGATGATAGCTTTATGACAGAAAATTTTCATTTTGGACTTTTAAAAGACTAATTAATATGTGATTGCATTGTCATGGGAATAAGAGACATGCCACTTTCAGAAAAACTCCAGCTGGACTCAGACCTGACGTTAAGCAGAGCTGTCAGTCAGGTGAAACAATACGAGATGGTAAAACTGCAGCAAGCTATTATGTTCAGTTCTTCACAGACTGATGAGAAAAGTGAAGTGGATGCAGTTAAAAGACCAGTAAAAATAAAACAGACAGCATATAACAGCAAACAACAAGCAGGATATGTGAAGAAACAGAGAGAGCATGTGCCAAGCATGAGTAAATGTTTAAGATGTGGCAAAATCCCCTCACAGCAGAAAGTTAATTTATTTCAGTAATTCAACTCAAATTGTAAAACTTGTGTATTAAATAAATGCAATGCACACAGACTGAAGTAGTTTAAGTCTTTGGTTCTTTTAATCGTGATGGTTTTGGCTCACATTTAACAAAAACCCACCAATTCATCTCAACAAATTAGAAATCTTCATAAGACCAATATATATATATATTTTTTTTTAGAGAAATTGTTGGCCTTCTGGAAAGTATGTTAATTTACTGTACATGTACTCAATACTTGTACATGTACAATTTGGCATGGCATGGAGGTGATCAGTTTTTGATGCATTGTTGAGGTGGTATGGAAGCCCAGGTTTCTTTGAAACTGACCTTCAGCTCATCTGCATTTTTTGGTCTCTTGTTTCATTTTCCTCTTGACAGTACCCCATAGATTGTCTATGTCTATTGTCTAAAATTTCTTGGTTAATAGGTGCAGCGACTTTGGTTTTCAAAAAACACAATGGACCAACACCAGCACTGCACCCCAAATCATCACAGACTGTGGAAACTTAACACTGGACTTCAAGCAACTTGGACTATGAGTTTCTCCACCCTTCCTCCAGACCATAGGACTTTGGTTTCCAAATTAAATACAAAACTTGCTCTCAAACAGTCCAGTTATTCTTCTCTTTAGCCCAGGTAAGTTGCCTCTGACATTGTCTGCGGTTCATCAAATTCCTTGTCATGTCTGTGTATGGTGGCTTTTGATGGCTTGACCCAAGCCTCAGTCCATTCCTTGTGAAGTTCACTCAAAGTCTTGAATCAATTTTGCTTGACAATCCTCATAAGGCTGCGGTTCTCTCAGTTGGTTGTGCATCTTTTTCTTCCACACTTTTTCCTTCCACTCAACTTTCTGTTAACATGCTTGGATACAGCACTCTGTGAACAGCTTCTTTGGAAATGAATGTTTGTTGCTTACCCTCCTTGTGAAGGGTGTCAATGATTGTCTTTTGGACAAATGTCAGATCAGCAGTCTTCCGCATGACTGTGTAGCCTAGTGAACCAAACTGAGGGACCATTTTGAAGGATCAGGAAACCTTTGCAGGTGTTTTGAGTTGATTATATTATTGACATGTCACCGTATTCTACTTTGTTGAGATAGTGAATTTGTGGGTTTTTGTTAAAGCCAAAATCATCACAATTAAAAGAACCAAAGACTTAAAATACTTCAGTCTGTGTGCACTGAATTTATTTAATACACAAGTTTCACAATTTGAGTTGAATTACTGAAATAAATTAACTTTTCTACGACATTCCAATTTATTGATTAAATCATGTTGCACTGATTAAGTCTAAGTAACTGAAGAAATGTATATAAAATAAATTTCCAAGAGTATTTACTGGACTGGACTGGACTGGGAAAAATTAAAGGAAACTACAGCATTCGCTTAAAAGTTGATGGTGTGCCATACGCACTTTTAACCCCTTGCAGAGTGCCTATTCCTTTGGAAAACAAAATTAAACCGACGGAATGGTGTGCCGGCATGGTACCATTTGTAAAGCCAAATGGAAAAATGATAATATGTGTTGATTTAACCAAGCTAAATGAATCAATATGTAGAGAATGGCATATATTCCCTTGCATTGAGCAGTCATTGGTCCAGTTGAATGGTGCAACAATTTTTACCAAGGTAGATGAATGGTCTGGCTTTTGGCAGATACCACTGGCAAAAGAGACCAAAGAACTCACAACATTTATTACACCATTTGGCCGATTCTCAGGACCAACTCAGGTCCAGAACACTTCCAGAGACGCATGTCTCAGCTCCTAGATGGAATAACAGGAATAATCTGCAATGCTGATGATTGTCACGGTGCAGGGTGCCGTCTCAGCTTCCCCTGTGGTCTGTGTTGCCCTGTCTGTTCAGTAGCTCATGGTCTGGGCAATCAGCGCTGATCATGGCGGGGTTGTGCAGATCACGAGCTGATTCTTCCCCACCTGTCGCTCATTCCCCCACTCCCTTTATATGTCTCTGCTTTTCTGTCTGTGGTCGTGAGTAGATTGTTTTGTCTTTGCCCATGTTTTGCATTGTTTCTCAGTATCAGTCTCACCTTCTGTTCTTGTGTCAAAGGATCCGTAATTCGGAGATCCGGCAGCGCGAGTGGTCTGCAGTGTGCCGGCCAGCTCAGAGATCTCTGTGTGTGCCAGAGCTTTTCGTTATTGTTTATGTTATTTTGTGTTTTGTGGCGAGAATAAAGATTCTCCTTTTTCTAACTCTGCATCTGACTCCTCTGTCCAGTACGCACCCCTGACAGAATCTACTCACCAAGGATGGATTCAGCAGAGGAAACGGAGCTGCGCCAAGCTCTTCAGCAGCAGGGCTCTCTTCTGGGTCGACAGCAGGAGGAAATTGCAGCTTCTCGTCAAGCCTACTCGGAGATCGCTCTCCAGCTCAACTGGCTAGCCGAACGGCTTGACCAGCTGCAGGTCAGCCCCTCAGCTGCCCCGTCTGTTCCGGATGCCCCGTCTGTCCCACCTGCTCCTCGCCACACGGAACCGCGACTCAATCCACCCGCTCCATACTCGGGTGAGCCCAACTCATGTCGATCTTTTCTGTCCCAGTGTTCGCTGACTTTCACTCTGCAGCCTTCCTGTTTCCCCACGGAGCAATCCCGGGTGGCGTTTGTCATCACTCTCCTGGTTGGTCAAGCGAGAGAGTGGGGAACGGCTATGTGGGACAGCAAACATGACTGTTGTGCGTCGTTTGAGGCATTCTCGAGGGAGCTGCGCAAGGTGTTTGACCGCTCGGCATGCGGTATTGAGGCAGCACGAGCATTGTCGCTGCTTCAGCAGAGAGAGCAGTCGGTGTCCGGTTACTCTACTCAGTTCCGCACGCTCGCCGCGTCCTGCGGCTGGAATGAGAAGGCTCTCTGGGATCACTTCCTCCACGGCCTGGCTGAGCAGGTGAAGGACGAGATCTATTCACTAGAGCTGCCCCCTGGCTTGGATGGGCTTATCGATCTCGCCATTCGGGTCGATGACCAGTTTACTCTCTGTTCTCGGCACCATAGAGAGGGGATTCCCCATGATCATGTCACAGGGGTTCCGTATGCTGCAGCTTGTGACACGATGTCTCAACGCCGCATCCTCCCGGAGGAGGAGCCCATGCAGATTGGGAGAGCAAGGCTGACAATAGGAGAGCGACGCCTTCGCCTGGATAATCAGCTCTGTCTGTACTGCGGTGAGGCGGGTCACGTGGTAGCGACGTGCCCTGTGGCAGGGCGACGCTTTTCACGCAAGGGAGAGCGCATGGTGAGCGTCACTACAACTCGACTGCCACCTGGTGGCCGTTCAGAGTTCCAAGCTTCAGTACAGTTTGGGGGAGCTGTTTTCCAGGTTTCAGCATTGATTGACTCTGGAGCGGAGGACGACTTCATGGATTCCAGACTGGCAGCTCGTCTGGAGATTTCGGCTGTTGCACTGGCCGAACCGATTTCTGCCAGGACACTTTGTGGCAGCCTTCTCACTGATATCACTCACACCACTCAGTTTGTCACATTAACCTTGTCTGGTAATCATGCTGAGGAGATTAGATTTCACCTCATTCACTCGCCCACCACTCCAGTGGTGTTGGGTCACACCTGGTTGGTTAAACATAACCCTCATATTGATTGGGCCTGTAGTTCTATTTTGGCTTGGAGACCTTTCTGTTTAGCTCAGTGTTTGGGTGCTGCTTTCCCCCCTGTCTTGTCTCATTCTGTGTTGCAGGTGGATGTACCAGAGGCTTACCATGATTTGAGAGCGGTTTTCAGTAGGTCCCGAGCTTCTTCTCTGCCTCCACACCGCCCGTACGACTGTGCGATTGACCTGCTTCCTGGCACTTCTCCACCTAGGGGGCGCCTTTACTCTCTGTCGGGTCCGGAGCGGGAGGCCATGAAGAGCTATATACATGATTCTCTGGTAGCAGGCATTATCCGTCCCTCATCCTCTCCAGCCGGGGCAGGGTTCTTCTTCGTGGAGAAGAAGGATGGTTCGCTGCGCCCCTGTATTGACTATCGGGGGTTGAATGACATCACGGTAAAGAATCATTATCCTTTGCCGTTGATGTCATCGGCCTTCGAGCTCCTTCAGGGGGCAACCATCTTTACGAAGTTGGACCTACGCAGTGCTTATCACTTGGTTCAGATAAGGGAAGGGGACAAATGGAAGACCGCCTTTAACACCCATACAGGGCACTTTGAGTACTTAGTTATGCTGTTTGGGCTTTCCAACTCCTGGCGGTCTTTCAGGCACTCGTCAACGACGTGCTCCGAGACAGGGTCGACCGGTTTGTTTTTGTTTATATCGACGACATCCTTATTTTTTCCCAGAATGAGCGCGATCATGTCCAGCACGTCAGGCGAGTGCTCCAGCGGCTGCTGGAGAATCGTTTATTCGTTAAGTTGGAGAAGTGTCAGTTTCACGCACAGTCGGTTCCGTTCCTGGGTTTTATTCTCTCTCCTGAATGGATCTCGCCAAGGTAAAGGCAGTTGCTGATTGGCCCACCCCAGATTGTCGTAGAGCGGTCCAGCGCTTTCTGGGGTTTGCCAATTTTTACAGGCGGTTCATTCGGAATTTTAGCCAAATCGCCCTTCTTCTGACTGATCTCACCTCCACAAAGAGACGATTCTGTTGGTCGTCGCAGGCCCAAGCTGCGTTTGAGAACCTTAAGTGTCGATTTGTTTCGGCCCCCATTTTAACGACCCCTGACCCATCTCGTCAGTTCATTGTGGATGTGGATGCGCCGGAGGTGGGGGTGGGGGCAGTTTTGTCTCAAAGATCAATTTCGGACAAGAAAATACATCCATGCGCCTTCTTTTCTCATTGTTTAACCCCCGCGGAACAGAACTATGACATTGGGAATAGGGAGTTACTAGCTGTCAAGCTGGCCCTGGAGGAGTGGCGTCACTGGTTAGAGGGAGCGCGATTTCCGTTTATCGTTTGGACTGATCATAAGAATATTGAGTACATTCGCACCGCCAGGAGAATGAATTCTAGGCAGGCTCCTTGGGCATTATTTTTCTGACGTTTCAGGTTCACCATTTCTTATTGCCCAGGCTCTAAGAATGGTAAACCTGACGCGCTGTCGCGGGTTTTTGAGGCTGAGGCTAGTCCCACCCTCCCGGTGACAATTTTGCATCCTGAACGGGTTGTGGCTGCGGTCACCTGGGGGGTGGAGTCCAAGGTCCGTGCGGCACAACGCCATGCTTCTGTTCCCACTGGATGCCCAGAGGGTCTGCTCTTTGTACCTGAGTCAGTCCGAACTAGCGTACTTCAGTGGGGCCACTCTTCTAGTCTAGCTTGCCACCCTGGAGTGACTCGTACTTGTAGGTTAATCAAGCAGCGGTTTTGGTGGCCGTCCGTGGTGCAGGATGCTCGACGGTTTGTGTCGGCCTGTCCGATTTGCGCTTCGGGTAAGGGATCCAATCGACCCCCTGCAGGGCTACTTCAGCCGTTGTCGGTCCCTTCGTGGCCCTGGTCACACATAGCGATGGACTTTGTGACTGGCTTGCCTCCATCTAGGGGCAAGACGGTGGTTCTCACTGTGGTGGACAGGTTCTCAAAGGCGGTCCATTTTATTCCCCTCCCCAAATTGCCGTCAGCGAGGGAGACAGCGACTACGGTCTTAGATCACGTTTTCCGTATTAATGGCCTCCCGGTGAACGTGGTTTCTGACAGAGGTCCCCAGTTTGTGTCTAGGTTTTGGACAGAGTTCTGCTGACAGCTGGGGGCGACTGCAAGCCTATCTTCCGGTTATCACCCGCAGACTAATGGTCAGGCCGAGCGTGCAAACCAAGATTTGGAGAGAGTCCTGCGCTGTGTGGCATCTGCTGAACCGTCATCTTGGAGTTCCAGGTTGACCATGGTAGAGTATGCGCATAACTCCCTCCCGGTCTCATCTACGGGTTTGTCTCCCTTCCAGTGCTGTTTAGGCTACCAGCCACCTCTATTCCCCTCTCAAGGGGAATGCGTTTATTCAGAGATGCCTCCGTACTTGGAGGATCGCCAGAGAAGCCCTCACTCGGACTGGCGAGAGGAACAAGGCATCGGCGGACCGTCACCGTACTAAGCCCCCACTTTACATGTGTGGTCAGAGAGTCTGGTTGTCTACTAAGGACATTAACTTCAGACTGCCCTCACGTAAACTGGGACCCAAATTTGTTGGACCGTTTACCATAGCCAAAGTGCTTAGTCCGGTGTCAGTTCGGCTCAAATTACCCCCTCAGTTTAGAAGGATCCACCCGGTTTTCCACATTTCTAAGATTAAACCCGCCTTTCGCTCCCCCCTTCAGCCCCTGACCTCTGCCCCTCCACCTCCTAGGCTCATCGAGGGGTCGCCTGCCTATACTGTACGGCGACTCATTGATGTTCGGCGTAGGGGTAGAGGTCATCAATATCTGGTAGACTGGGAGGGTTATGGTCCGGAGGAGAGATGCTGGGTTCCGGCTCGCGATATTCTGGATCGCACTCATTATGTAATTATCTATGAAGATTCGGGAGGAGCGCGTCAGATACTTAGCCTAATCATCACAGGTGGACCACAATCAAGTAATCAATCCCACAGTATAAATATCGCTGACTTACCTCTATCCATTGACGGTTTATCAGCATGCTGGTTCGCCTCGTCAGTCACCTTATCACAGACCCAATTTTCGTACCAACGAAGAGTGCTACACAGGGGATTTATAAGACCTGCTGCTTTTGCCGGACCCGAGATCATTTCTACCCAGCCAAACACGGCCGTTGAGCAGCATTAAGCGTCATCGCGACAGCTGCTATCCTCGCCAAGCCACACATCGTGGCCAATAGACCGTGCAACTCCGAGCTTGCCTGCTCGATACACGATCGCGCCGCCCGAGACCGAGCTCTCGTCGAGCGCTGGATTGCAGCAGAAAGAATCCAACCACGGTTCAGCCTTTCACCACGGCGTTCCGGCCGAGTGGCAGTTTGAGGCCGCTTCCTCTAGCGGCGCGCAGACTAATACATTTCCAGGCGAAGACGCTAAAAAACAGGTTCTTCTTTTTCTTCATTGGATTTTTACGGCAGTTTGCATTCAAAGTGTTGCATCTAAAAGCAGTTTTGCGGCTAAAGTTTTGTTCCGTCTTCTTCTAGTAGTGTTTTATGGAGGTTTTGGCAAACCAACGTAAAGGTGCATTACCGCCACCCGCTGATCCGGGGTGTGGATTCCGCATAGATTTTGGACTACAGATACACCGTTCCGTCGGATGATGATGCCACTTTTTAACCACGAAGCCAAAGGCATTAGGTTAGATTATTGTAATGCCTCGTTCTCAGGCCTTCCAGCTAAATCGTTGAGCAAGCTTCAGTATACAAATTCTGCCGCACGCTTGTACTTCTCCTCGCGAACACATTACACCGGTTCTTTCACAATTACACGGGCTTCCCGTAAACATGAGAATTGATTTTAAAATTCTTATCTTAACATACTAGGCACTTCATGGGACTGCACCTGAGTATTTTTGTGAACTCATCAGTCCTGATATTCCATCACGCTCTCTTCGCTCTACTAACTCTCCACTTCACCAGCCATAATGTGAGCTAAAGACCATGGGGCAAAGAGCCTTTTCATATGAAGCCCCTAAGCTATGGTATGTACTTCTTCTGCATGCACCTATGTTGGGCGATTTTTGTTGATTAAGTCACATTTATTCAAGACTGTCTGTCTTTAATGAATTATTGTATTGCTTTTGGCGTTTGTTCCTACAAATAAAATGCATTATTATTATTATTATTATTGTTACATTCGCCTTACCGCGCACGTTTAAACCTCGCCGAAATGATACAGACATAAGTTCAAAAAAAAAAAAAAAAAAAAAAAAAAAAAAAAAAAAAAAGTCTCTGGATAAAAGCGCCTGCTAAATGCTTAATTTAATTTAAAAATTTTCATTTGCATGCAAGTCTTCTGGTAGGACCAAATCATTTAGGGACCTATTTTACCATTCACTGGCGTGATCACTCAAAATTAATCTAAAACGCATCTGCCCTCGTGTTTTGATGCAGGATAGCAAGCATGAGTAAAATTACCATCGCCTTTTAAGGACCGTAATACGGAAAACCGGAAAGTAAGTCTCTTTAGAAACCACTTGGAAGCAAATAGCACATAACTGCCGTTAACCCATTTGCTGCAAGCATCGCCAACGGCCCCAGTCTATGTTTCGTTTTCACAGCACGTTAAACATCACTCTCTTACTTGATCTGGATAAGCCGCGCATCAATTGAAGTCCAAAGACTTTGGCTTTTATATCTGACCAATATTTCGATAAAACATAATTCCAGTGATTAATTTTCCATCATGTCAGGAAAACTATTCCTATTCCTGAACGGTAAACGTCAAAGTGTTAGCTCGTGGACAAATGTTGATCATGGATCTAGTCAGAAAGAATCATGAACAGAAACATCTTTATTTTGGGTATATAATTTCTGCCTCCATGCCAAAAATGGGGGGTATCTTGTAAGGGGTTAACGTTACTGCTATAATCATGTCTTTCGGTACAACGCCTTACAAGACTAAACATGCTCAATCGTTTCCAAAAGCCCCTGTTTCCACAGTCCATAATACAACGTGAAAACAGCGTTCCAAACGTATCCACTCGGGAGTCCGTCTAAAGAGCCCGGAGGCCAAATGAGAGGAAAGATGCTTTTCCAACAGGAACATAATAAGGTGGACAAGGCCTGAGGAATCGTCAAATCAGGCAACAAATTGCTAAGCTGGTAACACAGTAGGCTACCCATCCATTTTTAGCTTGCCCCATCAAATATTACTAACACTTTTTACTCTTCCCACAGCCAACATCTACAGCAGCCGAAGCAAGTAGCCTTTCATGTACCTCCTCACTGCCGCAGCAGTGTCTGCTCCCGCAGGGGCCTTTCCTGTACCTCCCCACCGCCGCTGCATTGTCTGCTCCTGCAGGAGCCTTTCTTGTACCTCCCCACCGCCGCTGGAGTGTCTGCTCCCGCAGGAGCCTTTCCTGTATCTCCCCACCGCCGCTGCAGTGTCTGCTCCCGTAGGAGCCTTTCCCGTATCTCCCCACTGCCGCTGCAGTGTCTGCTCCCGCAGGAGCCTTTTCCGTATCTCCCCACTGCCGCAGCAGTGTCTGCTCCCGCAGGAGCCTTTTCCGTATCTCCCCACTGCCGCAGCAGTGTCTGCTCCCGCAGGAGCCTTTTCCGTATCTCCCCACTGCCGCAGCAGTGTCTGCTCCCGCAGGAGCCTTTCCCGTATCTCCCCACTGCCGCAGCAGTGTCTGCTCCCGCAGGAGCCTTTTCCGTATCTCCCCACTGCCGCTGCAGTGTCTGCTCCCGCAGGAGCCTTTTCCGTATCTCCCCACTGCCGCAGCAGTGTCTGCTCCCGCAGGAGCCTTTCCCGTATCTCCCCACTGCCGCAGCAGTGTCTGCTCCCGCAGGAGCCCTTCCTATACCTCCTCACTGCTGTGCAGTGTCTGCTCCCGCAGGAGCCTTCCTACACCTTCTCCCTGCTGTGCAGTGTCTGCTCCCGCAGGAGCCTTTCCTGTACCTCCACACTGCCGTAGCAGTGTCTGCTCCCGCAGGAGCCTTTCCCGTTCTCCCCACTGCTGTTGCAGCGTCTGCTCCCGCAGGAGCCTTTCCTACACTTAAATATATATATAAAAAAAAAAAAAAAAAAAAAAAAAAAAAAAAAAAAAATACCACACATCACCTCCGTCTAAAGGCATGCCATGCATCTGAGGTTGCGGTGATAGCATCATGTATCGACAATAGCCAAGACGATATTAGGCCCATTCTCCAACCAACGTTTTTATAATAATCATTAGGCGGCCTACCTTAATTCGGCCTACCTTAATTAATCAAACCGCTCCGTTATCCCATCTCAGCACTGCATTTCCCGCTCGCCCGTGCCCTCAAAGGACGATGTGAGCCCGTAGGTTTAAAAAAAAAAAAAAAAAAAAAAAAAAAAAAAAAAAAAAAAAATCATTGGACAAGCGAGATGATCGTAGTGCCGACTACATGAACTAGCAGTATTTAAATATAGTATTTATACTTAATACCAGTGTATCAGTACTTCCGAAAGTATATATATATATATTTTTTTTTTTTTTGATTATGGGCGATTCCATAGGCTCTTTTCGTGCACCTGCATGGTCAAAATGGTAAATAGTAATCTCAGACAGTATAAAGAATCTTTCTCTTACTCCACCCATGCACGATTACATCGTCGATATGTACCATCGATCTCACGTGCTGACAATGACCACACCGCCGATACATGGCACCCATTTGGGGTACACTGGCACAGGAAATCCTAATTTATTTTTGCACACTTAATTTCGGATACTATGACTGCACCAAGATTTTTTCGGACTCATTATCGGAAGCAGCTCATTGGATGTGCTAAACAATTATCCAAGTAAGCCTCACAGCGTCTACCCTCTTAGACAAATAAATCATCCTTAGTATCGAACTCCCTGCCAGGCGCTGCAAGAGGGCTCCCGGTTGAACCAACCTTTGCCTTCTCCATTCAACTATCAGCAAAGCTTACTCGTTTGACAACGCAAATATTCAAATCCTGCCAGATGCTTTCCCACTTAATCAATCTTGGACTTTCCATCCAACCACCAGCGAAGCTTACCCGATTAAAAAAGCCAAAAAAAAAAAAAAAAAAAAAAAAAAAAAAAAAAAAAAAAAAGCGACATTTTCCTATCGAACACCAATGAGTACATTGCAGCCCAAATAAATTTTCCCTTCGATGGCAAGATGTACCCATTCAATACCGCAAGTTACGCTTTCGCCGAACACTAACGGGCTCTTCGCAGATAAAACAATCTCAATTTTCCCTCCGACGGCTGGAGAGACTACCCATCTGGTGTCGCAAATTTTAATAAATATAATAAATGAAAATACAAATAAATATAGTAAATAAATAAATAAATAAATAAATAATAAATAAAAAGACACCGGATGCTGGCCATAGCCTCCCGACCAGATAACCTTACCTTTTTTCAATCCTATGGCCGGCAAGGCTTCTCTCTTCGATGCCAAGAGCTTGAGCTCCCATCGGATGCTGACGAGAGCCTCCCGGCCAGACAACCTCACCTTTTCCATTCTGCGGCCAACAAGGCTTACCCGTTCGTTGCCTGGAGCTCACACTCCCTTCGGACGTAGGTGAAAGCCCCCGGCTACCTGCTTTTCCATTTCTGTCTTTCGTACGGAGAAGTTTACCCGCCCAACGCATGGAGTCAAGGCTCCCATTGAACGTAGGCGAGAGCTTCCCGGCTAGTCAACCTTACCTTTTCCGTCCTTTGGCCAGCGAGGCTTAACCGTTCTATCCGGGAGCTAAGCTCCTGTCGGACGAAGGTAAGAGCCTCCCGGCCGGACAACCTTTTCCGTCCTTCAGCCAGAGAGGTTTACCCGTTCGATTCCTGGAGCTAAGCTCCTATCGGACGTCGGTCCGAGCCTCCTGGCTAGACAACCTGACCTTTTCCACCCTTGGCCAGCGAGGCTTACCCGTCCGATGTGAGTGCTCCCATCGGACGCCGGCGACAGCCTCCTGGCCAGCCAACCACGACCCTACTGTGTGTTTCAGGTTACTAACCTACAAGCAAGCTGCTTAAATGCTGCAAGTACCTAACACACAATAAACTCTCCTTCCTTCCTATGGTCACCAAGGCTAAACCGTCTCTTGCCAGGAGTAGCAAACTCCCTTAAACGCAGACGACAGCCTAACGACCACGCAAACTTACCTTTTCCAACCTACGGCCTGCGAGGCTCACCCAGTTTGTCCCCGCCGGACGCTGGCAAGAGCCTCCTGGCCACCTATCGTTACCTTTTCTGTCCGCCATCCGGAGAGGCTTACCCGTTCGATGCGCGTGCTCCCTTCGGACGCCGGCGAGAGCCTCCCGGTTAGACAACCTTACCTTTTCCTTTTCTATGGTCAGCGAGGCTTACCCGTTCGATGTGTGTGCTCCCTTCGGACGCTGGCGAGAGCCTCCTGGTCAGACTTGCTTTACGTTTCCACCCTACGGTCGGCGAGGCTTACCCGTTCGATGTGTGTGCTCCCTTCGAACGTCGGCAACAGTCTCTCGGCCACACAACTTACCTTTCCATTTGACGGTAGGCGAGGCTTAACCGTCCGACGCCACGAGTCTCGTCCTCTCGCCAAATCCTGCAAAAAAAAAAAAAAAAAAAAAAAAAGCTACCCTCAGCTACTCTCACATCTTTTAACCCCGTCTGGCGAGGCTTACCCGTTCGATGTTCTGAGTTTGAGGCCCCATCGAATGCTGCGAGAGTCCTCCCAGTCGGGTTTTCCTTTCCAACCCTCCCCGTCCGCCGAGGCTTACCCGTCTGTCGCGTGCGCTCCCTTCAGACGTCTGGCGAGAGTCTCCCGGACGGGCCTATGCTTGCCAGCCGCAAGTGAATCTCATCCAGCCGATGCCGTGAGTCGGGATCTCCCTTCGGATGTTGCCAGAGTCCTCCTTGTCGGCTGGCCCAAAAGCTTTTTATCTGCCTAACCGAGAGGACCCAGACGTCCGTCATCCTGAGTCTCAATCTCCTGTCGGAGGCTTCATGGGCCCTCTCGGTCAGCGTTAGGCCCTTCACCCACTGAATAGCAGGGGCTATCAGCCAGTAGGGCCCGTACGCCGACACCGTGACCTATTCCGGTCGAGGCAACTCGGGTCCTCCCGGTCGGGCACCACAACCACGACGCTCCTCCTCATCGGCCGGCAGGGCTCACCGATCCAACGCCAAAAAACTCCAGTTGAGCATCGGCCCGAGCCCTACCGACCGGACGCCAACAACCACGTAGTTCACTAGCTGCAGCTGGTAGGGCCTACTCTCTCAACGCCCAAGTCGCTCCCTCCGGAGTACGTAGGCCCTTCCAGCCTGCCAACGAGATAACTTCTCAGAAACCAAATCAGCCCCCGCCAGTACTCTGCTTTTTGGGGGGCATTCTTTAAACTGGCGGCTGTCCTCCTGTACATTTGCCTTTTTGGGGGGTACTCTAGCTTCGGGCAATTCCCGAGCTCGGAGCCCTTCCCCGGACAGCACGCCAAATACGCATACCATACCTCAGCTAATTATATGTAAGCGTGAACTAGTGAAATGTAATTATCTATGAAGATTCGGGAGGAGCGCGTCAGATACTTAGCCTAATCATCACAGGTGGACCACAATCAAGTAATCAATCCCACAGTATAAATATCGCTGACTTACCTCTATCCATTGACGGTTTATCAGCATCCCTCCTCCACCCCATCTCCTCACTTCAAGTTCACTTTACAATATACGGGGAAGGGGGGGTACTCTAGCTTCGGGCAATTCCCGAGCTCGGAGCCCTTCCCCGGACAGCACGCCAAATACGCATACCATACCTCAGCTAATTATATGTAAGCGTGAACTAGTGAAGATCAATTTCATCAGCGTCATGGTGAGTCCTCCGGGTGAGGTGGGGGGTACTGTCATGGTGCAGGGTGCCGTCTCAGCTTCCCCTGTGGTCTGTGTTGTCCTGTCTGTTCAGTAGCTCGTGGTCTGGGCAATCAGCGCTGATCATGACGGGGTTGTGCATATCACAAGCTGATTTTCCCCACCTGTCGCTCATTCCCCCACTCCCTTTATATGTCTCTGCTTTTCTGTCTGTGGTCGTGAGTAGATTGTTTTGTCTTTGTCCATGTTTTGCATTGTTTCTCAGTATCAGTCTCACCTTCTGTTCTTGTGTCAAAGGATCCGTAATTCGGAGATCCGGCAGCGCGAGTGGTCCGCAGTGTGCCGGCCAGCTCAGAGATCTCTGTGTGCGCCAGAGCTTTTCGTTATTGTTTATGTTATTTTGTGTTTTGTGGCGAGAATAAAGATTCTCCTTTTTCTAAATCTGCATCTGAGTCCTCTCTCCAGTACGCACCCCTGACAATGATGTTATGATAGTTTGTGGTAAGGATAAAGCCCAAGTTTTTTTGTGGGCCACAAAGTGAATTCAGAAGGAACAGCACCAGATCCAGAAAAGGTAAAGGCTATTGTAAAGATGACTACACCCCAAAAAACAGTAGATATGTGAAGTCTCCTGGCCATGGCCACATATATGAGCAAGATAATTCCTCATTTCACTGATGATACAAAACCACTGCGTGATCTACTAGCAAAGCAGAATGACTGGATATGGGGCAGTGTGCAGCAAGCAGCTTTTGAAAAGATCAAATATGACTTGGCATCAGTCTAGGTCAGTGGTTCCCAACCTTTATCAACTCGCAGCCAACAGAACAAAACACATTTGTTTGAGCGGCCCACTGCAAAAAAAAAATTAACTGACACTGCTATTGTTGGTTAATAACTTAGTACTCAGAAGCTAGATTGTTAACTGTCTTTATTGAATGAACTGTCAATGAACAGAAAATAACTCGGGCTGGCACCGCTCAGCACCTAGGCAGAGCTCGGCAGCGGGTAGACAGTCAGCGGAGCAAGCAGTCAGGAGGGAACATGCAGAGCATGGTTGAGACGAGCAGTCAAAACCGTCAGAGAACTGGAGCACTGGACAAAGCAAGACTAGAGTCAGACTTGAGTGATATGCACAAACTGAGAGCAGATATAGAGTGAAAAAACTGGCGAGAAACCAATGAGCAGCTGCGTTGCATGCAGCTGCTGTGTTGAAGGGAAAAACAAAGACACGATTTATTCTTAAACCAATCAGCGAGCTCGAATAGTGGAAGCATAGTTACAGTTTAATATTTTTTTTGTTCTTTAATTATATATATGAAATGATGTTATTATGTTATGACATATATTAACAATATTATTATTTATTTTAATAGTAATTGGAGGCCCAGCTGCAATGCCATCGTGACCCACTAGGTTGAAAAGCACTGGTCTAGGTATTAGCACAGTACGAGCCTGATTCAAAAACAAAAATGTCCAGAAAGAATGCCAAACAGTGGCTTTTATTTCACAATCCCTGTCTGAGGCAGAACAGAGATACAGTATGCTCAAGTTGAAAAGGAGGCTTTGGTAGTAACATGGGCTTGTGAAAGACTCAGCTCATACAAGATCGGCCTTCATTTAACTATAGAGAAAGAAAACAAACCATTGTTGGCACTTTTGGGAACAAAAGTATTGGATGACTTGCACCCAAGGATTCAAAGATTCCATCTAAGTCTTCTGAGATATACATACAACATAGTGCATGTTCCAGGCAAGTCAGTAGTTGCTACAGATGCACTGTCAAGAGCCCCTATAGTCAGAGAACTGTCAAGTGAAGAAAAGGAAATGGAAAAAGAAGCACAAGTGTTTGTGGATGCAGTACATCACTGCTTGCCAGTGTCTCAAGCAAAGCTACAACCAATAGCAGATGAGCAGCAACATGACAGGATCTGTAGGGAGCTGATGGAGCGATGCAAAGTAGGTTGGCCAAGACAGGAGGAGCTAGAAAAAGACATTAAACTTTACTGAGTCCATCAAATTGAGCTGCACATTGCAAACGGCTTTTTAATGAAGGGCCAAGGAGTGGTCATCCCAGAGAAAATGCAGACATAAATTTGAACCTGACTGCATGAGGGACATATGGGAATATCCAAGTTTAGAGCTTGCGCACAGCAGTCAGTGTGATGGTTGGGCATATGCAGTCAAATTGCAAAAATGGTTGTGCAATGTGAGACATGTTTGATACATCAACCCCGGCACACCGAACCTATGATACCATCCCCGCCACTCAGACTGCCCTGGAAAAAACTTGGAGCTGATCTTTTCTTCCAGAAATGTAGGACCTGCCCGGGGATGAGATGGAGTTCTATGCTTCTATCATTGCTTTGACACAATGTATTTTGTTTAAAGCACTATATAAATAAAGGTGACTTGACCTGACTCTGGCACCACCTTGTGCAAGCATCGATCTACCTCCACCTTCCACGCCAAGAACTCCATCCCGTCTCCGCTGCCACCTGTCATCTCCTCAGCTCACCCTCTGCATGCCATCACCTATGTGTGTTTGCTTCAGGTCTTCCAGTCACCAGTGCCACTTAGGCGTGAGGATCTCCTATCTTCGCCTCCAACCATTGGATCCCTGACTCCACCCTGGCCCAATGACACATTGACACTGCCTTGGCTCCTAGCTCCCTCATCTTCACCATAGCTGGTTACCCCACCAGTCTTTCCGGCTCCACGGTGGGACATTGGCATCACCCAGACTCCTTGTCTCTTCAGCTTCAACTGGATCTTCACCGCCAGCTCTGTTGCAGGAGCTCGTCCTCCTGACTCCTCCTCCCAGGACACCACCATGACTCCTCCCTTCTGCGACTCCACGTTGGACCTCATTCTTGGCTGGGCTCTGGACCTCCACCTTCTGGTTCCTCTTACTCCCGCCTACTTCTTCCATCGTTGTCTCCCTGGTCCTGTTTGCTCCATCCTTCATCCCTTTGCCAACTCTTGTCCCCTGTCCTTGGTTGCTATTCCTTCGCCCACTCATCATCATACCATCATACAACCCATGTTTGTGACAGTTAGGAATTTGAAAAATAGGTAATGCTCCCAGCAAAAACACTCAGTACCACAATAAAAATAATAATAATAATTTAATTCCTATTTAACTTGTATTGAACCCAAATAATTCCTTTAAATTAGTAAACTGCTTTTGTGAACAGTGATTACATTTATATTTATTCATAGACGCTTTTATCCAAAGCGACTTACAAATGAGGACAATGGAAGCAATCAAAATCAACAAAATAGCAATGATATACAAGTGCTATAACAAGTCTTAGTTAGGTTAACACAGTACATGTAGCATGAGCTTTTAAATAATATAGTAAATAAAAAGAAAACAGAGAGAATAGAAAACGAATAGAGCAAGCTAGTGTTAAAGGTCTGATCTCAAACATGCATGTGAGCAAACCCTGCAAAAATAAATAAATAAATAAAATCCATATGAGTCTCATGGCAAGATCAAGGGAGGGTGAGGGAGAAACTTTAAGATAAATGTATCTCAACCTTCTAACATGGCTGCTGGCTACTCAGGTTTGGGTTGAATATCAAGAGAGGCCTGGCTCGAACCAACAAAGCCCTGAGGCTGGTTTCCACCCAGCATGAGGAGGACAGGTGGCCAGGGCTTGACTGATGATCTCTCGCTAGCTTTCCACTGGAGCACAGTATGAAGGCAAACAGGGACTGATTAGCATTTTAGCAGCCATCGGCATCTAACACAGCTATTAGGAAAAGAGGTCAGAGGCCATCTAGAAGATATCTTTCCCTCTGGGGACCAAAATTGTAAACACTGTTTGTGATGTTGAAATGGCTTATGTTGAAATTAAATGCTTTCAAACATATCTGAATACTTAATTATCATAGTTTGCTGATCATTTTCTTTGTAACACATTTGTTATACATTATGTACATGGTCTCTTTAGCAAATAAATGACATTTGGAACAGACTGCGGTGCAGCCTGTCATTAAAATCTTAATTAGCCCCATTGGCTTCTCATCAGGGAAAGAGCAGTGCTCAGTGAACTGTGCTTGAAGTTAAGAGCTGCCCGAATGAAATATGAGAGTGTATAATAAACGCAGCCAAACAGACAATGTGAAAGTAATGAGGGACAGTGATGGGTTAAAGCTGAAGTGTGTAATTTCACCAAAGGAAATGTACAAAGAATGCTTGTTTTCAAACAGGTTTCCCAAACATTTCTGCTCTCTCCCATTGGTCACATACTCACTTGCCAATGGCTGAGACAAAAAGTCACGGTCTTTACACTTTTTGAGAAAATTAGAGAGTATTTTTTCATTAATTGAAAAATTATATACTCTAGCTAGTATTGACAAATTGCTTTCCATTGTAGTACGTGTGTGTTGTACGTTTTGTGATTGGATTTTCCAATGTGTTTCAAATATCCAAAAACATTTAGCCACAAAGCCTGTCATAAATATGAGAAAATTAGCTGAAGACTTGGATTCAGTGGCTCTTTCTATCGTTTGAAGCTTTCTGAAAAGTCATTTCTTTTGTTTCGATGGGTCATCTTTATGTGCAAAGAAACGTTCGCATCATTGGATGATCCCACTGCTGTGCATTCACATCGCCTTGAGAACAAGCGAGGCATCTCTTTTGAGAAGACTTTCCCAGACTGAGAGTTAACCACACACCGTCTGCATGAAAACCAGGGAACTGAACTGACAGACAATGGCTGTCCGAAACTGAAGGCGACATTTGTTTACCTCCTAGGGAAACTCAGGCAGGCTTCCAAGGCATCATCACCTCTAATGATCTAGAACAAATTCAACTACAATGATTATTTCTCTGAAGACATGAAAAAAACATTGGGGGGAAATATAAATCACAGGACTGTGGGATATCATGCTGCCCTCAAAACCTTCATATATTGTCTGCGAAAGCAGTGTTTTTCGGCATTTATTAAACAGTCTCTTCTTTGTCTGTTGTCATAGTAAACTCAAACTGAGGTTCTAGCTAGCCAGAGGGATGTTTTGTTTCATGCATCATTTTAAAAAACATAAATAGGCTACTGCAATTGAAAATATCAAAGACTGAACACTTGGCAGCTTCTGCGCAGGTAAAATGTGCTCTTACTTGTGCCTAAATTTGCCTTTAACTAAATGCGCAATATATTGGATTAAAAAAAAAATACATAAAAAAACACTGGGATTGGATGAGTGTAAGTGCGCTTATGATTCCCTCTAATGCTTTGACGACTGAAAGGAGCCTCCTGCACGTCACCATTGTAATGTTCGATAAACGAGGTGGGATCCTAATGAAAATGGAAAGCCCTCCCCGTATGGTTTTCTGGATTTTCCTGGGTGACCGTGACGAAATCGGCGAAATAAAAGCGCGCACCTGGACACGGTGCTTGGGTTCGAGCGAAGAGTGAACGGAGCCGCGCACAGCCACCGCTAAAGAGTGCTGACCTCCAAAATAACTGAACAATGATCGCCAACATCTCTATATTCTGCGTGTCTTCACTTCTACTTTTAAACTTGGTCGGTGCCAAACCACTTACCAGTTTACAGGTCAGTCTTTCTGTCTTGGCACACTCTTAATTTATTAGACTCTGGCTAATCATATACTTTTTTTATAGCAGAGTCTTCAGCAGTTGTTAGATGAAGAAGTGAACACGCCGTTTGTGGAGTCGGAGATGGAGCAGAAAGATGCGAGAGCGGAGAAGAGCGCACTGAACGAGCGCGCGGAGCAGCTGTGGGAATCAGACGCGCGCAACTCAGCGCTGGCTGGGAAAGACAGCGCGTTCGAGCGTCTCCTAGGAGACTTACTGTCCACATCCAAGCGCTCGTGGAGCCGATTCAAGAAAGGCGGGCTGAGGAGCTGCTTTGGGGTCAGACTCGAAAGAATCGGGTCTTTTAGCGGACTCGGGTGTTAAGCAGAGGTATGTTAGGAGATGTTAGGTCATCTTGACTAGATAGCCTATGTAACACTGTTCACACGCGTATTATAAATTAAATAAGTCATGTCTCATTACTTCATGTCATGTCACTTCTTGCAGGTTGGGACTTTGAAATAATTGACACACGTGGGCATGGCACATCTTAGATAAAGAAGTATTGACTGAAAGTTTACCGTAGATTTGTATTCAGGTGATACTGTATGTGTTGGTCATTATTTATTTAAGATTTAGACATGTAAATAGTTTGTATTTTAAGATTCCATGACTGCTGCTTTGTATTGTTGCATCTATTTATTTATGTATTTATTTATTATGTCCTCCCTAAATACAATACAATCGTGTTGCAGAGAATGTATATTGCTGCAAAATAAACATTTTGCATAACGTGTGTCAGTATGGTCTAGAACTGAAGTGAGTATATCTGACGATGAATAGGAGGTCAATTAGCCGAATGCGTTAATATAATGCATTGACTTCAACATAATGCATGTGTTAATGTCTTGGTAGTTTCGTTCAAAATAAACATAAAGAAATACAAAAAGTAACAATTTAAAACTAATTTTAAAACACAGTTTTGCTCCTTGCATTTGGCTACAGGGGCATATCAGGAGTCATAAATGTATTTGTGTGTGTGTGTGTGTGTGTGTGTGTGTGTGTGTGTGTGTGTGTGTGTGTGTGTGTGTGTGTGTGTGTGTGCTTTTTTAATTCTACAATGAATCAGACTTTCAAAAGTGCCAAATTGGACTATTTAAACCTTAGTGAAATTAATGTACTCTTTTTTTCATGAGTAAAATTGCTTAAATTATAAACTTTTTTTGTATGTTTTATCTATAGTCCAATTTATTGTGATCACATGGATCCTTTATTGACACAAACAATATTACTTTTTATACTGAAAAAGTAAAGTAAATCATACATTGATTTCTTTCACTATGAAATGGTGTTATATAACCCAGCCTATTCTTTGTTTGTCAGTAGGGTTAGGGTTAACCCTAACCGCTAGATCACTCTCAGCTCATCACATACAGTATGGACTCTTGGTCAGGGACCCTTGGCATCACTTTTTATGCCCTGGGTGTCCCTTTTAATTTCTCAACATGTGTGGAACCCCATTGCTCTCGGTTGTTTGCTCTATGTGCCAGATGCAGTCGCATTTAATTATTTAAACAGGTTTGTAAACGTAGATAGTATTGAGAAGTATCTGACGAGTTGGGAATGAGAACGTGTTGGATTCAGAGAGTACAGAACAAGCTGGAACAAAGGGAAACAGACGATTTAAGCACAGAAATGTTGGGAGATCATAAGACAATGAAGGGAATGATCATAAATCAATTCAAGAAGTTTGATTTATATGAAAACAATAGTTAAATACGCTTTAACAGTTGCATAGAATAAACATATTTCAAACTAGGATTGGAAATTCACTAAAAATGTATAACATTGTATATTAATACATAATAAACTTTCTCATTCAGATCTTTCGAGTTGAACCTCATTAGAGCAACAGCTGATCAAAATGTGCACTTCATGTGTCCATTACATCATAAAATTATAATAACAATAATAAAAATAAATAAATATATATATATATATATATATATATATATATATATATATATATATTTTTTTTTTTTTTTTTTTTTTTTTACAAATGTCAACCTGATCTCATGAGAAAATCTATTTGATCTATTTACCTATATATCAGGGCTGGGCAAGTTAAAGCTTTAGCATTAAAGGGTTAGTTCAGCCAAAAATACAAATTATGTCATTAATAACTCACCCTTCATGTCGTTCCAAACCCGTAAAGACCTCTGTTCATCTTCTGAACACAGTTTAAGATATTGAGAGCTCTCAGTCCCTCCATTGAAGCTGTGTGTACGGTATACTGTCCATGTCCAGAAAGGTAAGAAAAACATCATCAAAGTAGTCCATGTGACATCAGAGGGTCAGTTAGAATTTGTTGAAGAATGGAAAATACATTTTGGTCCAAAAATAACAAAAACTACGACTTTATTCAGCATTGTCTTCCGTGTCTGTTGTGAGAGAGAGTTCAAAACAAAGCAGTTCACGAAAGAATCCTTCGATGTAACAGGATCTTTTTGAACCAGTTCACCAAATCGAACTGAATCGTTTGAAACGGTTCACGTCTCCAATAAACATTAATCCACAAATGACTTAAGCTGTTCACTTTTTTAATGTGGCTGACACTCCCTCTGAGTTCAAACAAACCAATATCCCGGAGTAATTCATGTACTCAAACAGTACACTGACTGACTCGTTCACGAATTGCCGACAATTATTTTATAGCATCTTAACGCAGTTTTTCATTATTATGAAAGTCCGTTGCTCACTGGCTCTACACATACAGAACAAATATGGGTCACAGGAGGGGATGTTCCAGATCAAATTATTAAAGCCAAGCATCAACATTCACAAACCACTGTCTCTGTTATGGGATAAGAATGCAAAGAGCTCATAAACATGACTTTGTAAGTTGGAAATGGGAAGCTTCCGATAGCACATGAAGACAGCTGAGAAGCGCTTGCTCAGCACAGTGGAGTGCATTACACACGTCCCTCTCACAATATATTACTTTACAGATCTATCGCTTTTACCGCTCAGAAATATTCTGGAAATCATGCATCATGTATCAGAAGACGCGCTCCTGCTCAGTTAGCTCTCACACAATCCAGAGCTGAGCCGACCCTCTTTCCAGTTTGGGCCAGGGACTACTAAACAGAGTAGTCAAACAAACCAGGTTTTGGGGGTCAAACGTACACTGGCACGGTTAAAATTGCCACAATAGTGTGAGCAGACCCCAATTATTCTCCCGCATCCCGCACACATGAGTCAAGCGTTGTCCTGCACCGCACTCTGCTGCGATGGGTCCCAGGGTGGTCCAGGTCCAGTGGCATAGCGTCTGGACGTACAGGGTACACTCTAAAAAACGCTGGGTTGTTTTTTCAACCCAAATGCTGGGTAGGACTTTGGGTTGTTTTAACCCAAGTTTGGGTTGAAAATTGGTCTCGATTTTAACATGCACGTCACGTTCAGATCATACTTCTCCAGTGAGTGCGAGCAGCCGCCATTTTCTCAGCGTGGAAGAAGCGAGAAGCCAGTGAAAGACATTACGATAAGTAAAGATTCAAAATATAAAGTTATCGTTTATTGTTTACCCAGCTGTATGAAAGGCAGAAGGTTTATTAAAAGGCGGAAACAAAAGAGCTCAACATTATATAGAAAAATACGCTTAACGGCCTCATTTAACGTTACAGAACAGAAGAGGTACTTTTAATATAACGTCCGTGAGTGTCTTGTGTCATATTTACATACGATTTTACATTATCTGCACTAATATCTGCACATTATCAGGCATTAATAGACGGTTATGGTTACAGTTACACTCATGTTAATTTGTTATCTTATTTTTCACGGTTAAACTGAATGTACATTAGTCTCCTAAAGGAAACGGTATTGTGTAGTAAAGACTAGCATAATTATTCTGAGGCTGCTAAAGTGGTAACTGTTAAAAGTATGTTTTACATGTAATATTTCAGACTTGTTGAGCCCATGTCTTCGTCGTGTCTGCACCGGGAGTTAAAGACACAGAACTGTTTGTGTGAGGAGTCACAGACAACATAACTTAATTCTTTTGAGACTGATGTGAGTTATTATTATTTTTTTAATTAATATTTCTGTTATGTACTGCCCGTTTATTTCAAATATGTTCATATTTTATTGAAACTATTGATGTCGCTCTTTGCAGAACTCAAACTAACTGGAGTTAAGGACACACAAGTCTGCTTGTGTGAGGAGGAGGCGGTTTCCTCAGCTTCTTCAGAAGAGAGGGAAAGATAGTTTAAGGCAAGTAAACGTCATAATTTCATGTTATTAGTTATCAGTTGTTGTTTTGTTTTCGTTTTTTGCTAAGAGTAAAATATTTTTTTTTGTTTTTGTTTTTGTAGATGTCAAAAGTCAGAGACATAGTAGAGCATTATTCTTTTCAGATTTTATGTAAGTTATTTTTATAAAATAAATGTTTCTGTTGTCTCCTGCCGGTTTACTTCACATTTTGAGGCAACAACAGTGAGATTACATGCTCATTTCATCTGATTCGGAGTAATCATTCTCTCATTCGCTGTGGTAGACAGACACTAAACAACCACACAGTGTTGAAACTTTAAAACAGACTATTTACCTATACTTACGGATGTGAATACACCTCTGTCTGAAAATCGATAATTTTATTAAATGATTAAATGTTTTCTTTTTTTTTTTCCAAATGTTTGTTCTCTTTGATGGAGAGCAAGCGGTGACTGGGATGAATGCTGGTCAGAGAGGAGAACATCCTTTCCCCTAAACTGACGCAGCAGTGGTTTTAAAGGAGGACGCTGCTCTGGATGATGTAGAAGATGTCACATGCTGTGCTGATGGGGCTTCTTCATGACTATATCAGTGAAACTACTATATCATGAAAGTTGACAGTGATGCATGATCTGTATTCATGGACTATGAAACAAACTGTAAGTGCATCACTTGTAAAAACAATGTTAAATGCTTGTTCTGTGATGTTTAGGAGAAGAGTTTACACTCTACATGCTCCCATTCCTTCACACACTCGTCTGTTAAAGGTTATAATATCAGTGTTAATGTTGTGGTTATTTGTGTACTATCATGCTAGAATAGCTGGTAAAGAACCAAACTAATTGTACATTTATTAAGTGTTTTCGTATATTTTTATACAATATATTAAATTTAACAAAGTCCAGTTTGATCTTAAAAGTTATATTCAACAACTGTTAAATGCTTTATTTATGAACTCTGTAGCTGTTAATGCCATACTTTTCTGCATTTCCTCTTAAATGCATGTCACTTTTTGACTTTTCTCTTGTTTTTAATAAATATTTACCTTATGATAGTTATTATTTTTGTGTAAAAGTGATATTTAAAATGAACAATATATGTAGGTTTAATTCGTAGCTCAACTTGGGTTCATTTTAACATAGCAATGCAGTGTTTCCCACATCCTTACACTCAATTGGTGGCGGCACTCCGTAAGTTCATTTTCTTCCAGCAGGAGGCGCTTTAAGAGCAGGAGAGGTATGTTTCTCCGGTAACGGCTGCAAAGCGGTGCTGAGTTCACAAATGCTGCCTTATCAAGCATTACATGCAAAAAGAAATCGAAAATTTTCTAAAGGTTTCAGTAGAAAAAACACCTGCTCTCGTTTTTGAAGCCCTGCAATGTAGTAATTTTAAACCATAAAAAAGCAACCCAGCACGTTGGGTTTGTCCCTTTTTGACCCAGCGCTGGATTGCCAAAATAACCCAAATTGGTTTTTTTTCAGCCCAGCAGTTTTTAGAGTGCAGGTGCATATGTGCCTGGGCAGTTTGGGGGCCCGCCAAGCCCAGGAGTCCAACTGGAGCCTGTGTCTTTATTCTTCCCCCTTACACAGCTGCTGTTGCAGCCATCACAATCTTTAAGTTTTTTTTTATTTATTTTTTTTTTTTTTTTGTAGGAACAACTGAGTGACCAGATGCAGGAAGCGTGATGAGCATGTTTGATCAATTTAGACTTCTTTTCAAATTAACACAACTTGCCTACACTCTATACTTTTCAACATATCAATTTAAGAATTTAACCAGATAAATGTGTGCTATAAGGCTCATCTAGTCGTTTGTGCCAAAAGTGCGAGCCATAGCACGCTTAGGCGTCAGTGCGATTTCTCTCTCTCTCTCTCTCTCTCTCTCTCTCTCTCTCTCTCTCTCTCTCTCTCTCTCTCTATCTATCTATCTATCTATTTCTATCTGTCTATTTCTTAATAACAGTGGTTACTAAAAAATGTCATTTTTGCTCTTACATCATTCGGAACTGCAAAGGGTCTTCTTATATTTGTGTGCACTCACAATATCAACAAAACTTTTGTAATAAAAAAAAAATAATAATAAAAAATGGAAAGCAAACAGGGTGCGCATTTTGCGTCTCTGACATGTACAATGTACAAATATTGTTGCATACGGGCCCAGGGCTGTCTTGCTACGCCACTGTGCAGGTCACTAAACGGTTTGTATCAATTTGTATAAAAATGCATGAAACTCGATCCGTAAACCTGGAGCGCGAGCAGATGACAAAACTTTGAGTGAATTCATATGAATAATCTTGAGACTGTGTTGATTAATGTTCACAGTTATTACATATTAATGAGTTATAATAGGCTATATCAGCCTATAAACTGCTCACTCTAGCATTATTAGATAAAGCGTAGGCTATATAATCATGTAGTATACAGTAACTTGCCTTAAAGTCAGTGTTTGACACTCAGTGTGATTGATTTCAGAGAAGTAGGCCTAGAGTAAAATGAAATCTTGAAGGTGTTCCCGTCAGTGCATGGCCCATTTGGACTCGTCTGTGAGCTTTAAATGACTCGTTCCCGACAGCAGCCTTTATCAGACTGAGGTGTCGGAATGCAACGGCCATTCTTCACATTACTGGCATGTCAAACTTTAAAGTATAAAAGAGCTCGAGGCTCCACTGAGAGAGTATACAGACAACGACACGGAAGACAGAAGAGCAGCTAAATACTCCAGGAAACATGAAGTCGATAGTCATTCCTTTAGTCGGCCTTCTCTTGCTTTTCAGCGTGCAGCTCATCGGCGCGTTCCCGCTGCAAAACACATCCCTAACCAGCGAGGACATGGATGTCTTAAAGGTAAGATGAAAAACCAGGAATGAGAGAGGAAAACTTGCTTAATACTGCTCGCTCAATAGGGCAAACTAATGAGCCGCATATATGGCCCTGTCAGCTTCTTCTACAGCGACTGGAAGAGTCCATTCCTGCTGCTTCTCAAGAGCAAACACTGACGAAACTGGAGGCTAAACCTGAGGAAACCCACGCTCAGTCTCCACCCCAGACTGACACGAGGGACTCTCTGTCTGCTCGGGACCTGACGATGGTCCGGCAGGACTCCAAGAGACACTCCGGGTGTTTCGGGCGCAAACTGGACAGAATCGGGTCCATGTCATCTCTGGGGTGTAACACCGCCGGGCGTTCAGGTAACCACTTCATTTATGTATCGTACAGCAACAGTTAAAATGGACATCGCGTACTGCAAAAGCAAATTTAAAAACTGTTAGTGGAAAACTCTCTATCAATGTGTATATTATTATAATGATACATGTCTATGGTTCACTAACGTACAACCAATTTCTCTGTTTTTCTCTTTTTCCAGGTTCTAAGAAGTGGTGACGTCTTAATGATTAGGAACTTCTACACTCTAAAACATTTTTTTTTTTTTTTTTTATCGCTGGCATTACTTTAAGTTATTTCTACTTGATCTGACTTTACAATGACTTTTGTTGGCGTAACCTAATGTATTCAGGTTGATTTAGACATATTAAGTTATATTTTTGACATCAACAAAAAACAAGATGTCACTTTCGAAGCACATTTTTAGGATACCTGACAAAATATTTTTTTTTTACAGTGTTTTCCAAAAATTGTTCTTAACCATGCATATTTATTTATATATTTATTCAATTGTTTAACTAGTCAAGTTATGTATCTATATGCATATTTAATGTAAATGTCTTTCAGATCAGTTGTAATAAATGTTTACACACGCCTTGGTTTCAGAAATCTTTATTTCTGTATGAACACATGCAGCACGAGTTTTCACTGAATACATAATCAACTGTTTTAAATCATAAGGAAATGAGGTTTCATTGACCTTTTGGGTCGTGTTCTTTATAAATATAGTTTAAGACGAAGGGTAAAGTTCTTGCACTATCTGTCTGACAACAACAACAACATGTTTGCACTGATCAAACAGTCGTAAATATTCCCCAGACCCTCCTCAGGATGTCATTTATCAGTCGAACCTGTTTCAGCACCATGGAGAGCAACAGTACTTCACATTACTCAAGGTCACTATCCTGAGTTACATACAACATTTCACGAACATTCAGAATAGTTTAGGCCTATGTCGTCACAACGTCTGGTGGTGAACTTTAGAACAAAATGCCTGGCAGTCAAAGATGTTCATGAATAGGAGAAAACAGAGCTAGTGAACTAAAAGGTTGTCATATGTTTGGCACATGTTTTATGTATAGCAAATTATTATATTTTTTTGTTTTTCTAAACAGTTTAATATTGTCCTTGTCTGTTATTATTATTATTGTTATTATTATTATTATTATTATTATTATTATTATATTACTTTCTTGTTATTTTAGCATTACTGAGAATATTGTAAAGACTATTTTAAGAATAATAATAAGAAGCATTTTGTCTCTATTTGTCATTTTTATGCCAAATATTTTTACATACATAACTATAACTTAAATATATATATATATATATATATATATATATATAATTAAACAATAAATACATTTCACATATGGAAGATGGCCTGTTTTACTTTAGAAAGTATTATATATATATATATATATATATATATATATATATATATATATATATATATATATAATATCAGATATCAGAATCAGAATCAGAAAGATCTTTATTGCGAAGCATTCAAGGAATTTGTTTTAGTGACATAAGCTTCCAGTTCACAAAGACAACAACACACAGACATATATATATATATATAGGCCAATAAATAACTGTATAAACAATATATACATAGTCAAGACTTCTAAGAATATCTATCTATCTATCAAAGAAAAAGTAATAATAATAATAAAAGTCCTGAGAAATATTCACTTGAGTAAAACATTTAACAAAATTAATTCTCCCCTGTCAGCTATTATATATATATATATTAGTTAGCATAAACATGCACAAGGTAAATCAACTATATATAGGTCAACATCACTGACCTATATATAGACCACCGTCTGTTTTAACCCCTTATGGTATAATTGTCTCTAGTTTGTATCAGTAATGAAGTGATGCCGGACCCATGTGAGCCACTCGTGCAGCGGATGCATTCCCATGATGCCTGAGGTCACTGTTTGTGTCCGAGTTACAGACCCTCCGGCACACATCAGGAGTTCTCCAGCGAGCCGCCGCACCAAACAGACTCTTAAAAGGAAATCTGCTCCAGGAGCGTTATCACAGACGAGGTGTCGGAATGCACTTCAGACAGTTTACTGAGGATGAGCTCCTGACAGTCAACTGTCCCTTTATAAGAGCCGAGCAGACAGACGGCCAGCTCAAAGAGGAAGAGCCCACAGCCCACAGCCGGAGATGATCAGAGGACTTATTCTCACAGGACTACTGCTCCTGCTCTGGAGCCAGATGGATGTACAAGCTCACATGTTGAGCAGACACAGTCCCGTCAGCAACATGGCCAAGCTGAAGGTATTTCTGCTTTGAATAAGAGAACTTGCAGTGAAATTAAGAGAATTAGGATTTGTTTACTCAGTAGCCGATGATCGTTAACGATTGTCAAAAGCTATTTCTACCAACTTCACCAATTTAACCCAGTTGCTGTGATAATTTAATGTATATAGCTTGGTTCAGAGATGCTAATAGGATAGTTCATCCAAAAAATGGAAATTTTAAGTTGTTCCAAACCTGTATTAGTTTCTGTCTTCTACTGAACACACAATTAGATATTTTTCTGGTCTACAAAATATATGTTTTACATTCAACAGAAGAACCACCGATTCGGAACAACTTGATGGTCAATAAATGATGACAGAATTTCCATTTTGGGGTGAACTGTCCCTTTAAATAATAGTTTTGGACTTGAAAATGTATTTTAGATGTATTTTAGACGATACCATCTAAATGTTACCAGTGTTTAGTTTCATGAGATTGAGATTTAATGTAATGCAAACAGGAAAAAACACCAATATCATTTTGAGCATGCAAATAATAAGAGAAAATATTTGAACCGAATGGCTAAATCGACTCTGTTGTGGTATCCAGGGCTTGCTGCAGCAGCTTGAGGAGGCGGTGGCCGCAGAAGAGGCTCCTGAGAGAGCCGTCGATTATGAGGACAGCCTCCCGGCGCTGGAGCAGAGCCCGGCTTCTGCGTCCTGGGACAGAGACAGAGACCGAGAGGAGGAAGCAGCTCCGGCGGAGGACACCAGCCCCCCGGATGGATTTGAGACGCAGAGGAATCGCCTCATAGATCTCCTCATGTCAACCCGGAGCAAAAGCCTGTCTGGCTGTTTCGGGGGACGGCTGGATCGTATAGGGTCCTCCAGCACCCTTGGGTGCAACTCTAAAAAAGGTTAGCTACAATGAGAGAATAAAGTAAAGTTAAGATTACAAAATATATTTATGATACATAAATTATTTTACATCTGGGCAGTTGTCCATAAACTTTTTAGCTTAAAATGTACGTGTATTTAAGAGAAGGAAAAAACTCAGTAAATCTAAGTCAAAAGCTAAGGTCCTGTAACTTTTACCATTTTCCTCCCAATTTTAAATTACCTTCATCTTCAATAAGTAATTTTACATGGTTCTGTGGTGTGACAAATGAACATAAAATTAAAATTATCTCATGTTAACTGTGAGAAAAAAGAAAAGAAAAAAAAGATACTATTAATTTTCTGTCTGGTTTATTGTACAGTACAATAAGGTCGCATTACTTAACATTAGTTAATACATGAACTAACCCTAACTAACAATAAGCTACGCATTTATTACAGTATTCATTTATCTTTGTTAAATTTATTTAATACAAAAACAACTGTTCGTTGTTAGTTAATGTTAGCTCAGGACCATTAAATTATATGAACAAATACATCTTTTGATGTAAATTATTAGTAAAACAAAATGAGCATTAAGATTAATATCATCTTAACTAATGTAGTCAACTAAATGAAACCTTATTGTAAAGTGTTGCCCATAAAACTGAACTCAATGCAATGCGTAATTTGAAATATATGGGGGAAACATAAAACATGTGAAAAATAAACAGAACAATTGCTTCATTGTGTCATATAACAGTATATTGGCCTTTTGTAGTATAAATATCAGTGTACTATAAACATTAACTCATAATTGCATGTATTATGGAAAATACATTTGTGGAGTAGAAAACAGGTTGATGAAAAATAACTTTACAAAATGCATGCTAAACTGAAACTGTGTGGACATTTCTGTTAAAACCTTGAAACATGGAAATGAATGTAACGTGGAAATGAAACCAGCAATACTTTGTTACAAAATTCTTCCTTATTTTGCAATGCCTGTTTTGCTTTATATTATCTGATGGTTCATATTTGTTTGATATATTTATTATGTACAAGTAGTTGAGTGCTAATAAGGATGTGATATGTGGCGGTACTCACGATAATTATGTGCATTAATAATGTTTTACTTATTCTGCAGTCATTTATGAGGTTTATGAGATTGCAGTTCTCCTGTCTGGTGTGTAGTTCTGCTTTTAATGAAGAATAAGCGGCATCGAAGTTATTCTGATATTCCTCTTGTCACATTTGAAGATGTACTTAAAAATAAAATGTTGTTTCAAGAACAGTATGAACAGATTTTAAAGGTTTTTTTAGTTGTAGAAAGTGATAATAAAATGATAACAAAATCCAGTTTTTTAAATTATTGTGAGTTTTTCCTAGGGCTATCACATGCAGAAACACCAAAGCTGCTCGTTTACCACCCACACCTCTCTCCTACTGGCCATTATCAGACTCATTACAGCACACATCAGCACTGCACTATAATGAGTCCAACAGATGCAGGTGCTTAGCTTATCAACACCTGTGCTAACCTTAAAAACTCCAGCCATGCCAGCCTTAATCCTCTTACACAAGCTCAGCAGGCTCGCTCCTGATTGCATGAATAATGCCTCCAGTCAGACCGCTGCTCTCAAACCTCAGACCTCTGCTCCGTGTCACATACGAACAGACTGGTCTGGTGTGAATCCAGTGGGATTGCAGTGACAGGAGAATGAGCGGGAACTACATCTCTTCCAATCCTCAAATGCCAGAGCTGGACGTGAGGACTGCTGTTAGTCTGAGGTAGTGCTTTAAGTGGCCCAAAAGAGGTGCCGGTACTCTATTATTATTCTTTTTTTTTATATACCTCCCCTCATCCCCTGAGGTAACAACAACTATACTGAAGGGGTTTTATATACTGTACAGCAGTCAACAGATAACCTTATAAAAAATAGTAAATCCTTCTATTAGTTTGTGGATTTGCTTGAACTAGAAAGAGCTACTGAACATAAATAAAATGTGCAAAAGTGTATAGATTTTTTTTTTTACAAAATGTAGCCTACATAAAATTAATTATAAAACGTAACATAACCATAGAAAAATAGCAAAATAATAGAAAAATAGTGGCAAAAGCAACGCATATGCTTTTCACTTGTAAAACTCAAGGGTGTATGGGTAATGTAGTCTCTGCTCTTGGTGGGACGAATTAGGAACCTTTCATTGTGAAGGGCGCTCTGAAAAGCGACAGCGGAGGTAAAAGATTGAAACCTCTATTAAAACAGATGTCCAAATGAGCGTACAGGTATGCTAAAAGCACGTTCTGGTTGCACAGAGAGATGGCGGTACGCTCAAGAGCTATATTTGGAAGTTACCATACTGAGTACCGGTGCATACCGGCCACTTAAAGCACTGGAGGATTCATTCACACTGAGAGATAAAGTGGCAGATATGATGCATGACCACAAGCAAAACGTCCTCCAGGCGGTAGACAGGCGTTCTCAGACTTTCTTACACTCATCTCTGTCAGGACGGGGTTTTTCACCTTTTACGGAATGGGACAGAAGGAACAGAGTATGTAGATATAGAGTGAATATCACTAAACTCTAGTTAAAGGTACAGGTTGTAGGATCTGCCACTAGAGGGCGCACTACAAAAACAATAACAATCGCGTGGTTTGATGACGCTAAGAAGGAGTGTGGAATGATGGGATTTGTTGTCTTCTACCCAACCGCTGACGGCCATCAATCAGACGGAAAGATAAATCATGGATTTAACACGAGTTCAACGATTTGCGCGAGTAGATTACATACAAAGTCAATGCAAATACGCGATCAGACGATGGATCAGACGTGTCCTTGCGCGAGTCTAGAGCGGGTTTGACGTGTATGCCCCATAATACTAATCTTGTTGATCGTTATAATAGCATACGTTTTCTGTAAAGATACGAATCAAAACAACTCACCTGTCGAGTAAAACACAAGCGAGATCGGCATCTCTTTCCAGTTGAAGTTTGTCGCGAAGCTACTTTCGCATTTGTCCACGACACTGTTGTCATGTGGTTCCTACATCAGTAAAGGCGGTAACAAAGAGTAACTGACGTCATTGACAGGCGACTGCACTGCACCATGTCACTGTTTAGATGGGAATTGTTTTTTTTTTTAAAAACCATTAGAGATATTGTTAGTAATCAGATGGACAAAATATATAACTGTAGCCTAGTGGTTTTTGGATTTTTTACTTCAAATATTTGACAAATATAGTACCTTTAATACAGACACTTTTGGTTCTGTTGACTTAAAAAAAAAAAAAGATCTCCACACACCAGAATTCTGTTTGAAAGTCATGATATTATTATATTATAATATATTATTTACATTACATTTACATTTAATCATTTAGCAGACGCTTTTATCCAAAGCGACTTACAAATGAGAACAATAGAAGCAGTCAGGTCAACAAGAGAACAACAACAGTATACAAGTGCCATGACAAGTCTCAGTTAGTCTAGTATAGAACGCATAGCCAGATATATATATATATATATATATATATATATATATATATATATATATATATATATATATATATATATATATATATATATATTTTTTTTTTTTTTTTTTTTATTAAATGAAAAAGACAAGAAAAGGAAAAGTACTGGTGTTAGTAGGTTAAGTGCAGGCAAAAAAGATGAGTCTTTAAATGTTTCTTGAAAATGAGTAAAGACTCCACCAGCTGGACACAGTCCAGGAAAAGGTCCGTGAGAGTGATTTTGAATTTCTTTGGGATGGCACCACAAGGCGTTGTTCACTTGCAGAGCGCAAATTTCTGGAGGGCACATAAGATTTAACCGGTGAGTTTAGGTAAGCTGGTGCCGTGCCAGTGGTCGACTTGTAGGCAAGCATCAGTACCTTGAATTTGATGCGAGCAGCTACTGGTAGCCAGTGTAACCTGATGAGGAGAGGAGTAACATGAGCTTTTATTGTCTCATTGAAGACAACCCTCGTTGCTGCATTCTGGATCATTTGCAGAGGCTTGACAGTACATGCAGGAAGGCCCGCCAGGAGAGCATTACAATATTCCAGTCTGGAGAGAACAAGAGCTTGGACAAGAAGTTGGGTTGCTTGCTCTGACAGGAAGGGTCTAATCTTCCTAATGTTGTATAAGGCAAACCTGCAGGACCGGGTCGTTGTAGCAATGTGGTCAGTGAAGCTTAACTGATGATCCATCACAACTCCTAGGTTTCTGGCTGTCCTCGAAAGAGTTATGGTTGACGAGCCCAGCTGTATAGAGAAGTTGTGATGAATCAATGGGTTAGCTGGAATCACTAGTAGTTCAGTCTTTGTAAGGTTAAGCTGAAGGTGATGGTCATTCATCCAGCTAGAAATGTCACTCAGACAGGCTGAAATGCGAGCAGCTACCGTCGGGTCATCTGGCTGGAATGAGAAGTAGAGTTGGGTGTCATCAGCGTAGCAGTGATAAGAAAAGCCATGCTTCTGAATGACAGATCCTAAAGATGTCATGTAGATGGAAAAGAGAAGTGGTCCAAGTACTGAGCCTTGAGGAACCCCAGTAGCAAGGTGGTGTGACTTTGAAACATCACCCCTCCAAGACACACTGAAGGATCTGTCAGAGAGGTAGGACTTAACCCACAGGAGTGCAGTTCCAGAGATTCCCATCTTTCTGAGGGTGGACAGGAGAATCTGGTGATTAACAGTGTCAAAAGCAGCAGACAGGTCCAGTAAGATGAGTACCGAGGATTTTGAAGCTGCTCTTGCTAGTCACAGGGCTTCAGTAACCGAGAGCAGAGCAGTCTCAGTTGAGTAGCCACTTTTGAAGCCAGATTGGTTGCTGTCCAAGAGGTTGTTCTGTCCAAGGAACATAGAAAGCTGGTTGAACACAGCCCGCTCAAGTGTCTTTGCAATGAATGGAAGAAGGGATACCGGTCTGTAGTTTTCAAGAAGCGCTGGATTTAGAGATGGTTTCTTGAGCAGTGGGCTTACCCGAGCCTGCTTGAATGCTGAGGGAAATGTTCCAGATTGAAGAGAAGAGTTGATAATGTGAGTAAGTGAAGGTATGACTGAAGAAGAGATCGCTTGAAGGAGGTGAGTGGGGATAGGATCAAGTGGACAAGTAGTAGGATGATTGGACAGGAGAATTTTGGAGATGTCCATCTCTGAGAGTGGGGAGAAGGAGGATAAAGAGTGTGCATCGGGTCATTGTGAAGTTGTCCTCAGTCTGCGGTGTGGAGAATTGGTCACTGATCGATCTTGTCAAATATAATATAATATAATATAATATAATATAATATAATATAATATAATATAATATAATATAATATAATATAATATTAAATTATATTATATTATATTATATTATGTGCTGTCAAAAGATTAATCGCGATTAATCGCATCCAAAATAAAAGATTTTGTTTACATAATATATGTGTGTGTACTGTGTATATTTATGATTTATATATAAATATTATAAATATTAATATATAATGATATTAAATATTAATATATATATAAATATATATATATAAATATATATATATATATATATATATATATATATATATATATATATATATATATATATATATATATATATATATATATATTAATATATAATATTAATATATAATGTAATATATAAATATTACATATCTAAATTATATATTTATAAATGTATACATGTAAATATTTTCAAAATATATATTGCATGTGTCTGTTTTTATATATATATACAAAATAAAGATACACAGTACACACACATATATTATGTAAACAAAAACTTTTGTTTTAAACGTGATTAATCACTTAACAGCACCAATTATCTCATATGATATATGACAAAAATTAATAGCTAGAATTTTAATGTATCCCATATTTTTCTATTAGCTACATGTATTGCTTGTATAACAATTACATTATTATACAAGTTCAATCTTTTCATATAATTTGACACAACTGCAGCTTAATTGAAAACGGCACACAGAAGAATGATTCTGCATTCAAGAGGTATTTACTCAAGCGATGATTTTTCTCTCTCTTCTTCACAAATCACATTTTATTTTTAATTTCAAGTTCTTCGAAGACATTAGTGTCCCCTTTAGTGAAGAAAGACACTACCTTTTGAAAATGTTTGTGGCCGTACTGTTTATGAGATGGAAATTGTCACAACTGAAAATGTAAAATGCACATATTTTTACTAACATTATATTGCAAGGATATAATTTATGTTTAAATAATATTATACACTATATAAAAATAATTATATTTTTTATGTATTTATTTCATATAATAAAGGATATTCTTAAGCTCATCATGGTTTAAACATAAACATTTTACTAGTTTAAGACTGAAGGTTTTACACTGGTAAAATAAAATGTATACAATAAAATGTTTACAGTAGCAACAATTTTTTATTTTATTTTATTTATTTATTGAATATGCATTTTGAATATAGAACCTAGAGAAAGAAGCTGCTCAAATATAAGATGAAATCTGGAAATCCGCACCTATGAACTAGTAATGCATCACAGAAGAGTCTTGTCAAGAAAGGCCTGTGTCAGTCAGTCAATCTGACGGGAGCCCTGTCATGTAAAGCTGTAGACTGGTCCATCAATGTGTTGTCTTTCTCATTCACTATCATGTGCATCCTTAGTACAAAACCACAGATGAACTGGAATGAAGGGGGGAAAAAAGACAGCATCCTTATTTGCCATTGAAGAATGCCACGATTAGCTCTTAACATTTCATGAGCCTTGTTTTCTCAGTGGACATCAGATCTGTGCTGAAACAGTCCATGTCCGACACATCAGCCTACATTAGGAGGTCTGCATGCATGTGTCAGAGCAAGTTTAACTCCACGCACTCGTCCGTGAAGAGCTTAATGAATCAGACTCGAGCTCTGCTGTGAATAAGACTGACTGAGCAGCAGGTGCAGCGCTCTTTATTCATCACACACCACTCATTCCTACTGTACATGGCCAAGCAGATAAATATATATAACACTTTAGTTTACGGAGCAATTCTCACTATTAACTAGCATGCATATTCCCAGCTTGCTGATTGTTTACTAGTACTTATAAAGCACATATTAATGCCTTTATTCTGCATGACCATATTGTATAATTCTACACCACACCTAAACTAAACAACTACATTAATAACTAGTGGGACACATTTCAATGAATGTATATATATATATATATGGATTTCTCAATGGCCATCACCTGTGCTCTTAGTTTCTATTGGCCTGTATCGGGTCACTGTCTGCAATCCCATTGGTTGTTGTCAGATTGTGTTGATGCTTATTGTGATTTATCACCAACAGTCTGGGAGTTGCCAGCTTCTATTGAAAGCGAATGCTATCCTGTTTCTTCAAACCGCTGAGTGTCAATCCCTCACTGAGAAGCGACTAATTTGAGCTCTTTTTCCCATCCTGTTCACTTTGCTGCCATTTGATGGATACATTACAGTTCATAAAGTTGAACTGTCTGAGTTGGAGGATGTTTTTGAAATTTATTACTTTAAAATTGCACGATCATATAAGATGTGAAGTCCTTCACCAAACATTTATTTTATGATAATGAACAGCATCTGGTCATTTTTACACAGCATTTGCATATCGCTTTATGAAGCTCTTATAAGAGATGAATCGTGTTTAGTCTGCAAACTCAACAGTATGTTACAAAACATACATTAAAGAGACACCAAATAAAACTCTGATAGTTCACAATAAAACACGAAAATAATAATAATTAAGACAATATTCACAGCATATACTGTATAACAAAATATCTTTCATCTCAAAAAAGAAATTACAGTAAACAAACATATTTAAGGGAAGTGTAGTATACAAACATGCTTATTTCTTCTAATAATATTTAGTCTGCTTTTGCAAATCAAACCACAGTCATGTTGTGATATACTAATATCATGACTGTATGCTACAAAAACAAGCATATGTATTACACAAATCCCTGTAAGTCAGTGACTTTATGGTGGTTTGACAGGTTCATTATTACACACACACACACACACACACCCTGAGAGCTTTCTTCCCTGACAAAACCAAGTCAAGAATGTCAGAGCATTCAACTAAAAATATCATTAATGCCACAATTACAATTAAAACATCCTCCACTTGGAATAAATGCTGAGACACTCAGAAGACAAGAGAGGCTAGATGACATGCTACAGTGAGGTTGATAAAGCACAGGCAGTGAGTGTGGTCAGTTTGGACGGGTCAGGCGCTGACCCCTCGCTGTCCTCGCAGACACTAGGAATGGCTCACACACACACACGCGATTATGTGAAAAAGTGTGCAAGTATGAAAAGTATATGATTATGCTTTTGTGTGCGTGTGAGTGAATAAGTGAGTGTGTGTGTGTGTGTGTGTGTGTGTGTGTGTGTGTGTGTGTGTGTGTGTGTGTGTGAGTGTGTGTGTAAGTGTGTGTAAGTGTGTGTGTGTGTGTGTGTGAGCGAGAGAGAGTGTGTGTGTGAGTGAATAAGTGAGTGAGTGTGTGTGTGTGTGTGTGTGAGTGTGTGTGTAAGTGTGTGTGTGTGTGTGTGTGTGTGCGTGTGTGCGTGTGTGTGTGTGTGTTTGAACAGAGGTGTGATGTGCGTACTTTTTCTGCTCATTAAAATGTTTACATTACATTAATATTGCTGCTGCATTCTGGATTAATTGTGAAGGTTTGATAGTAGTAATATAATAATAAACAGTGGTTGAATTGTGTATAAGAAAAATAAAATAATATATATATATATAAATTTTTTTTTTTTTGGTGGGGACCTGTAGCTAACTTTACACAATGATTACAAAATGTGTCTAATTTTCAAACATTTTTATTTTAACAAAAAAGGAGCCTTCTTGAACAATGATTTTTACACCGTTTTCCTTCTGATGCCTGAAATAGGGGATTTGTTTCGATTATTAAACAATATAGTTCTGTATGAATAAATGAAGTAATATGAAATTAATAAATATGACACTGAAACTGCCAGTAGGTGACAGCAAGTCCCTGTTTTAATAAATGATTCACTGAATCATTCTGTCAAACGATTCGTTCAAAACGGCTGTATAATAAAGTTAACACATTTGTGATCGCATGTATCTTTTTTCTATAATTGCTTTTATTATAAGGGCATGCTAACTGCCCCTAATAGAATGTCTTTGCAAAAAAATAACAAAAACACTGCTTGAATTCAAAGTCGGTGACATACTGGATAATGTCAGCTCTCAGTGTCTCTCTGTCCCTCACAGTCACACATCCAGCACAAGAACATTATGACAGGGGAATGACTTTAAACTCTATAATCAAGGAAAAATCACGGTAGGTGGTTTCTATCCTTCTTTGTCACTGTGTTTCCATCGACACGCTGAAATGTTTGTGTGGTATACATACCTCTCCCACAGCACTGACTACAGGTAAGTGTCGAAGCCCCATGGTCCTGAAGAGATTGAATACTTGGGAGACGCGTGTGTTTGGAGAGACTGTGTATGGACAAGGGTTCATATAAGGAGTCACGTCCTGTAACAAAAAAAAAAAATCATAAAATTAGGCTAATTATGTCTGAGATAGACCGCTGAACAAACTGTCATCATTTGCATGACTCACTTTACAACAAGAGCACTTCAACACTTCCAATTAACTCCAATTAACAGCACACATCACAGATGACTGACGTGCAGAGCACTAGTTCATGAGCTGCTGAAGAGGACTGTACCACAATCATGCGTGGATCGAGAAGGGCCAGGTCCAGATCGTGGATGTCAGGGAATCGTGGGTAATCCTCGGTCATCTCTGAATGAGAGAGCCGTCGCTGCGAGGCGCTCTACAGAGACAGAGGTTGTGTTTAATAGTGCGGTGAACAGTATCGAAACGGTCTGATTACCACTAAAGAAACCCTTCTGAAAAAGTACTACACTTTTTACTTATTATTCAAATCATATACTTTAAAAGGCTATAATTGCATACAAATTTTATGCAACATTTTAAGACTCTTATTTGCATTTTATTTGGAATTGGTGATTAAACAACACCTAACAGTTTAAATGTATATTACATGCTTTTTTTGACCACTTTTAAGTAGTATCGTACTTAAGTACTTAAGTTAAGTAGTGTATCGTCACGAGCCACAGGGTTCAGTTTAGTTCTGTTTGTGCATCTTTTAAGTATATTTTAAATATAATTTCTACTAAAATAGACATGTCATGTATTTTAATATATCTGTCATTTAGTAAAAAGTGAATGCATTAAATGTAATATCAATTAGCACTTAATATTTAACATTATAATCAAATACATTACATGTGCTTTTTAGTATTTAGTCAACACATCAAGTGCACTTCTTTAAAGCATGCCAAAAAATTATAAAATAATACTTCAAATTACGGCTGGGCGATATATCTAACGATATGATCATGCACATTTAGTCAGTTATCTGGTTTCGTGATTAGCAGTAAATCGACATCACCTGCTTTCAAATGGAGCGGCATTTAATAGACGCGTTCATTACCGAAGGCAAATTTTTATTTTTTATTTTTTACTTTATAGCAAAGTGCACTCTTTAAAAGTATGTTAAGAAACAGTAATGCATGCACACTCTCCAAGTGCACTAAAGTGGCCTTATATTTCAGTAATATTATTATAATCAAAAGTGATGGTCTGACCGCCTTTGAAAAGACTGAAAGAGTAAGATGAAGAAAATAAAGGCAAGAGACAAGGAGAAGAGAGAGGAAGAGACCAAACAAAAGGGAGGAAGAGAGAAGACTCCAGTAGAAGGGGTCTGACGGACACTGACCAACGGGTTTTCAGCGTATCAGCAGGTTGACGAAACAGATGGGAATCATGACTAAAACATAAAATAAAATAAATGTAAAATGTTCTGCGTCTTCTTCTTGCTTTATGGCCGATCGCAGAGTTATAAGTACATTACCACCACCTATCTCTCAAATGGACCACTGACAGTATCTACAATCTCAATTAGGTGTGTCAATGGTCCACTTGAGAGATAGGTGGCGGTAATGTACTTATAAGTCTGCGATCGGCCATAAAGCAAGAAGAAGCAGCCTCCTCTCGCACCTGCTGCTTGAGAACAGTTCGGACATTGCATGAATCAGACGTAAAAAAAAACAACAACAACAACAAAAACAACAACAAAAAAAAACTAATACTGTTCGGTTTTCTTGCACAGACGAATCATTTCATGTCTTAACACATTGATGTATCGTCACAAGCCACAGGGTTTAAATTAGTGTTGTTTGTGCATGATTTTTGTTTGTTTTATTGTATGTTTTAGCCCTGATTCCCATCCACTTACATTATAAGACTGACAGACTGCAACGGTTTGAGTTAAACGTCAACTGTTCTACTGAAGAAACAAAGTCACCTACATCTTGGATGCCCTGGGGGTGAGCAGAGAAACATCACATTTACATTTTTGGGTGAACTATCCCTTTAAGTTCAAAGTGTCACTAAATGCTGTTTTTGGTGTAGGAAACCTTGAATACAATTTAATGGACTTCTAGCTATAATCACTATACAAGTACAGAATATGGAGTAAATATTTGTGTGACAATATCCACTACATGCAGAGTACTGTCGTACAACTCTGTCTTGTGTAATGTTCGACTCCGTGTTCTCTTAAGATCTATGCTTTTCAGCAGCAACAGGGTGATGATTATAGTTCTGGAGGTGAAAGGTCAAAGTTCATCGCCTGACCTCCTCTCCAGCATCTTCTGAAGGATGTCCTGCCCTTCCTCCGCCGGCTCCACAGCGGTCTGCTCGTCACACACGTTGCGCAGCTCACTTGACGGGTATGATTTCATGGACTGACATCTCCAGAGTCTGTTCTCGTCAACACGCTGCTTTTCTGAGGGACGGGAAACAAAAAGACATACTATAAGGATTGATTTGTTAACATTAATGCATTAGGTATCATGAACTAACAATGAACAATCATATTACAGCATTTATTAATACTACTATTATTACTATTAATACATTAAACATATGAAGAGTAATAGTTATTTGTAAAATTTTACAGTATATTCAATTTTACAAGTTAAAATGACATTTGTTCATGTACTATAAACAAACATCAATTTATATATTATGTAAAAATATTATAAACTAATGTTAATGAATTAAAACAATGCAAACACTGTACCAACATACAGACACACACACACACACACACACACACACACACACACACATATATATATATATATATATATATATATATATATATATATATATATATATATACATATATATATAACTCCACTGATGCTCTGTAAAAATAAACTCCATCCACTGGTCCCTTAATGCTGTTTCTCTTTTGGTAATCTGTGCAGGGTTGTCTTGCCCTGGCAACCAAAAACACACTTCTTTTGTGACATTTCGCGACGCTCTCGCTCTGATCAGTGAAGTCTGTTGTGCTCTCAGTGCTCTGCTATACGGGAGCACGCACTCTTCCGGCAGACGTGCCTCAGGACCCATATAAGGAAATTCCGCTCCATCTAACGTCACACAGACCCATACTCGAAAAAACGTTTTTTTGTTTTTATGTTTGAGCTTATATATCTGTATTATTATAACAGTCTGAGTGATTCTGATTCCTGAACAGTAAACTTTGAAGTGTCAGCAATGTGAACAAATGTTGATTATGTATCTAGTCAGAAAGAATCATGAGCAGAAACCTTTTTATTTTGGGTATGTCATTTCTGTCTCAATGCCAAAAAATGGGGGGGTGACTGGTAAGGGGTTAAAGGCGTGTCCATGTGGAGATAGTCAACACTGTAAATTTCATCTTGTAGCCGACAAGAAAACCTTTGTTCATTAATAAATATTTAAAATGTCTCATTTTTCACAATTATTAGGCTATTTCTGCCTGTGCTTTGTGGCAAACTTAATGCATGTGCTTGAGCATGGAATATATTAAGACTTGATTATGTAAATTTAATAGATAATAGATTCACACCTTTATCTCGACCCCCACAAGCCATACAGAACCAACTGAACTGAACTCGGTCTGTTTTCTGGCTGTGAGGAACGGTGTGTTGTCATGTTACTGGGTTGAAACAATAGACTGTATAAAAACATGGACGTAGTGTCCGTGACATCACCCATAGGTTTCCGAAGGGAGTTTTTGAAACCAAAAGTGGGCGGAGCGGGCCGTCGCCATCTTGGCAGCGCGTCACTCCGGGGTAATCAAAAATAGGCAAAAAGGCGGAAGCTGGTTGCTAAAACCACGCCCACCTAGCGCCGGCGGTGACATCAGCGGCAATCAACCTGTCACTCAAGTGGCCACGCCCTTAATTATGCAGAACTTTAAGGCTTAATATAATTTAAACGGATGAGTTATAAAAAAATTCACCCCCCTCACAGTTGTCATGAAGGGTAAAATTAACTATATAGGACCAACAATCTTTTTTGCACCAGGCTGTAAACATGTTTATACACATTTAATTACTGTTTTAATAACAATAGCATGCATAAGATCTATCTCTTTCAATTTTTAATGAGTAGTCTGTAGCCTAAGATTATCCAAAGTTTTGAAATTAACTCACTGTACATTTTATTTTAAGATGTTATCATCATAATGTTATTGTTGTTTTACTTCCTCCTTTTATCTCGTTTTACAATTACAATCATTCACAAATGATTTTAACACGCGACTGAATTGCAGTTAACGCCGTGGCCTTGCGGCAGCGGTAATACCCATTTTGGTTGCCTACCTACTGTTCATCAAGAAATACTGACAGCTAAGCATTTTGATCTTATTTGTAAACAACGACAATAACTTTTTGTGATGGCTTCAATGTTTATTTAAAGAAATGTTGAGCAAGTTAAAGGCTTTTTGCAGGTTCTAAGCTTTTTGCAGCACCATTGTGTTTCAAAGACAAAACTAAAGCGAATGAGAAAAACTGTATTATTTCAGGTCAATTCTCCATGATAATCTGATCTCTAATTATGGCTCAGTTCCTTAGTTAAAATGTAGACCATTGTATTTGACCATTGTGTTTGATCACTCAGAAGTTATATTTTACCAAAGTACATGAGCAGAGTATCAAATCTGATAAAAAATTCTGAGGGAGACATTTAAATATAAAAAACAAAAAACAAAAAAAAAACCTGTCTGTTTGCTCCATCTTGTGGTCAAAACGCTGTAGTTCAAGTCTGGTGTTGTGCTGTACCTTAAATTTGGTATTGTTGCTTATGAGGATATTGCCCTTCATGAACTCCTTCCCATTGTCTCTGTTCTCGGTGACGACGGGGAACGCGTGATATACTGTGGTCCTCAGGATGCTGACCAGAGACTGGATAAGAGTGTGAGGATACACGTATGACAGGTTGGGCTCCATGATGTCACTGGCTGTTAATCTGAGAGATGAAGAGAAAAAAATCACATAAATAAATAAAAAAACGAGACAAATAAGTCACAGCAGACAAAAAACTGTGTATATAACAATCCGGTTGAGAAGAAAAAAAAAAAATGAAGGCATACAGTATTTGGACGCTTAATGAACGAATATCATTGCATTAGAAAAAAAAACATCATACTTTTCTTAGAACTTGCATTAGATGACAAATAATGCTATGCAACAAAGACATGAAATTAAGTGTAGTTTAATATTTAAAAACTCCTGGGCAACAAACTGTGGCAAGTGTAATAAAATGGTCTCACTTGTCCATCTCAACCTCTGTTTCCCATTCCAGCAGCAGGACTCCCTTCAGGTGAATATGAATATCATATATTCCCTTTTTAAAGAAATCGCCCGTCCACTTGGCCACCTGACAGACAAACAAAGCTGTATGTGTAAACTCATTAAATTCTGATTTTGCTATATTAGGAAGACGTTCTTAAAGTATGGACTCTGCTATAATTTAAACAATTTGATTCATTAATCACACAAACATCCCAGATGATGATTTCCCATATAAAAAAAAAACCTTGCATTCAGATATAATGTCATATAATGATTTTTGCATTCCTACCATCAGTGTTATGATAATGGGAAGTCCGTATGTGATCTCATTGGTTGATTCAATTAAGATGACTGTCAGGCTGATGGTCATTCTGACCACTCCTCCTAGAAAGGCAGCTGTTCCAATCAAGGCAAAGGTCCCCGAATATATTTGCATGTGAAAGTTGCTGCAATTACACACATCAAAAAAAAACAGCATTATACCAGTGTGGGATGAGAAATTTGATGCATAAGACATAATAAATGTATGTGTCCTGTTCCAACAGGTGCCCTTGGTAGTTCTTATTAGAGTGTAAACTGGAATAAATCTTACATTTTTAGGACGTTGGCCACTAGGCGCCCAAGTGATGCTCCACAGAGAAGAGATGGGACGAACAGACCACTGGGAACAGACACACCATACGTCCAACCGCTCAGACAAAAATACAGCACAAAGAACAGCGAGAGCATGACGGGACTGAAGGTAGCTGTCAACAAAACCAGACAAAGGAGGGAGAAACAGACAGAAAATAGTTAGAATAATGGTATGTGCTTCTCAGAAACATCAACACGATTTGTATTTTTACCTCAAATGTATATTTCATTTTTTATTTTATTTGTTTGAGTTGATCTACACTGCCGTTTAAATGTTAGGGCTCAGCGCGATTTTTTGTGCGTGTTTTATGTAGAAATATCTTATGCTCATCAAGAATGATTTCTAAAGGACCACAGGAGACTGAAGACTGGAGAAAAGATGCTGAAAATTCAGCTTTACATCACAGGTATAACTTATATTTTACAATATATTGACATTGAAAACAGTTATTTTAAATTCCAATATTATTTCACTATATTACATTTTTTTTTCTGTATTTTTGATCAAATAAATGCAGCCTTGATGAGCATAAAAAACATTTAAAACCTCACTGATCCCAAACTTTTGAACAGCAGTGTGTTCGAAGTTCAACGAAACTCCACTGTTAAACAATTTAATAAATGCATGATGTTTCCAATCTCATTGTTTAACTGTAATCTCAATATTGACCGCAATAAATAACACGATTATGACTTTTAAGGCTCTAATACAGGTTGAGGTGGAGTAAATTCCACAATTTTCATTTTTGGGGGTAAAGTTTATAGCTTAAAGCTAAATATTCTGAAATGCCAATGAAGAACCTGAACAAAAACTGATTGCAAACACAGTTTATCGCTGCATGTAATTTTATTACCATTCTGGTGGAAGAGCTGGTGGATTGCCACTTCTTGAGGGTTGAAGAACAGGGTTGCCATGTCATTATAAGTGTTGTTATAGCAGAAGAAGCGTCGTACGGTTGAGTTCACCTCCTCGTTTACAGACCCCTACAAAACCATTACTGCACTTACAAACTATCTGATGCATAATGCACACAAAAAGGCACAGCTTTCTCAAACTGGCAAGTTGTAACTTTATAACAATATAACAATATATATATACACACAAACCCGATTCCAAAAAAGTTGGGACACTGTACAAATTGGGAGTAAAAAAGGAATGGAATGATTTACAGATCTCATAAGCTTATATTTTATTCACAATAGACTATAGATAACATATCAAATGTTCAAAGGTCATTCCAAATATTGGCTTATTTTGGATTATTTTGGAGCTACACATTTAAAAAAAAAAGTTTTTACAGGTAGCAATAAGAGGCTGGAAAAGTAAAATGTACATATAAGGAACAGCTGGAGGACCAATTTGTAACATATTAGGTCAACTGGTAACATGATTGGGTATAAAAAGAGCCTCTCAGAGTGGCAGTGTCTCTCAGAAGTCAAGATGGGCAGAGGATCACCAATTCCCCCAATGCTGTGGTGAAATATAGTGGCGCAATTTCAGAAAGGAGTTTCTCAGAGAAAAATTGCAAAGAGTTTGAAGTTATCATCATCTACAGTGCAGAATATCATCCAAAGATTCAGAGAATCTGGAACAATCTCTGTGCGTAAGGGTCAAGGCTGGAAACCCATACTGGATGCCCGTGATCTTCGGGGCTTTAGACGGCACTGCATCACATACAGGAATGATACTGTAATGGAAATCACAACATGGGCTCAGGAATACTTCCAGAAAACATTGTCGGTGAACACAATCCACCGTGCCAATCGCCGTTGCCGGAAGCCATATCTAGACATGATCCAGAAGTGCAGGCGTTTTCTCTGGGCCAAGGCTCATTTAAAATGGACTGTGGCAAAGTGGAAAACTGTTCTGTGGTCAGACGAATCTAAATTTGAAGTTATTTTTGGAAAACTGGGAGGCCATGTCATCCGGACTAAAGAGCACAAAGACAACCCAAGTAGTTATCAGCGCTCAGTTCAGAAGCCGGCATCTCTGATGGTGTGGGGTTGCATGAGTGTGTGTTGCATGGGCAGCTTACACATCTGGAAAGTCACCATCAATGCTGAAAGGTATATCCAAGTTCTAGAACAACATATGCTCCCATCCAGACGTCGTCTCTTTCAGGGAAGACCTTGTATTTTCCAACATGACAATGCCAGACCACACACTGCATCAGTTACAATATCATGTCTGGTCCTGCGACTTATAGATCAGCTGCGACTTATCAAAATTAATTTGACATGAACCAAGAGAAATGAACCAAGAGAAAAAAATTTACCATCTACAGCCACAAGAGGGCGCTCTATGCTGCTCAATGCAAAGGAAGCTGGTCTGAGACTGACCTGTGTTGATGTGTTGTTATTGGTGAAGCCTAAATCTCGACACTCCCCCAGAGTCACTGAGGCCATGAAGATCACGAGTGTGGTCACCATACACACCAGCAGACTCTCCAGCACCCTGCCAGTCAAACAAACACAGCGTCAAATGCCTGTTATCTGATATTCTCCAGTTGTTTTAAGTAGCTTTATTCAATATTGAATCCATATAACAGAGATCTCTCTTGGGTACCTGGTTTATCTTGCTTTGGGGTGAACATTTCTCAAGCGGTATTTTGCAAGGCGTTTGTTGATGCAGTTGAAAAGAGAGTCGAACTACTGCCACCCCCATTAACACAAAAAACGCCAAATCTACTGCCGTCCACAAGTGACATGTCTTATCTCCATCTACACACTGTAGAGAGGCAAACAGTTAACACCACACACCTAACTGATTCCCAGTTATTACTTAGAAGTCAACACAAAATTGCAATCGAATGCCAAGGCTGAAGCTCAAGATAATGTTAATTTATCTCAGTAGCTTTCATTAATTATTATTGCCGTAACATGTATCACATTAATTTAACCTAAACTCTTGCATCAACAATTTTAATTTAAAAGTTGCATTAAAGGTGCTGTATGTAGGATTGACACCAAGTGGTTGAACTAGGTTTAGCAATCCAAATTCAAAATATTGGAGAGGAGATTTTTTAATTTTTTTTTTAACCCTGTCCCTCCTCCATTAGTCTCAGCCTCAGACGTCACGTCCACAGACCATCGCCTAAACGTCTGACGGATATGGGAGATAAAAGTGGAAACACTTCAGGAGTTTTGAAGTCATCATCGTACTGGTTGAATTATTCAGGACTTCCATTAGATGTGTGTGACGCGTTCTTTAATGACCTGCATGGAAACAAAGACGCCGTGGCGCCAAACCCCTTCACGAAAGAAGAAAGCTGTTGAGTTTACAACTGTGACGACAAGCGCTTATCAGGATCAACTAAACGCTGGATATTTCAAAGTATGTACAATATTTCAAGTTTGCAGCACAGAGTCTTTAAAGCGCTTCCAGGAGTTTTACGCACCAGTCTGATATTGCACCGACATTTCTACACCTCAAAATCTGACGCTAAAATGAAACAAACCATGATTGGTTGTTTGACATGCAGTCTACAGGTCTGGCTATGCCAGACTGTTCCTCCTCAGACTTGATGCACACGCAGGTTTCCAGATTGACGACACCAACAGGAACAAATGCACTTGATGATGGATGCAGTGAAATACACTGTGTTTTCCGCCAATTGGCAACCCCAAAATAAAATAAAAATAAAATTGCTGAAATATAATTGGGTAAACTGGCAGTGGGCAGGTTACAGAATCCAAAACAGAAACCGAAATTCTGTACCGAAACACACATTTTCAAAGGAGAATAACTGACTGTAGCATTGCTTTTCAGAAAAACAAGTATGTTAACTTAGCATGTTTCTTAAATATCTGCATATTATGGTATCTGTGTATTATGGTTAGTATATTGTGGTATCTGCGTATTATGGTTAGTATATTGTGGTATCTGTGTATTATGGTTAGTATATTATGGTATTTGCGTATTATGGTTAGTATATTATGGTATCTGTGTATTATGGTTAGTATATTATGGTATTTGCGTATTATGGTTAGTATATTATGGTATCTGTGTATTATGGTTAGTATATTATGGTATTTGCGTATTATGGTTAGTATATTATGGTATCTGCGTATTATGGTATCTGCATATTAAGGTATATGCGTATTATGGTTAGTATATTATGGTATCTGCGTGTTATGGTTAGTATATTATGGTATATGCGTATTATGGTATCTGCGTATTATGGTTAGTATATTATGGTATATGCGTATTATGGTATATGCGTATTATGGTATCTGCGTATTATGGTTAGTATATTATGGTATCTGCGTATTATGGTACCTGCGTATTATGGTTAGTATATTATGGTATTTGCGTATTATGGTTAGTATATTATGGTATCTGTGTATTATGGTTAGTATATTATGGTATTTGCGTATTATGGTTAGTATATTATGGTATCTGTGTATTATGGTTAGTATATTATGGTATTTGCGTATTATGGTTAGTATATTATGGTATCTGCGTATTATGGTATCTGCATATTAAGGTATATGCGTATTATGGTTAGTATATTATGGTATCTGCGTGTTATGGTTAGTATATTATGGTATATGCGTATTATGGTATCTGCGTATTATGGTTAGTATATTATGGTATATGCGTATTATGGTATATGCGTATTATGGTATCTGCGTATTATGGTTAGTATATTATGGTATCTGCGTATTATGGTACCTGCGTATTATGGTTAGTATATTATGGTATCTGCGTGTTATGGTTAGTATATTATGGTATATGCGTATTATGGTTAGTATATTATGGTATCTGCGTATTATGGTATCTGCGTATTATGGTACCTGCGTATTATGGTTAGTATATTATGGTATCTGCGTATTATGGTTAGTATATTATGGTATCTGCGTATTATGGTATCTGCGTATTATGGTTAGTATTTTATGGTATCTGCGTATTATGGTATCTGCGTATTATGGTTAGTATATTATGGTATCTGCGTATTATGGTATCTGCGTATTATGGTTAGTATTTTATGGTATCTGCGTATTATGGTATCTGCGTATTATGGTATCTGCGTATTATGGTTAGTATATTATGGTATCTGCGTATTATGGTATCTGCGTATTATGGTTAGTATATTATGGTATCTGCGTATTATGGTATCTGCGTATTATGGTTAGTATATTATGGTATCTGCGTATTATGGTATCTGCGTATTATGGTAAGTATATTATGGTATCTGTGTATCATGGTTAGTATATTATGGTACCTGCGTATTATGGTACCTGCGTATTATGGTATTTTAATGATTTAGTGGAGTCAAAATCTTACATACAGCACCTTTAAATACAAAAGCAGGCTAAAACAGTGATGATTAAATTCTGTCATTGGTTAACTTTTTTTTTCTTTCCCCTAGTTGACATCAGATTTAAAATAATAATAATAATAATAATAATAATAGCTACAAGAATTTCATTCAATTTGATAAATAAGATTTTTATTATTATTATTATTATTATTATTTAGAATACCATGAATCGATAATGAATCATTCACAGTGATAAGTAATAAATACATACAAATATTTAAATATTTACCTGATGTTATGTGCTGGGGTGTGAATTTCAAAGGTGCTTGATTTAATAAAATGGTGCTTTAAAAAGTCCTTGAATGTGGTGTTCATGAAAGAGTGGGAACCCTGTGAAAGGAGATGACATGACGGGATTGGGGTTGGTCATGTTACTTCTATATGATCACCTAATTTACATATCAACACAATACGGGTGTAATGTACACAGAAGTCACGGTTCGGTACGTACATCGGTTTTGGGGTCAATGTTCACTACGAGTTCGGTACAACAGGAAATGTATTTTTTCATTTATTTTGAACAGACAGCAGTGCTACATTGTACTTGATTTGAATGTCAAGATTTCAAGCAAAAACAGAATGGTCTGACTTTAGTGAAGTTATGCTACATAAGACACCTGTAGAAAACAAAAACAGCAGATGGACTGAATGAAAATGCATATTTATTTTTTGACAGCAGATGGCTGTCTACCTATTATGCCCCTTTTTACAAGACATAAGTCTCTGATGTCCCCAGTGTGTGAATGTGAAGTTTTAGCTCAAAAATTCCCCACAGAGAATTTTGTATAGCTTTTTAAAATTGCCATTTTTAGAGTATGAGCCAAAACGTCCTTTTTTTGTGTGTTTGTCCTTCTGGAATGACTGCCTCTGACTGACTGAATACATCAGTACCGCTACACCCCACAACACAACCTGAATGCATGTATTTAAAGGGCTTTAATGTTGTTTTCTGTAGCTTTTCTTCCTTAAACTCTCCAAAGTTGAGCAGGCCGGGCAGCTGGAACGATCCCCATTTACTGATGTTGATCCCAGAACGAAAGAAGTTGAGTGTAAAAGTGGCAGACATGGAGCAGAACAACTATAAGAGACAGAGAGAGAAGTATAAACTGAACTTTCTCAACACACACCAAAAATACATCGCCAAAACCCTACATAATATATCCACATTCCACTTTCCATGTGAGGGCCTGGTTCCAGAAGGACGACCCCTCCTCCAGACTGAAGAGGGTGCCCCCTATAGGTGCCCCGAAGGCAGCCGCGACTCCAGCCGCTGCACCCACCGACACAAAATCCCTCTTGTCCCTGAACAGATTAATAAATAGAATAATATACAACAGTTCTCTAAAGATACATTTGATAACGCAAAACTAATTTGTTTAAACATTTGGATTTCCGTTTTTTTTACAAACTGATCAAATATTCTTCTCTGCACTTTTTTTTTCTTCCTATTTTTTGTCCATAAAGAAATAGATCACAATACAGAAGTAAAATGGGTTTGAATTAGGGGCGGACGATATGACTACAATCCTATTTCACAGTGCGTCAAATTTAATTTCACGATAACGATATCTCTCTCGATATTGCTATTTTTATTATAGTTATTAAAAATAAGCAAATTCCAAACACAGCAGACAATCTGAATGTCACTAATATTTAACATTTATTTTGTGCAATGTAATGAATGATTTAGTGGCTGCTGTGATGTAGTGCTCACCTCTCACTGCGGAAATAGGGAAAGTGAAAGCGGATCTTCTTGAAAGTGATGCTCTGAAACTTATCGGAGAAACAAGCATGCATTCATTAGACCTCGAGTATGACTGTGACCAGAGAGATGATGCATGAATGAATCACCTGGTAACATTCAGAACACATAATCATTAACCATCAGAAGATCAGTACTTTGTTTATTACTCAGTGTTTAATACATGAGCATGTGGAGGAGTACCTGAGGAAGCCCTGCTCCTAATATCGCTCCACTGTGAATCACTGGTCCCTCTTTACCCACAAACAGTCCTGAGACAAAGACAACCCTGAATCAGCATATAACTACTTCTAAAAGGCATTTCTCTGTCATCTGGCTGCATGTAATTCATGACATGTTACCAGAATAAAGCCATCTTACACACATTTCTTATAAACCGGAAAGGTAACTTTTGATTTCTGGGATACCAGGCCCAGCCGCAACAGGCTATTACACAGGACAAACAAAAAAATTATTATTAATAAATATTAGATTAAATGCTGAATATATATTATATGAATACTGTTTTAATATTCTTATCACATTAGATGCAGTATATACATACACATACCTATACACTTGACAGTTAAAAGCCTGGAATTAAGATTAAAAAAGAAAAATTCTTCAGTCTCTTATGCTCGCCAAGGTTGCAATTTAATTTATTCCTATGGTGGCAAAGCTGATTTTTCAGCAGGAGACTTCTTAAAACAAAAACAAAAAATTACTTAATTATTTAATTTAAAAAATCTTAATTATTCCACACTTAAGTCAGTCCTTCTTGATGCAAATTATGTCTCTTCTTGTAATGATATTCAATATAAAGCAATAGAAAACAAAAGCTGAATTTAAGTTTATTGCCACATCAGCTTCACAGGCTATTAAAAGACGATTACAAAAAAGTAGTGCACATAAATTTCTATAAAATATATTTTGCATTTGCTTTCAGCAATAGAAACAAATCTAGCAGTCTAATAAATCTAGCAGTCAGTGCTACAATGATTGTTGGTTCTCTGATGGTTTGCTTTGATCCTATTTTGAAAGTCACTTAAAGGTCCGGTTTTTCGTGCTTTTTTGAAGCTTTGGTTGTGTTTCCAGTGTGCAATATAACATGTGTTCATGTTTTGTGTGTAAAAAAACATCATTTTTTTAATGTTTTGATTCAATATTTAAGGTGGACTTATTAATTAGGTGCAAGAGTAGTAGTGATGGTTAAAATAATAGATTAATGCTGAAATAGTAAATTTAGCCTTGTTCCTAGATGGACAGAGAGTGGAAAGTAATAGATCAAATGAGGAGATGGAGATAGAGGAAGAAAAAGAGGGAGATGTAGAGGCACAAGTGAAAGAAAGAGAACAGGGAAAGGCAAGCCAGGAGACAGATGCTGGTGAGAAAGAGGAAAATGTAGAGTGTTTTCTGTAGTTTTTACTATAACAGCTGTTCTTAATTATTCTGTAGAACAGAGAAGAAAAAGCCATCAGGTAGGGACAATTTAAGACATTTCAGTTTCTAATCCCAGAGCTATTATTATTTTAAACTTAAAATTGTATTCTCTATTGTTTCTTTTTCAAAACTGCATCAAAGCATTTGAAAAATATATAACCTTATTGATATTTTGAGCAGCGCCATTTAAAGCCTTGTTCCATGCGCCCCTCTTATACTTTGAGCACCTGCCCATCCAAAGGTCTCTGCATAGCCCTGTTCAGAGGGACTGTCAGCCACGTTAAAAAAGTTAACCGCTTAAGTCATTTGTGGATTAATGCGTATTAGTGACACGAACCATTTAAAGTGCCAACCCTTTAAAGTTTGAGCATATTGTTTGCAAACTGCAATTGATTAATTAAAAACAAAGTAGTTGATATGCTGTGTTGTTTTTGTTGTTTAGTAGCAGTAATATGCAGTTATTAGCCGTGTCCTCTGTATTTTTTGTTGGTTTTCATGAGACCCCCCTTGAAATGACCAGGACCCCCCATTGCCCCCCAATCAAAATTGTATGGAGCCGCCACTGCTCTGAGCACATTTCTGACATTTCAAATGATCACATCAAGAGTAATGCCTGATTTGTCAACAATATTAGCATTTATTTACAATGATAAAGAACACAATGACAATTTAAATCAGGTTAATAATCATAACATAAAGAAATACAGGGTGTGTCACATAACCTGACGACAATGATTTGGTGATATATTGTCCAAAACTGCTGCACTGGCCAAAAATGACCAACAATCTCGTCTAGACAATCGTCTAGACAATCAAGACTAGATTCAGAAACAGTTAGACTTTCATGTCCAAAGATAAAGCTCATGAATCCAGTAGCTTGTTGAACAGCAGACTGAGAGGTTTGATCACTAGACTAATTGTTAACGTTACACTTGATTCACGTCAGACTGTTTACAATGCATCTGGGTGACGGACAACAGATGTTTACAGCGTCAGAATGAACTCAAAAGGCGCTGGTGCGCAGATGATCACATGACCAGCGCACAGGCCAACGGAAGTACTCAAGCGCGCTGCAGATGCACAGCTTTAACGCATAATCTGTATAAAAACTGAATAAAAGACTGTATAAAAACATATAACAGTATTTACGCAATCCACTTATCTATAACATATAGACAGTGCTGGGTAGATTACTTATGACTTGTAGTCTGTTATTGTTTACAAATTATATGACAACTGTAGTCAGAAATGTAATTTATATTACTAATTGTAGGTCTTGTATTCTGACTACCTCGGGATAACTTTGAGATATTTTGTGACTTAAATTTTTACATTTGAAATATTTCATTTGTTTAGCTGCATGCCAGTGTGAGCATTAACCAATATCAGAGAACTGTAAACATCCAAATGTGTCATTAAATAATTGAAACATTAACTTTAAACCTCTGTGGGGACTTCAAGTAAATACTTTAGGTCAAAGGGATTTGACTGCAAAGTTATCTGCATCACATGAAGAATACTAATAAACATGAAAACAGCAATGACATGAATGAGGTCTTCTGAGTTTTGGATATATATATATATTTTTTTTTTTTTTCAGTTATACATCAGAAGTATTTAGTAAATTGTGTAATTGTTCATCGTGGTATAAAAGACTTAGAGGTGCATCAGAAACATGGATTGCAAATTAATTCGCATGACATTTACATGGCCTTTCTATATTGTGAATATTCAAAGCTGAATGAAATGACACAAAGTAGACTTTTTAAGAAAAAATAAAATAAAATAAGAGAGAGAGAGAGAGAGAGAGAGCATCTCTGTGCCATTTATATTCCCATGCAGCAGAATCCCCTTCTCATGATGAGGAATACCTGAACATCATCCACACAGAGATCAGCCGTTTCCAGGCCCAGGGAAAAGTGCAGCTGTGCAGAGACTTCAACACAAGAACTTGAACTGAACCCGATAACAGAGATCCAAAGGACAATGAATATATCTTTGGCCAAAACTCCAAAGAAGTTATAATATCCCATTCTATTACTGTGATGTCATTCAATTATTATTATTATTATTATTATTATTATTATTATTATTTATCTATTTGTACATGGATACTAAGCTTTGGCAATATTGTATCATTTACAGTCATGCCAACAAAGACATTTTGAATTGAATTGAATTTTAACAATTTTAACATTGAATTGAATTGAAATATAACATATAGACACTGACCACTTATCTTTAATTCACAGATCATTAAATATAATATTTAGACGAGGGAATTAAGCCCGTTTCCGTCACAAACGAAATATCAACGCTTAAGGTAATTATTTTTATGATAAACAAAAGTCAACTTTATGAGATAAATGGACGAAACTGTGACATAATTTATAATTATGACACAAAAAGGCACAAAAAAAAGTGTTTTCTTTTTTTCTGTGTGGACGTGCGCGTATCTGAGCGGGTAGTATATTTAATTATTAATGAGCACATGTGGTGGGTTTGCATCATAAGTGATGACAGACGCTGCATCCAATGGGATGGTCGTATGGTCGAGAGTGGGCGTGTCCCACACGAAGGGGGCGTGGTCTGTCGATCACACGCCAGCCTGTTTGTCGTCCATGCTGTTCTTGCACACGCTGTTTAGCAAGAGCTCGAGTACAGCGCCGCCCTGGGACTGCACTCTCCCCTCATAACTCCTGGAGGATTGGGAAAAGGTTGAAGGTAATGGAGGAAATGCGGTTTTTTTTTTTTTACTATTAAACAGGGTCAGCATGAGTGTTTTGGTTTCGGTTCGGTTAATTAAAGGGACCGCTGCTGTCACGCGGAACCACATGTCTGGGTCGAGCTATGAACAACATCGCAAGATGCATAAATCAATCCTAAAGCGATGCATCATGTCATATCAACTGTTTATTGCTTGCATTTATTGTCATTTAAAAAATAGTGTCTTTCAAAAGCAACATCCTTTTAAATGAATTAACGGGTCTTCCTTATATGTGAAGACTCACAAGTCTTCGTGCATTCAGCAAATAGGATAGTCATGAGAATAAGAATAACACGTATTATTCATAGAACAATCTATAATAATAGTTACTCTATTATGCTTTTTAACGTTTGCATGTATTTACTTTTATGAGACGTGCATGTTCGGTATTAATTAATAAACTAATACTAAAATGCTAAATATGTTGGTATAAACCACGTGAATATGCCATAAAAGTGTCATCATCAAATTAAAGAAAGACTTCATCGTAATATTGACTTTGATGAAGTACCGTTAGAGGTAAGGGGACAATCAGTACTTATTATTTTAACTGTCAGTAATAAATGTTCAAGTAGTATACTTTAAATTAAAAGTTTCAGTGGAACATTATAATGTGTTAGATGCTGTTTACTAAAGTATATTAATCATCTTATGTCTCCAATCACATATGTTGCTGAAATAATAATTTGACATGATTTATAGATTCAAATGTTATGTGTGCAGTATCAGAACATACTGTACCCTGGATACTATATCCCACAATGCAGTGGGACACACACGAATGGTTTGGAAGTCATTACATCTGCACTTTTTTAACACATCACTCTATTGACCTATTATAGTGTCAGACTGCCAAATTTTAAGACGTTTTTACATAAAGTTGAACTAAAAATGCAAAATAATAGTTTTTATATGCAGGATAATAGCTGGATTCACACTTATGAGGGGAATAATGTTTAATACTGTTTTTAATCTAAAATCGTGAACACCATTTTACTTACTACATTTTAAAAATAGATAAATACAAGCATAATAAGTGGTAAACTATTATTACATTTTGAACATAGGCAGTGTCATTAATGTCTAGAGATTGGAGACATTAAAAAAAGTGAGCGTTTCTCTGTGCACAGGAAACATGGTGAACCAAAGAGCTGATGTAGGATGGCAGTCCTCTAAGAGCGACTCCAGCGGGGTCAGTAACAGCGGAGAGAGCTCCAAAGAGAGCTCCAGGTGCTCGACCCCGGTACTGGACACCGACCGCACCGACCGGCTGCGGGACAAGATGAAGCGGCGGATCGAGTCTGGGGACCACTGGTTCTCCCTGGAGTTCTTCCCACCTCGCACAGCGTCTGGAGCCGTCAATCTGATCTCCAGGTACGTATATTATCTAAATATATATATATATATATATTTCACCCAAGATTCACCAAGAGATTATTTATATATCTATATATTTTACATACACACAAATAGGGAGCCTGATAAAAATGCTAATTTCAAAGGAAAAAGGTTTTTGCATCTAAACATTCGTATAATTTGCATTGGATACAGTATTAAAAAAAAACAAACAAACAAAGAAAAAAGGGTCACTGGAGGGTCACAGCACTGGCAAATTTAGCTTCAACCTTAACTAAATGCAACAGATCCAACTAATCAAGTCCTTCAGGTTTATTTAAAGGCTACAGGTTTGGTTTTGGAGCAGGTTGGCCCTCCAGGAGCTGTTCTGGGTTGTTTATCATGGGTGAAACCAAAAGTGAAAGACAGGGTCTGTCGAGCGTTAGGATTGATTGTGTCCAAACGAAACAGAAGTACTGCAGCAAACATTAACCCTGATGACACTCATTTCCTCAAAAACCAACCACAGACAATTTCCCAAAGCTGACATACATGAAGCGCTGTATTGCTAAGACTTTAATTTCAGACATCGTTGATGAAATGCAAAAAAGATGGTGTCATGACCCTAAAACACGGAGAGTTGGAGACCAAAATCTGCCCTGTCCAGATAAATCGTCTCTCATCGTGTCCCTGGTTAGTCTCTGCTCTGCGTGTGCGTGGTCATGTGATCTGGAGGAGGCGTGGCTTTGGCGAGTGATTTGCAGGGAGGGTGAGGTCTTATGCTTTCAAAGCTAGCTTGCTGTTGCTAGCCTCTCCGAAATCACACTACCCTACATTTTAAAGTTGTATGAATCTATTCTTCAGAGGCCTGAAGCTGGATTAAAGGCAGATGGTGGTAAAATGCCTTAAAAAAATAACATTGCCTATTTCCCAGGTGTTCACATTATATTTTGTCCAACCCCTAAATCACGTTGATCCTTAGTTCAGTTGAAATTTCAACATTGTTTCAATATTAAATCAGGGTGCAAAATGATGTTGGATCAACATCAGAGTTCGATGTTGATTCAATGACTTAATGTTGACAACGGGATGTTGATTCAGCATAGTTTCAATGACTGTTTGCAATCTGTGTTTTAGATTTGACCGAATGGGTTCTGGAGGTCCGCTCTTCATTGACGTCACTTGGCATCCGGCTGGAGATCCGGGCTCTGATAAAGAAACATCCTCAATGATAATAGCAAGCACAGCGGTCAATTACTGCGGCCTGGAGAGCGTCCTGCATTTGACATGCTGCAATCAGACAAAGGAGAAAATAACAGCCCATTTAAATAAAGCCAAGCGGCTCGGCCTCAAGAATATCATGGCCCTGAGAGGAGGTATGAACAGTGACTGATCTGAAATCTGTTACTTTGGTCCAAACGACACGGTTTTCCAAAAACAAATAAGGTCTATTTCAAACCCTTTGAAGGCGGCATCCTAATAGTCATGGATCCTCATTATAATCAGCATTTCTCACGTTAATCTGCCATCGTGCATCTACAGCTTTTGGAGCAGTTCTGCATCACGAACGCATCTGATTTCTCTGCAGATCCTGTGGGGGAAGATTGGGTGGAGGAAGATGGCGGTTTCAACTATGCTACAGATCTAGTCAAGCACATTCGCTGCGAATTCGATGACTACTTTGATATCTGTGTCGCAGGTAAGCATTAAAAAAAACAAGCAGTTATTGGTGTTTGCTAAGCTAAATATCACTATTGCCATTGCTTTTACCTTGCGGATGATAAAGTTGCCAAAAAAAAAAAAAATTACATAGTTTTACACTGAAGTTGGATCCATTTGTTCATACTCATTTTTGCATGCAGCTCTAAACTTCATCAGCTCAAAGCCGTTACAAATGTAATGATAGGTTACCCGACGGGGCACCCAGAGGCAGAGAGCTATGACGATGACCTCAGTCACCTGAAGGAGAAGGTGGATGCTGGTGCACACTTCATCGTCACCCAGCTCTTCTTCAGAGCAGAGACCTTCCTCAAATTCGTCAAAGACTGCCGGGCCATTGGCATCACCTGCCCCATTCTCCCAGGAATCTTCCCCATACAGGTACATCAACAGAATCTGACCAGTGATGGGGAAGTCATCCAGTTATCTCGTCTTAAACCAAACACTCATTGCAAAAGACCAATTAAGGGCCACTCTTAATGCACCTTATCAAACAGCGTAATTGGTTGTCTTGGAATATATGCAATGGTGTGATGAATGTATTTATTGCCCTACATTTTAGTACAACTAAAAAAAGTTAATACAGATTAGTGTTTTAAGATAATAGTACTGGTTATCTAATACAAACTATTGGTTATCTACAAGCCAGCACCATTGATTTTATCCCGTATGTTGTGTTTTGGTCAGTTTGACCTGAAGAGGATTTTATTTTACCTGTAAATGATTCATTTTTGACCCTGAACAAAAATTAGGTAAGGGATTTTCAATACAGCACAAGAGTTAACGTACTCTACCTAACTCTTTTCACTCCTAAAGGGATACTGTAGTGCATGTAGTACTGTAGTTCATTTGTATGTTGAGGTGTGTTCATGACATGTTGTACCTAAGATCTCAGACTTAGACCGTACAATCTGACTTCTCCAATGTCATGCGGAAAACCGAAAATGGCAGCTGCTTCAGGAGTAAAATGTAGTTAAAGCTAGGCTAGGCGATTTCAGAGAGTCTAGCAATAGCAAGATAGCTTTGAAAGCATAAGATCCCACCCTCCTGCAGATCACTCTCCAAGGACACGCCTCCTCTAAATCACATGACCAGAGACTAACCAGTGACGGCGTTGGTGGACGACTGAATGCAGTGCTGTCAGATTAGCTCATGTCTCATTCACCGGCAAAGCGCGTAATTTTACAATAATAATGTCTTCAATTTTCACTCGGTGTGCAATAGCGCAATGAACGTGCTGACAACGGATCATGTCTGTTCGCAGGTATGCAAATACATACAATGATAGGCAGTAAGGATGACCTATCGTAGCTTTCGGACCCAGAAATATGATTGGACAAACATTTTATGGTCCTACACCTTCCACAGACGATAAATTACACATGAATACATTTAGAGCACTTAATAGTGGTTGTTTTTGATCAACAACCAAAATGGTTTTGAATCAAATCATCTAGTGGATAGTTGGAACTATTGCAAAATAACAGTCCTACCATGTCCTTAAGCTCTTATTTTGCAATATTTTGTTTAATAATTTTTAATAATTGAGGTTAGCATTTTGATAATGCAAGGATGAGCTGATAATATACGAAAGATATGCAAAACAGTTTAATGTAGCTAGTAATTATCTAATACCCCACTAAACAAACTATACATTTACTAATGAAGGAGTTGCTATTGAATTTGCCGATTTGCTGTTGATTACTCTTGTTATGCATATTTAAAGGCGTCATGTATTGAGAAATCAACTTTTACTTGAGCTTACTAAAATAATATCCTGTAAGTTTCAGAACTTAAAACGTCCTTGTTACTGAAACAAAAGCTTTTATTTACACCAGGCCCAGCGAACGCCAGATGCTCGAATGTGCCTGTAGGTTAAACTCCGCCTCCACAGAAGAATTGTAATGCCTTAAAGGGTTAGTTCACCCAAAAATCATAATTATGTAATTAATAACTCACCCTCATGTCGTTCCAAACATGTAAGACCTCCGTTTATCTTCGGGACACAGTTTAAGATATTTTAGATTTAGTCTGAGAGCTCTCAGTCCCTCCATTGAAGCTGTGTGTACGGTATACTGTCCATGTCCAGAAAGGGAAGAAAAACATCATCAAAGTAGTCCACGTGACATCAGAGGGACGGTTAGAATTTGTTGAAGAATTGAAAATAAATTTTGGTCCAAAAATAGCAAAAACTACGACTTTATTCAGCATTGTCTTCTTATCCGTGTCTGTTCTGAGAGAGTTGAAAAACAAAGCAGTTTGCAAACGAATTATTCGATGTAACCGGATCTTTTTGAAGCAGTTCGCCAAATCAAACTGAATTGTTTTAAACGGTTTGCGTCTCCAATCCGCATAAATCCATAAATGACTTAAGCTGTTAACTTTTTTAATGTGGCTGACACTCTCTCTGAGTTCAAACAAACCAATATCCCGGAGTAATTCATTTACTCAAACAGTACACTGACTGAACTGCTGTGAAGAGAGAACTGAAGATGAACACCGAGCCGAGCCAGTTTACGAACAAAACATTGACCCGTTCTTAAGTCAAGAACCGGTTGCATCGGTGTTCGGATCACCAGTAGTTCTTTCGGACAGTTCGATTCAATAAACCGGTTGAAGAAAACGGTTCACCGGTTCTTTTGCGCTCGGCGTAATGGCGTAATTTGCGATGATTGCCCTTGATTCAAGCCTTTGGTTTACCCGCGCTCATAACACTAGCACAGAATCAGTTCAGTTCAGACTCTCTGTGTGTCGGTCTGCTTCACGCTGAATCACACATGCACAGTATCATCAGCTCCTCGGTTCATGAATCAGACGCGTCTGACAGAAACGGTTCTTCACTCGTGAACGAGTCATTATCTGGCTCGGCTCGGTGTTCATCTTCAGTTCTCTCTTCACAGCAGTTCAGTCAGTGTACTGTTTGAGTCAATGATTTTGTTTGAACTCAGAGGGAGACTCAGTCACATTAAAAAAGTTAACATCTTAAGTCATTTGTGGATTAATGCGTATTAGAGACTCGAACGATTCAGTTTGATTTGGTGAACTGGTTCAAGAAGATCCGGTTACATCGAGTGATTCGTTCGCGAACCGGATATCACAAACTGCTTTGTTTTGAACTCTCACACAACAGACATGGAAGAGAAGACAATGCTGAATAAAACCATAGTTTTTGCTATTTTTGGACCAAAATGTATTTTCTCTGCTTCAAAATATTCTAACTGTCCCTCTGATGTCACATGGACTACATTGATGATGTTTTTCTTACCTTTCTGGACATGGACAGTATACCGTACACACAGCTTCAATGGAGAGACTGAGAGCTCTCGGACTAAATCTAAAATATCTTAAACTGTGTCCCGAAGATGAACAGGGTCTGTGTCCCGAGGTCGAGTTATAAATGACATTCCTTTGTAAACAAATACACCAGTCAACGTTGGATTTGAAGAGAGACTGAGATTTAAAAGCAATACTGTGCGTCTATACTGGATTCGACAGGAATGGTGCAGCACACTTGTGTAAATAAAAAAAATATATTTTAACCTTGTAACCTTGTCAGATATTTCCTGATTATGTGTACATGTCTAAAGTCAAAGAAGGCTCCAACAATGAAGGACATAGCTTGTCAAACAGACACACAGAAAGTTAGCTTACGATGCAAAACTGTTATCCAATCACAGCAGTGGCCGTTTACTTCCAAGTTTTCAATGCAGCAAGCCCATTAAAAACCCAGAGTTTCTCGAGCCGGACTCAAAACCAGGATAGAAAATAACCTATTACTTCTTGATTTTGATGTTTTTGAATGTAAAACCATGCAAACGTCATAAGTGGACCTCGTAAAACAGTATAAATTAATAACAAAAGCCAGTTCATGACCCCTTTAATATGGCATTGAGTATGTGAGTACAACATCAGGGGTGTCATCTAGTAATTACGACATGGCATAAACGCAGCATTGTTCCAAACCTGTATGCTTTTCTTTCTTTCCTGGAACATTTTCTTCCTTGGGTCAGTCTTGATAGTTTGAATTTCCTCCGTTTGCGCAGGGCTATCACTCTCTGCGTCAGCTGGTCAAACTCTCCAAACTGGAAGTGCCGGAGGAGATCATGCAGGTGATTGAGCCCATCAAGGATAATGACGCCGCCATTCGCAGCTACGGCATCCATCAGGCGGTGGAGATGTGTAAGGTCCTTCTGGCCAGCGGAGAGGTCCCAGGCCTGCACTTCTACACGCTCAACAGAGAGGTGGCCACCATAGAAGTGCTCCGACAGCTGGGCTTATGGGCCGAGGATCCACGGTGAGTGACTCCCTTCTGTGAGTCTAACTGGAAATCCATTGACTACATCCTGCTGCACACTGGTGACAGAATAATACATGCCCACATGCAGCATGGCTGTAACTTTAATGCTCTGGGATAATAAAGAAGTAAGAGGCTGTGCGTTACAGGGATTTTACCATGGTTATAAGGGCTATAAGGCATGACACGAAGGCTCATGTTAAATCACTGTAACCGGGGGGGGGGCTCAAGTTCTGTATTGCTTTTTTATAATAAGGCTTTTTGATGAATGGGAAAGAATCATGTAATCCAGACATAGAAACTGAATTATTGTATAACATGGAATTTGACAATTTTTTGGATGAATAAACCATTTTTTATATATATATATATATCTCACTAAAATACATAACTTCAGTTAATTAGATGTGCTTTTTGATTACAAAATTATTTAACCATTTGAACAGAATCCAGAAAAATTACAAATGAAAAAAAAAGCAAAATCCAAAAAAAATAAATGGAAGGAATGGTACACACATATTATGTTAGCAAAACTTTTATTTTCGATGTGATTATTTGTTTGACTGAACTAATATATCTATATCACAATATTTTAATTTTTTTTTTTGGTCAAATAATGTAGTTTATTAGTCTAACTGTACATTATATTGTTGGTTGTAGGTGGTAATGTGCAGTCACTCCAGATATTTGTTATTTTACAACAATTAATCACCCTCTCCCAAATTGTCATCATTATAATGCAAAAAAAGGGAGAAAAGGTCATTATTTTATTGTTAGACATTTTGAGTTATAGGACTTTCATTATTCATATACTCATTTATTTAGTAAAAATTAAATGTAATATATATATTTTAATATTTTAATATTTTAACTAGTAAAAAATAAATAAGTTACACAATTTTCTTTCAGCGAAACGTATACGATTCAGATTTATTTGGGCTATAATATGGCCTGGGATTGTTTTTGACAGGTTTGGTGAGATTTATCTTTGTGTTAATCTGGTTCCCTTTAGACGTCCCCTGCCCTGGGCCGTCAGCGCTCATCCGAAGCGTAAGGTAGAAGACGTCAGGCCAATCTTCTGGGCTTCCCGACCCAAAAGCTACATCTACAGAACGCAAGACTGGGATGATTTCCCCAACGGAAGATGGTACACACGCACTGAAATTTTTCTATTCTGAGTTTAATGTTTTAAGTGGTTACAGAAAAGTGACTTCTGGTGTTGTCATCTTGTCAGGGGTAACTCCTCGTCTCCAGCCTTTGGCGAGCTGACAGACTACTATCTGTTCTACCTGAAGAGCAAGTCTCCCAAAGAGGCCCTCCTGCAGATGTGGGGTGACGAACTCATGAACGAGGAGAGTGTGTATGAAGTCTTCACCAACTACATCACTGGCCAAACCAACCCCAGTGGACACAAGGTAGAGCTAACACAAGGACTGACACACGGAGAGATGCACAAATACAGAGCACCGCTTGAACCACATGAGTCAAGACGAGGAAGAAACTCACTGTATGAAGCGGTGTTGTTTGGAACAACACTAAGGATTTTAATTATTTGTGGTTGTCAAACGATGTCACAACATTTTGCACATTATTATTGAATTCAGCTGATGTGCAGAGGTCTGATTATCATTGATATGTTGTGTCTTTGAACTAGGATAAAAAAAGTGTTTTTGAACCAAATCAACTACTCGGTACGAAAGAGGATCAGGGCCAAGCCATAGTAAAAATAAAACCATCTCGAGATTAAAGTCATTATAATTTGAGACTAAATTCGAATGTAATGAAAAATATCTAGAATAAAATCGCTGTGTATTTTTGTTCTTGCAACAATAGTTATTCTCAAAATTGAATTAAACATTTTCTTTCTAAAATTTTCTTTAAATTTTACTTGTTTTCTCAAAATTTAATGAGTTTATTCTCTCGACACATCGACTTTATTCTCGAAACCTAATGATTTAATTCTCAACATTTATTTCAACATTTTTCGTCAAATTGAATGAGTTTCATCTCGCATTACAACGACTTTAATCTTGAGATGGCTTTATTGTTTGATGCTTGGCCTTAATCTTCTTCCATAACCCTGCCTTTAATATATAAAACACTTTTTATAAATAAATTGACTGACCAATGATTTACAATTTCGGTGATCTAATATTTGGATCATACTGCCCCATTCATGTCGACAGTATTTGTATGTGTCCTAAATGTCCCGTAGGTCATGTGTCTGCCGTGGAACGACGATCCTCTGGCTCCGGAGACCAATCTGCTGAAGGACGAGCTGGAGAAGGTGAACCGCAGGGGCGTTCTCACCATTAACTCTCAGCCCAACATTAACGGCAAACCCTCGTCCGACCCCATCGTGGGCTGGGGTCCTGCGGGGGGATACGTCTTTCAGAAGGTCAGCTACAGCGCTAGAAGAATAGCTCACTCATAAATGAAAATCCAGGCATATTTTATTCCATGCGATGTACAATAAGATGTTTCCGAGAAAGAGCGAACGCGACTTGTGTGTGTGTCGTATTCTGAAGTCTTCTGATCGTTTTGTGCGAGGAACAAACTGAAATTTAAGTCTTCTGGCTGAAAATCTTCCTTTCTGCTCTAAAATGTTTAATTCTAGACAAAAACATAAACGTGTTTCATTGTAATCACTGTTTCATGGTCATATCTAGTGTTGTGTACTTCGGTACTTTTTTAGTACCGGTGGTACCGAGGTCCCGGTCAACCCGGTTCTTGACGCATACATCGCTATGATTTCCGCGAAGCAGAAAACGCGGACATAATCTCAAAATCCAGTCATGAAAATGAAACTTACATTTTAATATGGACAGGCACGGAATTTGTCAAAGTTAGCATAAATTAATCAAATCAAATCTCTGTATGGACCAGTCTATGTAACTGTTAAGCCGCAAAAGTTGGTTGAAATATGAATCCTGCATGTTCTGCGCGTCTCTGTGTGAATTAATGAATGGCAGAGACGTGCGGGTTTGTTTACTACATAGACTGAAGCGCTTCACAAGCATTTTACCATTTCATTTGAGTAACACTGGTGTCAAAATAAAAGTAGCCCGTCAAAATAAAAGTTAATTTTTACATAAAGGCATTGTGCTAGAAATATTACTATTATTTAGTAGAATGTATGCGATACTGCTACTACTGTTTTATTTTTTAAAGAAATTAATTGCACAATATTTCTTCCAAGTTTACATTTTAATAGAAAATCCCCTTTATTTATCAAAAAATTGTTTTACATTTAAGACAAATTTATAAAAAAAAAAACTTTAAACATAATTGTAAATAAGTATAAAGAATGGCATTGGTTTTATTTTTAGTGATAAAAAGGTGTTTTTTCTTTTTTGAATTAGAATTTTTTTGAGTTTTGCTTTGGTACCGAAATTGGTGCCAAGAACCCTGGACTTTCACTGGTATAGGTACCGAATAATGAAATTTTGGTACCGTGACAACACTAGTCATATCGTTAACTAAAAATACAACTAAAACCATAAAAATGGTCTTGTTACTTGAAATAAACATCAACTGAAATAAAATCAAGTTTTAATTCCGTTGGTTTGTTTAAGGAATCGGATAGCTAGTCATTGGTGGTTTTATTTTGTGGTCCATTATCTTTCAGGTTTATTTGAGATTGGCTTACTTTTGGAGATGGTTCCTTCAGCTTCTTTGTTTTTGACCTCTTGAAATCAACAGGCTTACCTGGAGTTTTTCACATCCAGCGAAAATGTCACTGCGCTTCTGCAGGTGCTGAAGAAGTATGAGCCTCGCGTGAACTACCATATAGTCAACGTTCAGGTGAAACAGCAGCACTCCCTACAACAACCATGAAAGAACATCCAGTTTTGAAAGATTAAAAAAAATATATATATATTTTATCTTCTTTTTAGGGCAAGAATATTACGAATGCCCATGAAATGCAGCCCAACGCTGTGACATGGGGCATATTCCCAGGCAGAGAGATCATTCAGCCCACCGTCGTGGATCCAGTCAGCTTTATGTCCTGGAAGGTGATGCTTTTTCCACCATTAGGTCTTGGCGTTCACTCACTGTTATTATCTCAGTGATGAACGAGACCATCATGTCTGTCTTGTTCCCACAGGACGAGGCGTTTGCGCTGTGGATTGAACAGTGGGCGAAGCTGTACGAGGACGAGTCGCCCTCACGCATGATCATTCAGTACATCCACGACAACTACTTCCTGGTCAACCTGGTGGACAACGACTTCCCGCTGGACAGCTGCCTGTGGCAGGTGATTGAAGACATGTTCACGCTCCTGGACGCCCCTCCTGGAAGTCCGTCGTAGCCTCACACAGAGCTGCGCTGCTACTGAGACGTCTGGACGCACATCCTGAAGACTTTACTGTGTCAGAGCTTAATACGTCATCACTGCTAATGCATAGGGAGACATTATACAAATGTAGCACTTCAGAAGATGATTTGCCTTAATCTTTAAAGGGATTTATGTTTGCAGTTTTGGGTGCCTTTTTCTTATATTTTTATCCTACATTTTTAACTATTTATAGACAGTATTTTTGATATTGCGTGTTCAATATATGTCAAACATGTGGACACAAAATACAGTATATAGCCACTGTAGAGATGAATCTTATCTTAGCATGTCACATACAGTGTCAAACAGGTCTATGCAAAATCAAGAAAATAAAAAGTTACAATTTTGTTTAAAGGGCTAGTTCACCCAGAAATGAAAACATAACTCGTTTATTCATCCTTGTTTTTTTTTTTGTTTTTGTTTTTTTATGCATTGAAATTTTTAAGCTTCCAAAAGTACATTGTAGACATTGTAGCAAACAAAAGGAGCAATCCAAATGTGCTGAAGAGACATGATCGCTTTATTATGATGAACAGATTTAATTTACGTCTAATTTACATTGATCAATGCACATCAAATATGGTAAACGGAGGCCCAAACATGCATGTTTAATGTGCAAAAACATGTCTCACACAAATACATTTGCGCCTCTGCATGAACCAATGAGGTTCGTTCCTGCACGTTTCCAGCAAGTATGGTCGATGTGCTCCACGTATGTGCGTTTCTCTATGCTTACATATGAATAAAAGCCTAAATCAAGTCCACTCATCATATTAAAAGATGCATAGTAAGATGAATTAAAAACGCTTGATTCATTAAGCTTATTTTTCGCAATATGAACATATGGTTTCACGTGCGTAGAGGGGCAAAAATGCACAAGTTTTATGGCGAGTAAACACTGATGATTCATTTTTGGGTGAACTATCCCTTTAAAGATTTTAAAACATTTCCCATTTTCCTGACACTAAAGACATGTTCACTCTAAATTCACATTGCCTGAATGCATCTGGATGTTTTACTTTTGACGATCATTACTGTGGTTAAAAACAACTACGATGACAGAGAAATAATTTCTCATTTGAGTTCTGTAGAACGTCTCGTGTTACAGGAATGAGAATTGGGAGTGAACGTGTTTGTTTAGTTTGTCTAGTCATGTGTGAATGCTAGAGGAGAATCTAGTTTGTGACGGTTGTGATTTGTGATTACTGTTGTAATATGGTGCCATTATGGATGTAAACGTTGATTTTTTTTTTTTTTTTTTTTTTTTTTTGTGGTTTGACCATTTTTGTTTTTGCTGGCAATATAAAGCTCAATAAACATAGGCTCCTCCGACTGTGCGAACATGTCCACGTTTGACACAATCTTTGGATTATTTGTTTGCTTGAGATTCACATGACATTTATATTTGGAGTTCACCTACATCTCAGAGTCCATGCCTCTGTTGATAACGGAGAAGGATTGGTGCGCTGCCATCAGCAGATGTTACGTGAAACCAGAAGTTACTTCAGCAGCTGCACACATTCGGTCCACGTGGGTCGTCTCTTATCTCACGTCACGCCAAACATCATATGTGTTGGAAGTCAGCCAATGCTATGAACTTGACCTCGTTTTTGCTTGAACACATGTGTAATCGTGATTACTTAAACATGGTCATTATTGGTTATTATTACATCTCTGGGTGGTTTTTAAGCTCTTTGCATGCATTTTTTTTTTTTGCTCTTAAAACTAAAGAGCATTATACAATTAATAAGTGTCATTAATAATTACAATGTTTTTTTTTTTTGTTTTTTTTTTCATCTTGTTATCTTGCCTGGAAAAACTGGGTTATTTTTAAACCAATTGCCAGGTGTGTAAATAAATATAGGACAATACATTTACCTATAAAGCAAAGTGTAAAAATAAAGTGTTCTTGTTACAGTGTCCTTGTCAGTACAGTTAAGTACTGAGTTATATCAATAATAATATGTACTTACTACGGGGTTAGGGATTGGCTAACTGTTAATTGGTTGTAATTATGCATAATTTACTGTTATTGCTATGGTAAGAACATGCAAGGACAAAAAAAAGTGTTTGCCAATTATTTTAGTCTAATTATACTCAGCTTTAAAATATGTAAAAGGATTGAAATATCTTGATAGAACAATAATAATAAAACGTTATTAGCAAACTGAAAAAGCAGATTTTCATTCATCTAAAAGCATAGCAAATACTTCTATTCCTTCTATAAAAATTATAAAAATGTACAAAAGTGGTATGGAAAATATTCTAAACCAAAACTTTATATATATATATACATATTGTACATGAAAAATGCTTAGTATCTCTGCAAGCTAAGTGCCACTTACTGCAGCTTTAATAATAATACTGATACTAATAAAACACTGAACACACTCTTGGTTCTTCCAGTTGTCGTTGCACATGAGAGGAGGAGTCAGTAACCCGACACACACTCATACTGAACTCACTATAGGGCCGTTACATAAGTCAACCCTCTGAACCGCCCGCATATCTCATTCTTCTGGAGATATTTATCCACACCTGTGCACTAATATCAGAGTTAGGTGGACCAACCAGTCAAAATGACAAAGATATCAGTCTCACCTGAAATCAATCACAATTTAGCTCGGACTAGTTGCACGTGTTCATATTTGGCCCTACACACTGTTCATCTAATGCAAACAGTGTTAAACCAACATTGAAAAACATTCCAGAGTGGACGGTAGGGAGTGTTTGTAATGTGTTGTTGTACTCCTGTTGAATAGACAGGGTAAATGGGTGTGTGTGAGTTTCTGCAGTCTGATATGATCTTCACTCATCTGAACTGGTTAGGACTCAGAGTCTGTCCTGTGGGCAAGCTGCCACCACACCTGCAACACCTGCCAAAAAAAAGAAACATTATCATCATCTGTACACAACTGTTGTGGGGTCGATCCTTTGGGAATGGTGCCACTTGTGCCATGTGACTCATATATTTAACACAAAGCTGAACTTATTATTTTCAAATGGTTGTTTTTCATCAACCAGTTTATATGCCCCCATTCATCACATTGCATTCTAATGGTTTTACCAAATTTTACTATAGTTGAAATAAAACGTGTTTTCACTTTTCTATGTAGTTTTATCAAAAATGCGAGTGCACTTCCTGTTCAACTTTGTTCTGCTTTGTCTCCATTGAATATGCATTTTAGTCACGTTCATCTGTGGTGTGTGTGCACTGCAGCCATAAAAAGATGAATACTTATTACAGAAATAATATGCGTAAAAAATATACATACTGTGAACTAAATGTAATCTCTAAATCAAACACCTAATTTCGTTTTATTTGCAATTAACCATAAATGTTTTATCTTAAATATATATATATATATATATATTAAATGCAACATCGACATCTTTATAAGTATTATACAATTACTTATAAAGATGTAGTCTATACGATTAAAAAGGAACTGTTGAATGTACTGACAAACATTTACAGTAAATTAAAATATACTTTAATGTTTAACATTATTACTACGTGCACTTTTTTTAAAGAGTTGTTTAGAAACAGCAGATGCCAAGTCTGTGTTTGTCCAGTGAAAAACTATTGACACGGGTTCAATTTCGACTGAGGGGAACCCCCGAAACAAGATTTTGGAGTGATTTTGGTAGACAGTTTCCTCTGGAGCACCACTGGGCTAGTTTTGGCCGTGATTGGGCTGGTTTTAAGAAGCAATTGGGCTGGTTTTGTTACGTCGATCTGGCAACCCAGTCATGAAATACATTTAGTGGTCTTTAATTTCAATAATATATGATCTGCAAGTACAGTTCCAGTCATCTAGAGTGTATGCTCCTGATAAGACAGTGTGAACAATGAAGGCGAAAGTCAATGTTTATGTGTTTACTGGTCTGATTAAGAACAGACCAGATTACCGTGACCCCTAATAGATATTAGAGATATAAGTGCACGGTGACCCTGTCTATCTTGTGCTAGTGGTGGCCTGTGTCTGATTCACCTGAGCCAACAGCGTGCTGTTAATGGCGGCTGCGTGATCAGCAGATACTCTGTTCCTGATGTGTCTCTTTCTCCAGGTGAGCCAGGCTCTCTGCAGCACACAGCGCTCATACTGCTCCAGAAAGACAAGGATAAGGTTAAGAACTCGCTGTTACCGTAATCAAATCATGGTATAGCTGTCAGCACCTTGTTGGGAGGTTGCTTACATATTCTGGCTGCTTTCTTGCAGGGGTTTGTGTGCCATTTGTGTGCCATCTGCTCTTATCATCTGATCGTGGTTGTATCTCTCTATTAGTTTTATTGGATCTTAGTGCTGCGTTTGACACAATTGACCACAACATTCTTTTGCATAGACTTGAACACTTTGTTGGCATTAATGGAAGTGCATTAGCATGGTTTAAATCCTACTTATATGACCGCCATCAGTTCATAGCAGTGAATGAAGATGTATCGTATCGATCACAAGTGCAGTATGGAGTACCTCAAGGCTCAGTACTAGGGCCACTACTCTTCACACTTTATATGTTACCCTTGGGAGATATCATCAGGAAACATGGTGTTAGCTTTCACTGTTATGCTGATGATACTCAGCTCTATATTTCCTCGCAGCCCGGTGAAACACACCAATTTGAAAAACTAATGGAATGCATAGTCGATATAAAAAAACTGGATGACGAGTAATTTGATGGTTGATAGACAGACAGACAGACAGACAGACAGACAGATAGATAGATAGATAGATAGATAGATAGATAGATAGATAGATAGATAGATAGACAGACAGACAGACAGACAGACAGACAGACAGACAGATAGACAGATAGACAGATATATAGGCAGATAGACAGATGGACAGAGAGACAGACAGCAGACAACAGACAGCAGACAGACAGACAGCAGAAAGACAGATAGACAGATAGACAGATAGATAGATAGATAGATAGATAGATAGATAGATAGATAGATAGATAGATAGATAGATAGATAGATAGATAGACAGACAGACAGACAGACAGACAGATAGACAGATAGACAGACAGCAGACAACAGACAGCAGACAGACAGACAGCAGAAAGACAGATAGACAGATAGACAGATAGACAGATAGACAGATAGATAGATAGATAGATAGATAGATAGATAGATAGATAGATAGATAGATAGATAGATAGATAGATAGATAGATAGATAGATATTTTGTTTTATGGAGCCAACCTGCTAAATTACAGCAGAGATCAGTATCCATGTCATGTGTCTGTGCTGTGGTTCTGCAGCCTGTAGAGGGCAGTGCAGTGCTGATCTCTGTGTGTCAACACACATCTCCAAACTATTCTTGTCATATTGTAATACAGCAAATTTCTTAACAATTACTCACCTTAATAGCAGACAACTGTACAATCAAATCAGTCCCTTACTGTGTTAACAATACCACAATATTAGCAGTAGTGTGGTGCTTTAAAGACCTAAAGTCCTGGTCTAGCCAGCTAGACCTGAGTCTTGTACCTGTGGCGCAGCGATGAACATCAGTGGATCTGAGCAGGGCGAGACAGAGGAGGATGGATGAAGATGAGCCAGTCTGTCTGTGAAGAGCAGAACTCGCTCAGAGAAAGCAGCCTGAGTGTGTCTGTCCCACTCCAGAAGAACAGCCCTCTGAACAGCTCGATCATGAGCGGATCTGTGAAATCTCAATGAGAAATGAGCAAAGACCTGAAGAGTCCACTTCTGAAGAGTGTTGTGGAGCAGGAGCCTGGCAGATAGTCCTTCTGCTGAAATACCTGTTCTCCATTTCAACACTTCCATCAAGACAGACAGATGGATAATAATCAGAGATATTTCATACTGGAACGATTGTCCTCACATGGATCATGTGACAATGAAGACTGGAGTGATGACGCTTTGCATCATAAAAAAACATTAACATTTTAAAATATGTTCAAACAGAAAAGCGTTATTTTGAATTGTATTGATGATTCACAATATTAGCGTTTTACCATATTTGGTAAATATTTCTTTTATATAGATTTATATAGGTAACTGATGTTGAACGGTCTTGTGTATCACAGTTAGTGTTGAAAGCAAATACAGTAAATCACACTCATGAAGGGATGTCACCTGTGTGTCTCTGTCTTGAATGAAACTGCTGGATGAGAAAATGCTTGTGAAGAGCGTGCAGCTGTCGAGATCTGCTCCAGTGCTGAAAGCACGTCTTGAGTGCCAGCACCTTTCTCTGATGACAGTAACACAGAAGTAATGCACTGCACTGAACCAGGGCGCTCCACGCTGACAAACACCTGACAAAACATGCTGGCATAAATAGTGCACAACGGCTCAACTTCAAATCTTTGCTTCATATCAAGTGCTCTGATGCAAGAAGGATGCATCAGCTGTTATTAATGTAACACTTTAGAGGCACGTAAGAACAAGGCAAGATTTTATAAAAGCATTTCTGATTCTTCATTACAGCAATCAATCAATACATCTTAAGGCTCGGATTTTGGATCAGTTAACAGTTCAAGGTTTTCATAAAAACAAGACTGAATAATAATTTTAATAACTGGAAATGTAACGTATAACTGTGTGTTTTCCATGCAACTGTTAACTATGGAAGCCCGTTTCTGCCACTGAATAAAAAATTAAATAAATAAAATGTTTGTGACTTTTTATCTCACAATTTTTTCTAACAGTGTAAAACACACTGGACCTATTACAATGTGGCTAAGTATGGTGACCCATACTCAGAATTAGTGCTCTGCATTTATACCATCCTAAGTGCCCACACACACAGTTTTTAAACACACACAACTTGAACACACACCCGGAGCAGAGATAATTTTTTTTTTTTTTTTTTTGTATAAATGCCAGTATCTGAATATCTTGTTTGAGTGTAACAGTCACAATGCAAATGAAGCACAGGAACACAAGCTGACTTACCACGAGAGTTGAGCTCTCTGTGATTTCTCCCGTATTCTCCTTAACTCCTTCCTTACCCGAGCGCTTTGACACCAAACTGCAAACGCAGCCTGCATTCTACCCTTGTCCTGCAGGAGGCGCACTCTCTCCAGACATCTCCTGGTGTCCTGCTTCCTGTCCGAGACATCTCTCCACTTCCTGAAGGCTGCTGCACAGATTTGGACAGTCTGTCACCTCAGCAGACTCAGTGCTGTCAGTGTCAGGCACCTCACCCACCTGCTAACGTCCATCTGGAAAGCATCCATCGTGCTCTGCTGCTCAATCGTGTTAGCTGGTTCTTCTGAACGCAGGAGTACCAGGAGAGCAGGGAGCGTCTGTACAGAGAAGTGTACAGGAAACAAATACGTGGTAGCAAGTTTGTACTGCAATCTACTGGAAAACTCCAGTTTACTTTGACACCTTCAGCTCAAAACATGATTTGTGAACCGCTTGTCTGTACTGAAGTCACCTCCACGATCTCAGGGTGCTCTGGGGGGGGGGTTTCTATAGACTTATGCAGTATAGGGTATTCTGGACATGCTCTCAGAGGAAAAAAGGTACAAGCTTTCACTGGGGCGTACATTTTTTTCACTTTAGTACATTTTATACCTTTAAGTTACCAATATGGACTCTTTAGGTACAAAGGTGTGCCTTTTGGAAAGGCGCCCCAGTGACAACCGATGAGACTTTTTAAAATGATTTTTAACCGATGCAACTTATGTGTCTTTGTGCTTTTGTCTTGTTTTAGACTTTCACTTTGTACTCCGCTTCCTGATTCATGTTGATATAAACAATAAAGTTGACATCATCCATGAAAATCATCCGTACAGGAGACACACACGGTGAAGATGTGTGAGACACAGATTGACTCTCACCGGCTCAAAACGAACCGTTTCTCTCTGTCTTTTTGACAGGTTTCTGCTCTTTTCTTCCAGAGATGGAAGGAGTGAAGAAGGTGGCTCCTCTGAATGGACTGAATCAACTTCTCCATCTTCATCTCTCTGTTCCTGATCTTCCAGTCCTTCCATGCTGATGATAACAAATGCATCCTAGAACGACAAAACGAAAGCACAAATCTCTTAAATAAGATGCCGTCAACGTTTGGGAGACTGGAAAACACTGCACTGAGTCAGTTTGTCTGCAGCTGTACTGATGTGCGGACAGCTGTGTCCTCTGCCAGGTTGATGTCCACAGGGTCCAGGCTTTGCTCTGGAGTCTCCTGTCCCCCCGAACACATGACCACCTCGAGCACACCTGCCTCCAGAGCAGCCAGTGCTTGTACAGTACACACAGACTGTCAGGACACAAAACATGCACAGCTATATTGAAACCGAAAGGAAAGTCCTGATTCATGTCCAGGACTGTGACTCAGGGATGTCTGGGAGAGGTAACCACAGGATGACTGAAGCACGGCTGGGAGGAACGAGTCGTTTTCTCAGAGCGGCTGTGTTGAATGTGTTTTCCAGGTGTTTGCTCTCATAGTGATTCTTCCACTGTAACACAATGATTGTATCGCCTTTAAGATGTGAAGCTGAAATGCTTCATTGTTCCTCCAATATTCAGATTAGTACATAACAAATCTATATTTTTTCTCTCTTGATTCTTTATTATCATCTATATTGAATATTTGGTTACAGCCTTATGCTTATATTTTAAATACTTGATATAGTTGAGTGAATTGGCAGCATATAGGTGAGCCTTGTAATAAATCAAAGTAGTTAAACAACTACAACATTTTAAAATGAGAGTTAAACCCTGTTTAAATGATTCAAGGTTTCATTTTACAGGGTTTAAAGTTAACAAAGTGTAATACTGGACGCGAGCGGCGCAAATATCTATTAGATAACTCATTATAATCAGTGATGCTGTCTACACTGGATGCAATGTGCCTTCTGTTTATGATTTATTGACAAGTTTCAAATTGATTTTCAATGGTGGCTTTATGGCGTCCAGTGTAGACAACGTGTAAAATAAGATATTATGTCTTGTTTACTGAAAAATAAATTAATAAATAATAAAAGTTAGTATTTGCTTAATTTTATATATACATATATCTGCCAATAGTGTAAGAAAAATGTACCTTTTAATATTTTATTTTAAAAAATTAATGTTTTACTTGTGTTAAGCAAAAACATTTTTTTTTTTCAGAAAGCAAGATTTAATATCTTACTCCATATATATATATATATATATATATATATATATATATATATATATATATATATATTTTTTTTTTTTTTTTTTTAGTGTCATGGGACGCAAATGGCCCTGTTTAGAATTAGGCAGATACAGTTCTCTCTATAGTTTGAGATTTGGGCAGTTGTGCACACTTCCCACCTGGTAAAAACTGTGAGAGAGCAGAAAAGCGCTTGTCCTCCTCTCCACTGCATCAGTTTGCGCACGACGCATGTAGACGGCCCGTCTCAGAGCGTACAGAGCTCTGCTCAGAGCCCGTCTCCGGTCATGACAGCAGGCTTGAGAGAGGAACCGGAGTCTACTGGTCCACATCCTCAGGCTGCGCAACCGCAGACGAAACCTGTACAGATCCTCACATCTGCGACCATTCAGGGCCCATTCTCTAGATCAGCAATCTCACTCTCAGTCCTAACACAGTACATGGGTTCTGAAAGCTTTTAATTTACCTGTTACTCCGAGGCCAAAACTACAGGTACATGTCACAGCAAGCTAGATAATTATTGTGATAGCAGCTCTGTCAGAATAGTCAGAAACGCTTTCACAAGCACTGGCACTTGACACAGATCTTGTGTTTTCTTTACCTTTCTTCTCTTTTCTTTTCATCAGAGTCATCATAAGCCTCTGGTGCCACATCAAGCTTTTCAAATAAAAAGAAATATGTTAAAAATGTGTTTTTGAAATTAAATGTAAATATATTATCCCTTCAAAACACCCTAGTAAAACAAAACCTGGAGTGTGAAGAGGTTTCCTTATGGAAACAGATCCCGATGGGATCAAATAAGGATCTTCTAAAGGTGTGGTTGCATCTTGTGTATGGCGAAATTACTCTGAGAAAAAAAAAATGCAATCTTCTTGAAAGAAATCCATGCGATTAGGAAATCAGGTTCAGTGGAATCACATGCCTCTGTGGCGACATTTATGGAAAATGATTTGTTTTGCAACACTTTAGAAATGAAACATCCACTGAGTGCTGCTAAAGAACATCTGAAACAGACCAATGTACATTTGGCGACATTAAATGACTTTGGTTGTTGTATGACTGTAGTTCAGAAATGAAATGTCCGGTGAGTGAGGTTTTAACAGGTAATAACGCTACGCTAAGGCCTAAGTGTTAACAAAAACAAACATGAGGTTTGATCATTTGCTTAGGCATTTAAGATTGCTTCTCAAAGTCTTTCAGCTCTTTTATCTTTTATGCAAAATACATTTCCCATTTGGACTGGTTCCAGCTAAAGACAGAAATGCTTAGTTTTGGATTTCTTCACTACGGGACTTTGGGCATCAACACACCTGAGCTTTACACTTCACAGCTGAGTCTTGTTGATGAGATGTGAGGTATCTCCCATCAAAACACACTCGTTTATTTCTACTTCCTGCCTGTCCTGGATGAGATGTGCGTGTTTGCGCTGTTCGCACATGTTTCCGTATATCCTCTCTCTGAATCACCAGTGGGTGAATCTGACTCGATCCCTCCTGCATTTCAAGACTCTCATGTGTGTAAATCTCTGTAGGCCAATCAAAAGCCAATTTGTTGCCATCAGGCCTCATCTCTCTGACAAAATCTTCATTTTCCCCAGATTCGTTTGATGATTTGCTGTGTTTAGAAACTCTAGGGTTGTAACTAGATCCCAGTCTTGTACTACAGCACTGAAACCGTTCACTTCTTCGATAGATGCATTGGCCGTCAGAGACAACAGGTTTAGTGCGAGAGGAAACCGCTGCGGTGGACAGATAAGCTGATTGCACGTTCAGTTGTGTTGAAGTTTAGCATCGAGCAATGCAAGTTTGCAGACATCCAGGAGGACTCGAGAAGCTCATGAAAGGTAGAGGACGAAAGCCTTTCATCGTGTCTTTGAAAAGCGAGTGCATCCTTAAGGGGCTTATAAGCAATGTCTGCAGAATTAGGCCGAATGTCTTTCTTTGAAATTGCGGATAATGAGGAATCCTCAGTCAGATGCCTCTCTGGGGTTTTCCATTGCACACACGTGCGCTCGGCTGCTGTATTACCACATCTGAGGCCTGTAGCATCACTTGTTCTCGTATCTCTCTTGGCGTTTTGTGAGCCACTTGCAGTGTCTGGAGCCGAGTAAATGTTCTTGTTCCACATGATGTGGTGAGGAAGATCAAAAGTGCAGTCTGTCTGCTGAACGAAGGGCTCAGAAACACATGTGAGCACGCAGGGAAGTCTGCTCAGCGGGGGCTCTTCTATCAGGTTGTACTGTTTTTTTTGGAGCATATAGAGGCTCATCTGTGTTTTCCAGCATGTTAGTCATATTTTGCCGTCTCAATACAAACCTGCTCGGGTATCATTTAAAAAAAAAACAAGGTCTCATCCAGCTTAATGGAATATACAGGCATAACCATGCATCGATGATAATTAGGCCTCATCTGTACAGTATTCACTCACCTTCAGGAGCAGCATGTTATATTTGCTAATGCCTCTATTGTATCATCTTCAGTTAATGGTCTGTATGAAATGTGGACAAACCTTCAAACCGCAGAGCGCAGGTTGTGTGAGCTAAGAAGATTACCACCAGATTACTTTACTACCAACAGCTGGGAGGAGCCTTAAACTAGATCTCAGTCTAAGCTGACAGATATCACCTTTTAAAACTTCATAATAATAATCTGAAGAATACATGAGTAGTGTTTGCCCATGCAAAATACTCCACTACAATTTAAAGACCATCTTAATCAGGTTAGACACCCTTTTGAAGTGTCTAAAGATCCTAGTTCATGTCATTTTCACAACTCACTACTTTCAAAAAAGTTTTATGTAGTTCTTGTTCTTTTTTGTTCTTTCTTTCCAGAAAGATGTTTTATCAGCTGAACTATCAGTATGCTGTTAAACAACAGCTCGATCCACTGAATTGTATTTGTATCCTTCACAACCTTGTTTTCATCCGTTCATAAATGAAATATGGCGCTACCCTGACTGAAGGCTGTGATAGTTACCAAGCCCAGACTATCCCAAGATTCATTGCATGCTGCTGATGACAGAATTGATTTCATAAGACAAATGCCAGATTACACTTTTAAATGTTAGAATTCGATATCAAGTTAATCGGATAGCTAATAATTTTTTAAAGCAGTTCAAATGCAGACATATCTTTCTGAGAAGCTATTTTCTAGATAGTTATAGTTTTTATGGACCTAGGTGAACATATACAGGCTGTGACCCATGTTTGTTTTAAGACAGCTGAATATGACTTTATACCTCACAATTTTCTCAATATTGAACAACTGTGAGTTTATATCTCGCAATTCTGACTTTTTTTCTCAGAATTGTAAGAAAAAAGTCTGAATTTCAGTTTTTATCTTACAATTATGACTTTATAAATCTCAATTGTGAGTTTATATTTTGCAATTCTCACTTTTTTTTTCTCACAATTCCGAGTTTATAACATCACATTCTTTGTGTGTGACCCCCTTATCTCCCCCCAAATCTATCAGCAGTAAATGTTGATACACTGCTAAGTTTACTACTACTGTATGTGATACTACTGTACTTTAATTTAATTTTTTATTTAATTTTTTATGGGAAAAAAATCCTCAGTGCATCTTCTTTCTGTAATTCTTTGTGTATTTTCATCTTCCCATTTCTGTAAATTTTGTATATATTTTTTGTAATGGTTTAAAGTATAAATAAATTATACATATATATATATATATATATACATATATATATATATATATATATATATATATATATATAAAACTGAGATTTTCTTTTTACTTGCAATTTTTACTTTATAACTTGTAATTCTGAGAAAATGCCCTTTTTTATTTTTTATTTAGCAATGGAAACTGGCTTCCATATCTTTAAGATGCGGTTCTTGCATGATGAAAGAGATGTAAAAATGTGTGAAGCAATACAAACACCAGGCTTCGTTAAAAATATGACAATCTTATTTTATTTGAGGAATGTTACAATTGCCATTAAATAATTTGCATAATCAATTAATTAAATTACAGGAAGAAATGTGTATTCTTTGTCTATTTAGTACAAAATGCACAAAGTCATTTCCATGTCATGCAATTATTAAAAACTAATGCAGACAGAGTTCATTTCTCTGAAGTCTGGATCATCCCACAGTCTAGTTGTAGTTTCTCAGGAAAACCAATCTGTGAGGCTGGAACTTCTCTCGACACAGCGGGCATTCGCTCTAGAATAAGAGCAACAAAGAAAATGTCTGATCAGACTGATCAGAGACGCTGAACTTGACACCACTGCTGTATGTTGTGTATAAAAGTCTTGCCTTGGTATTGCACCATTCAGTGATGCACTCCCAGCAGAAGAGATGACCACAGGGAGTGCAGCTGGTGTTCCTGCGCTCCTCCAAACACAAGATACAGCGCGAGGAACGAGACGACGACTGGCTGACCTGAAGACTGGAGGAACAACACAAGATACATCACCTCCCCTCATGAGGATACAAGCATCACCACAATAATAATAATAATAATAATAATAAAAGGTTTATATTCTGCGGCAAGTGGAAAGGCAGTGAAAGGAAGCAGCCTTAGGGCACTACAGTATCTTTTCTATTGAAAGAGCTGCGAAGCATTAGTCAGATGTGTGGAGCAGTACCTGGGGAGCAGGTTTCTGTGCTGCTTCCACTGCTGTCGAGCTCTCTGTCTCTGTCTGAGGTTGTTAAACTGCAGTGTGAGAGTGATGCCCAGCTGCAGCAGGGACAGAGCCCCCAGCAGACGGTAACTGGTCCTGATCCACGGGTCGTCCCCAGACACATGCCCCACTCTCAGCTGGAGGAACACAGTCACACGCTCACACACAGATCCTACTCTGATGATAATAATAATAATAATCAGAACGATTTCTGAAGGACCACTGAAGACTGGAGGAATGATGCTGGAAATAGGGCTGTGACATCATAGAAATAAATTACAGTTTAAGGCATATTTACACAGAAATGACTTATTTAAAATTATAATAATATTTCGCAATATTACTGTTATTATTTCCTAATATTACTGTTAATATTATTGTATTTTTCAATCAAAAATGTCTGCATTGGTGAAAAATTAAAAAATAATAAAATGATAATAATTCTTACTGCCCCCAAATCTTTGAATGGTAGTGCATTTCAGAGAAAAACAGGACATTTTATAAGAAAAAAAAAAAAAAAAGCGAGCCTTGATTTTAATGATGAGGAATTGGTTGAAGAAAAGCCTCAGGAGCAAATGCTACAATGCCATGGTGAGAACTGGGGGGTTTTAAAGCAACCAATCACTTAAAGCAAAGGTCCCAAGATATCAGCATGTTTTTGGACATTACCAGGGTAATACCAGGGTATACTCTGCAGCACATTGGAGTACAGTGTAAAAAAAAACTCTATCGCACACCGGACACATTATTCTGAACTTGCATTCTCAGATTAAATGCTGCGATCCAAAAATAGTGAATCGAATCACCATTCTGGTAAAAGATCGGCATATTCTTTCATATCGGGCAGATGCCGATATTTACATTATCGGCCGATTCCGATAACGTTCCGATAATATTGTGCATCCCTAACAAATACTTACATAACTTACACCTGTAGCTCTTTTGCCAATGTGGTAAAAGGCTCCGGTGATGTAAAAGACGGCCACATGGAGTCTGTACAGCAGTGTGATCCCCTGCTGCAGGGCAAATACGATGGGAACCAGAGCCTTCCTCTGAGACTCCGTCAGCATCCCTACAGCTCTCTGAATCCACAGCCGCACATGTGACAACGGACTCCAGGTCCTGCTCGTCTGAGGAGCTTCTGCTTCCAGCTCATTCTCAACGCAGATCAAGACCTTGTCCAGAAGATAAGGCACAAACGTGTGGAAGAGGATGAGCGCGGTTCTGCGCATCCGTGAGGGGATTCTTCTCTGGCTGGGGTCCACCTGGATGATGCTCACATACTCCTCGCCCAGCGTCTGGTATCCTTAATGAAACAGACAACAACACAGGGCTCTCAAGCTCCACACGTGCTCAGACGAGGAACACATCAGCAGTACTGCAGTGACTAACTCACCAGATAAAGTGGTTAAGACATAGTAGGTCAGATCAGACAGTAATTCAATTTCCTTCCTCCACTGAAGCCAATGTCTGGAACCTCAAGGAAAATAAACAAATAAATCTTTGAATAAACAGCTCTATTAAAGGGAATGTATAACAGAAAACAAGATTTTCATTTTTTTTAAATAAAAAATCAGAATAGGATACTACTCTTATAATTATGCACCAGTGTTATATTTGATTTATTGATATATTATTGTATTTTTTGAATTTACTAATAGTTTTATATACTTTTTTGTGTTATTTAAAAAGAAATACTACAATTTCAATGTACTAAATACTAAAATAAATACTGCGACTGTTTTAGTGCAAGACATGTTGATTGGTATTTAGTTGTAGGTGAGAATTAATAGAAAAAAATATGTAAGCAATATCTAAATGTGTATGCACTAAATGACTGGAGCTCGTGCACGTGATGTGTTTGTGAGTGAGTTACCAGCGAATGTGTGGAAGAGCTCGTTAGCGTTGTTTGTCAGGTTCTTCTGGTAATACTCATCTTTCTGACTCGAGCGGATCAGCTGCGGCTGGTTCGCGGGAACTAGAGGCATTGCTCAGCTCGGAAACCTTTAGGACGTGTAATTCATCTATCTCAGTTCACAAAAACGGGGATCTATTGAGTTTCTGAATCTATTTTCTGATCTAGGTCAGTCTCCTAACTGTTCATGCATCTAACACTTCCGTGTTTGGTCACGTGACGCTCACACGAGCCCTCCATTGGTCGGTTGGTAACAGACGCTTTGCTGATTTGAGATCAGTTTGCCTGCAGATGTCTACAATAGAAAAATCGCCCTCACTGAGCTGAGTTCAGTATCAAGTCTGATGGTTACACACCAGATAATGACTGACGGCACGAACGAATGAATAAATCTGGAAACGTATTTACTATGATCGAATAATGAGAACCTCTGCTGGTAAAACGCAATGTAAATGCAGTTATGATCCTAAATGAAAATACACATCTGTAACTTTGTCGGACTCGAAGATGAAGACACACGTGAGTCTTCAGGCGTTCAATTTAGTCAATAATTGTTTTATTTAAATTAATTTGATTTTCTTATCCATTTATTTTAATATATAGTCTGTAGACTTATAAAATGCCATGTGACTGGTACTAGTGTGTAGGCCTACTAATCTGTTATTATTGTAACATTATTTATTTCTCCATCCTGCTTTAAAACAATTTATTGTCCTAATACAGCAACACTATACTACTGCAGTAAACACTATACGCTGTGTACAAATCCTTTTTCCAGTGAAAAGTTGGCTTGTCTGAATCAGGAACAAAATATAGATCGAGCACCATTTACAAGTGACAACATTTGGATATGAAAGGACAACAGAGAATTGACTTTTTCACTAATGGAAAAGTTATTATGTATTATATGGACTATTTTGGCCATGGTTAAAAATGTTAAAAAATGATTTAATTATTCTTTTGTTTAGCTTTTTTACCGACGGGTCACTTTTTCGCTTTATTAGATGTGAGTTGATGGACTGGAGTGATGTGGATTACTTGTGGATTATTGTGATGTTTGTATTAGCTGTTTGGACTCATTCTGACGGCACCCATTCACTGCAGAGCATCCATTTGTGAGATACTGATGCAATGCTACATGTCTCCAGATCTGATGAAGAAACAAACTCATCTACATCTTGGATGACATTTTCAGCTAATTTTCATAACACGCACCAGTGCATCACAGCTTCAAACAGTACACTGTCAGAAAAAAAGTGCAAAAAAAGGTACCTTTAGGTTTAGATGGTACAGAAGCGTCCTTTAATATTATCTAATCCAATTTTATGTGTATTGGTATAAGAACAAAATGAAATGAAATCCATTTTTGAATATCTATAGCTTCTTTCTTCTTTATTCACTTTTCCTCTCATTTGTAGTCTCTGTTTAACTGTTCACAAGTCACCTCCTTTGTTGTAAAACCTGTTTTTTGTTACTCTAATCCACTGAGATCTATCCAAACCATTAGAACACACACACACACACACACACACACACACACACACACACACACACTAAACATCTTTATTCAGCCCTTTCCTAAGACTGATCATGAAAGCCATATTAAGGTCAGACTGCAGTTTTTGTCGGTGCCTGTCGAAGGCTGTTTCCTCCCAGTGGCAGTCAGGGAAGCACCCCATGTTTACCCTTGAGAATAGGGATGGCTTTCTCTCTCATTGAGACTCACGTGTGACTTCTTGCAGGCAGAAGTGAGGTTGTGCAGAGGGCAGCTGTGTGCGGATGAAGCAGCAGTTGAACCATCTGAGGTATGGATGAAATGAATAATTTAATCAAGAGTCTGCTTGGTAGAGACAAATGCCCAATACTATGTTTTTAGTAATGTATGTGTGTTGTGTTGGCAGAGAACTCTTTAACACTTTAGTTTTCAGCCAGGATTTGGATCTACAGTATGACACTATTGTATTTTTCTGAATTTATCTCTAAACGTGTTTAATTAGTAATATAACGTTATATATTATACCTTCTAAAAATCAAGCGTTCTTAATTGTACTGAATGCGCACTTGTAGTAAACTTTATCTCTTTAAAAAACTGTACTGATAATATAATATTAATGAAATAAAAGGCCGGTTAAGTATACTTAGAGTACACTTTCATATTTCACACACGCTAAAGTAGATTTTTAAAAAGTGCACTTTTTAATAATTAAAAATATATACATTTAAATACTTTAAATTACGTTTTAAATAATGATTTTTAATAACCTTTCATCGTGCTTATTTTGACATACTAAAGCGCACATACTTGGTGTGTTATTCGATATTTAATTATTAATATATTTTAAATTTACTAAATTGCAACTTCATCGTTACAAATGAGTGATTACAAATATGTTTTAATACATGACATACATGTTTTAATAGAGATTGCGTTAAAGCATATTTTAGTGCTTGTCAGTACATCTGGCGATACACTCTTATACACTCACCATATTTCAAAGACAATAGAAGTTTTAAATATAAAGATGTACTGAAGTCTTAAGTTGGTCAAAAAGCTTTCAAAAGTAGCAGCTTATCGCATTAAATATAAATTTAAACTATAATGCATTTCCATTGAATTGAAAATAACGTGCTGTTTAAGTTTATTTGAAGCACATTCTTTTAAAATGTTATAACTATTATTTTTATAATACAGTGATGCAAGAGATCCATGATGTGGCAAAGGTCTTACAAGTAGTTATTTGAACTAGGACAACAGAAAACACCATACAATTATACCTTAAAACATATTAAATGACTCAATCGCTCCAACTCTGAACAGGATGTCTTTCGAAATTCAGAGTATTGAAGCTGAAATTAATTTCCAGAGAAGGCAAACATGATTCAGGTGCTATGATAAGAAGTAAACATGCTGTTTTGGACGTATACTCGAGTCCTTTCAAGGCTTATAGACTCTAGTAAAATATTTTTTATCATTTAGTAATGTTTTAACTACGTAGTGGGGCAATGAAACGTCAAAAGGTGTTATGGGAAGTCACTTCAAAGGACTCTGAACCCTTTTTGTGTTGATTTATGAACGCACAGCAGACAGCACCTCCTCCAAAAAGTGTTAGAGTCAAATATGAAGACATAGAAGATCGCTTCTGTTAAAGGATCCCAAAGTGGGTTGCTTTTAACCCGTTTACATAATGTATCTGAAGCGTGTCTCTACAGACAAAATGCCAGGATTTTAAATGTTGCATCACCGTTCTGCTCTGTGCCAATGCCATTGTGTATAATTAAAGACAGAGTTCAAAAACCTATATAGATATAACTCAAAGTATTAAGTCTTTCTTACTAAGTCAGACAATACGGGCCATTTCCCATACGCTCGAGCCGTATCCCGCCCACCTGTGAACGACTCCTCTGCCCTTACTTGTCTAATTTCGACGCAGGGAGAACTGTTGCTCCATAAGGGAACACCCACTGTGTACAAAGAGCTTTCAGATGACAGCTTCCTTTACCTGCAGTGTGGAGCTGTGTGCCCGAAGCCTTTGCCTGCAATGAAAAAGGCATATTCTTTGTAGGAAAGTGGATGGGATCTGTAAAACTGGTGTCTGGAGAAGTGTTTCACATCATCTCCAGCTCTCGCTCTGAACTACCTGCTTCTGTTTCCTCAAGACCTCCGTTTACAAAGGTAACGTGAGACTTCACAATGCTTTCACTCTACTTTTTCTTTTCAACATTTAGTAATGAGGACGTTTTGCTCGGACGAGTTTACTCAGGAAAGTTTGTCTGGCACATTAAACACGGCTTGCACAGATGTAAAACTGGATAATGGATTGGGAAGTTAGTTTCTGAGTTTCACTTGGGCTTTTTTCTCTGAGAGTTTTGTTTTCTGAAACCCAACACTTCTTACTCGGGTGCTCAGGTACAACGAATGAGAAGTTTTTGAGAGGTTGATGTTGGGCTGTTGTTGTCTTTCTGTGATTGGATGTGACATTGTGTGGGTTCATCTCATCAAAACATGTGCAGCTCACATTTCACCCCAAAATAAGAAGAAACATTTTTTTTTTTTTTTTTGATATGTTGACTAACATACAAAAATGCATGTAAATCATATTTCAGACAATGGAAGTAATTATGAAATTAATTATTAAGATAATAATTGGGTCAAAAAGCACTTTAAAATTCATCTAATTACCTTCAATATGTTGAAATTGTAATACATTTTAATTTTAATGCAATTAACATGCAGTTAAGTGTGTGAAAACATTACATTTTATGCATATATATATATATATATATATATATATATATATATATATATTTTTTTTTTTTTTTTTTTTTTTCACGTATTATAAAGTGTACCTTTGTTCCCAATGCATGTATTTTTTTCACTCTACTGTAATAAGGCTAATATATATATATATATATATATATATATATATATATATATATATATATATATATATATATATATATATATATATATATATTTTTTTTTTTTAAGGTAAATCAATAACATGTTTGAGATTCTTTGAGATTCCTTTATATAAACATCCCAACCGTGTTCTCTACTTACTCACAGGAGAAACCTGATTTAATCTGCGTCTGTTAAACTTGACCCGCGCCTCAGGCTAAACGTGAATCAGACAGCCATAAATTAAAACGTAACCAGTGTATTTAGGCAGGGAACACCCTTCTATCTATGTGATTTCAGATGTTTATCTGCAGTGGTTATAATTCATCCGAGTCACTTTGGTTCCATTTAAAGTAGATTTTGTCTGTGAGTGTGGGCGACTCAGTCATGCCCGTTTCCTTTGGAAATCTCAGCCCAAACACTGTGTGAAGTAGGACGTCTAAGCGAGTTGCAATGCGAAGCGGTCGGTTGAAACTGTAATAAAAGCTCTATTGTGTCATGCTGTCTGTGTAGAGCTGAGCGACTCCTGCCAGCTGCTACGCCGTTAGCTTGTCAACACACATCTGATGTTCACCGTGCACCGTCTCTGATGTTTTTCTTTCTCATGCAGACATCAGGGAAAGAAAGAGAAGCAGCTATAAGCCAGTAGAAGCTTTAGTTTGCTGAAGCTGAAGTTTGCTTCAGTCAGATCGGTCAGATCTCATGTCATGTTGTGTATTGAGAGCATTGTGTTCTGGGGGATGTTCAGATCAGCTATGTGTCTTTGTTATTGCTTCATCAAAAATGGCTTTACTGATCCGGAAGTAAATATTCTGCACCTTTCATCAATAGTTACACTCTTTTTGTCTTAAATTAGTTGAAAGGAAGGAAATTAAGCACAAGCGTGCATACTAACACTGTGTTTCCTGTCAGCGCTGTGCACACAATGGCTTTTGTGTGTCTTTCCGTGGCGGGGGTCCGAACGGACGTTTTGTGAGGCAATGCATCTTCCTTGCTTCCTAATAAAACTGAGGTTCAATTGTCTGTGCCTCTGCCTCTGCTTTTAGCCTGAAGTGAATGAGAGAACAACAGCGCTTCTGATTCATTCTGAAATCTCTGACCCATTCAGTCATTGAGCTTCAGAAACCTCTGATGTCACATTAATACTGAAGATACAAGAGAACCTCATGAACAGGTTACATCTCACCCCCAGAGAGAAAACAATTCAGCGCATATATTCATTGTGATAATTATGCACATCTCCCCCCATTCTTACTACGCCAATGCAACCATAAAGTGTTTCTCATTAAACTATTATACTGTAATTATATTAATAATAATAATAATCATAATCATAATATGAAATATTGCAAATAGTTGTCATATATATTTTTTTACATTACTTATATGACAATTATTTGCAATATTTATTATTATTATTATTATTATTATTATTATTATTATTATTATTATTATTATTATTATTATTACAGTAAAGTAGAGCATTACAGTATAAGAATTTAATGAGAAACACTTTTTGGTTGCATAATAAGAATTTAGGAGGAAATGTGCATAATTATCACAAAATAAAAGTCACAATAAATATACATTTATTAACACGGTGTGTGTGTGTGTGTGTGTGTGTGTGTGTGTGTATATATATATATATAACTATAGTTGCAGATAATATAACTACATTATCTGCAACTAATTATTATTAATAAATAATATTATTACTGAAATAAAAGGCCACTTAAGTGTACTTTAAGAGAGTACACTTTAATGGAAAGTGAACTTTGCAATAATGTCTAATGAAAATATTTCAAAGACAAAAAGTCCATTGAAATGGTTGTGAGATTAAATATAAAGTTGTACTTAAGTCCTGCTAAAGTGGGCCAAAAAGCACTCTTAGCTTCAGCTAATTGCATTTAATATAAATGTAAACTATAATACATTTTCATTAAGATTAAGATATCTTTGATGAAATCTGAGCGCTTTCTGACCGGCCATAGACAGCAATGAAACTGACATGTTTTATTGTCCAGAAAGGTAATAAGAACAGTCGATGTGACAGACTTTACTGTGAGACTTTATTCATCAGCTTTACTCATTTTAAAAGTATACATTTACAGTGCATCATATCTACCGGCATCAGGTGAAGTGTTTCTAACAGAGCTCCCATTGTTTAGTCTACTGAGGAATGTAGTGGATCCTAAGCCAGACAGATTGGTTTGAGCTGAGCCTGAGGGTCGTGTTTTGGAGGGAGGGGGTCGTGTCATCGCCTGGTCTGTTACCTGAGGCCAGGTGTTACATGGCAGACACGTCCAGTCCTGCATCCTCAGGTATCAACATGTCATGTCAAACACAACAAGCACTCAAAGTCATGATTACAGCAGGCAGTTGACCCGTCTCTAGCTCACGGAGTCCCACTCCTGAGAGAACAGAGAGAGGTGTTCAGGAAGACACTGATTGTGATGGCAGTGTTCAACAGCAGCCATGCAATAAAAGAGAACACTTGAGAAATGACATCATTTGTTTTGATTCTCTACAGTGATATGAATGTTTCCATTCTTCCATGTGTTTCTGTGACATTACCATGGTAATACTATATTATATTGGGCATGGTACCAAGATAAACCATGTTTTTGTATGTGTAGTTTTTTTGTACCATGGCAACAATGTTTTAACATGACATTTAACATATACAATTTGACAATAATTGGTTTTGTTGTGTTTGTTTTTGAAATATGTCACTATGGTCATTTTTCTGGATAAGATATATTTTTTCTGGATATGTTTTTGGATCTGCGTATACAATAGCAGAACTTTGGCAACACCAACGTTTTATTTTTAGTTTTGATGCATAAATATGATTCAGTCAGGATATATTATTTCACAGTACTTTTTCAGGGGGACTGTTTAAAAACTACAAAAATAGACAATTACAATTTCTTTTTTTTTTTTTTTCTTTTTTTTTTACAGAGTTTAGACTTGGTCACTATTAAAAATCTAAAAATCTTTACACTTTATTGGAAAACTGGAATTTCCAAATAGACAAAAACATTTGTGCATGTGCACATATATATATATATATATCAGAGGTTTAAGATGTATACGTGATATAGATACATGATATATCAGAGGACCACACTATCATCCTCTGGTACAGTCACTGTAGATCTGCTTTTTGTAAGATGCATCAGGAGTTGATTGGTTTTAGTCAAAGATCTTTCAACCTTGTCTGACCCAGAAAACAACATTATTACATTATTCTGATTTAGTTTCAGCTATTTTTGAAGCTCTTTGTCATACCACAGATTCAGATGTACATCTGTTTAATGATGGTTTTACACTTTTAAAAAGTCATATAACATTTAATGAGTGACAAATTAACTACTTTTCACAATTTGAAAATATACACATTAAAAAATTTTGCCGTTAAATAACAGTAATTTTCTGGCAGCAGGGGTGCCAGTAAAGTACTGTTAATTTACAGCTCTTAACCATTAATTTACCACTCTTATTTTTTAACAGTATTTTACCGTAAATTCTACCATGGAAATTAACTCCACTCCCACTGCTTCAAACAGTTCGAGTTTTTAAACTAGCATTCCTACGATGTTAGTACTATGAACTTATTTCATTTGAGTCCACTGAGAAGGAATATTTCTTACACTTAATGTGCAGTAATAAAGTAACTAAATACATTACTTTTACTCAAATCACTGCAGCTCATTGTCAGCTGTATTACACATGTATGTGCTGAAATACTCAACACAGAGATCATCACTGTATCAGCAACTCCACATTTACTGCCTTTATATAAAGCAGCAGAAAATCAGAATTTGTGGCTCATCATTGACTGAAGCACCAGCTCTACTCTCCAGCACAATGGTGAACAACAAAACTACATTAAACTAAACGATCTCTCTTGTGCAAACACACATTAATACAGTCGAGTTCAGTATTTACTCTCATTATCAGTGTATGACTTTGCCTAATTTTTTTTCTATGGATGTTCACAAATATTTTAGTTAAATTAACTTATTTTTCATTTGGTAAATCTGACGTTTACATTTTACAGTATATTACTGTTTTTCCTTGACTTGACGGCAAAAAACTGTAGAAAAACACTTTTTTTTGCTGGCAACCATTAATTTACGGCAAGAAACAGTAGAAAAACAGTTATTTACTGGCAGCAGGGGTGCCAGTAAATAACTGTTTTTCTACAGTTTGTTTCCTGTAAATTAATTACAGTTTATTACTGTTAAATTATGTGACTTTTCAACAACTAAGGTTTTTTTTTTTCATGCTGTAACAATGCACCTTTGGAACCTGTTATAGCAAAACAAAAGTACACAGAAGAAAAAAAATCTGATATTGTTGTTTATAGATTGACAAGAACAATTACTATTATTTCTGATCTAATAATTGATACTACAGCATAAGGAACACTGCTGAGCCATAAGTTATGAAAGACTGTTAAGAAAATGTCACTCATAATAAATAAAAAAAAACCTTTGCTGAAATTTAGACAGAAATATCAAGAATCAGCGTATGAATCACAACAATGGTGACAATCCACAAAATAAATGAACAGATCAGTTATGAACATCACAACACATGCTACTAAAACTTAAAACAAATGCAAAATTATAAGCACATAAGAATTCAAGAAAATAAGTGAACAATTCAGGGGCATAATTTATTCATGCCGCAATGCATGCTGGGAATCATGGATGAGTTTTATCCTGTGCTGGTACCCAGCATGCATTGCATCATGAACCTTTTGATTGTCACCATTGTTGAGATTCATATGCTGATTGTTGATGTCTCTCTTTGAGTGTTGTGGGGACTGCTGGCTGAAATACTTTTTAACTAAAACTAGTCGTTAAATCCATAAATACTGGTTATCTCACTACTTTTCAATCTTACTAAATTGAAGTGTCATTCACTCAAATATTTCAACACCAAATTAATATTTGATTATTATAGCAACACTTTAAGTCAGTCTAGTAGATCATGCCTGTTAGAAACAACCATAATCACTTGATTATCAAAATTAATACTGCTGTAATAGATGCATCATAAAGATACAAATACAGCAATAAAACAAAATGTAAAGTGTAAAAGTCAATGGTCAGGAGCCCAACTAAAGCAAACACTGATCTCCACAATGGTGACGCTAAACGAAACAGTAACATTATCATCTAAATCTCTTTAATTCTCAATAAGATCTTTTGATCTCTGTTCTCTGATCTGACAGAAATAAAGTCAGTCTGGTTAGTAATGTGTGAAGTTGGTGAAGCTGTTTGTTGATCGTTTAAATCTTCAGTTGATTTCATCTAAGGCTGTGGCTGAAGTCAGTTGTATTTCATGTGTTTGTCTTGTTATGTTTTTTTTTCTTCAGTGATTCTACTCATTAACAGCAGCTGTTGATCATTGTCTGAATTCACTCATTAGTGTTCATTCTCTCTGTCAGGTGGACTATATTAGTAAACTCATGTAGGGAATAGTGAATGAGGGTGTAGGGTGTGATTTGAAACACAGCCGCTGAGTGTCGAATTTGAACGTTGTTAATTTACGATATATAGCAGCAGGCTACTACTCGAAAACGATGAATATTACCCAGAATGCACTGTTTTAGTGAAAAACAGTATTTGGCCATTTTTTTACAGCGATTTTTAACAGTGTACAATGCATTTGATATATAATGTTTTTAAATCCGTACACATTTGTTTTTGTGTAAAGTGTGTTCATCCCATAGGTGTAATGGTTTTTATACTGTACAAACTGTATATTCTATGGCCCTTCACCAACCCTACACCTAACCCTAACCCTCACAGGAAACTTTGTGCATTTTTACTGTCTCAGAAAACCTAATTCTGTATGATTTATAAGTGCTTTGAAAAATGGGGACATGGGTTATGTCCTCATAAGTCACCCTCTCCTTGTAATACCTGTGTCATACACATGTCATGATACAGAGTTGTGTCCTGATATGACACACAAACATGCCCATGTCTGTGTGTGTGTGTGTGTGTGTGTGTGTGTGTGTGATTATGATTCCTTAGGTATTAATAGTCAGTCAGTCAGTTATTTCCCAGTGTTTGTGTGAAAGTCTTGCATGTGCTGTGTGTGAACAGGTGTTCTTCTCTCTGCAGGTGTGGTTTTGCTGTGGGTCATTGGCACACTAACATCACATCTACAGGTCAATTACTGGCTGCGGAGCTCCATCAGATGGTTGTGCAGCTCCTCCATCCCCGATCACTGAACCCTGAACATCTGCCGAACATCCTGCTGTACGCTGGAAACCAGAGGATCTTTCGTTTTCATAAAGAGCACTGTTTGGAGACGACGGATAACTTTGTCAGGAGTCTGTAGAACTGGAATCACACACGACTGTTGCTGGGGCTGTTGAATACTATTGCATGTGAATGAAAGCAGACTGAGCAATATGGATACAGCATCTGTGAACACCTCCCTGTTCTCTGGCACTCAGAGCTTCATTACGGATTCTCCAAACTTGTCCATGAGATCTGTAGGCTTCACCAATGACACCGATTCGTCCCGCAGCAGCACGCTCTTACACTGGAACTTCTTCCTGGCCACCAACTACATCAGTGTGGGTGAGTCAAACGTGTTTTTATTAAGAAAATGAAAAGGGTAAGTTCCTACCTTCATGTAGGAAACAGCTTTCACTATTTACAAATTGCTTATTAGCATGCATTTTACTAGCATATTGACAGAGATTTTTTCTTGTATTTTTACGAGTCCTATCCCTGGCTATTTTCTTCATTCTTCCCATAGAGCAGAATAAATAAATAAGTAATAATTAATCAATTAAGTTATAAAAAAATATATATTGTAGATGCTATAAAAATTATAACATGATTATATACAAATATATTTCAATATTTGTGTATTATATGTATCAAACATATTTCAAAATAAAGATATTTGCTAAAATACGTTTCAAAATATATTTAGATAAATATATTTTAACAATTTTTTTTTAATAAATAGTGTAAATATATAAATATAGACATTTTAAACGCAAAGTAAAAACTATATTTTTTGCCCTCTGTCAATATCAGTCCAAGAAAATACATTTACAATTCACATTTGAAGAAGAACTGGATTTCTTGCGCCTATATATATAATATATATTTAGCCTGTAAACTGGAAATATTAAAAAAAAATATATTTTGTTATATTATATATAAGGTTGAAACTAAATAAACCGGTATGTTCTATTTCCATTTCCTATATCTTGTTGAGCTCAACTGTTTGCAGTATATGTTTAGCATATATTTCAAATATATTTATGGCCACAAAATGAATATTTGCAGAAGGGATACGTTCAAACTCAAGCGTATTTTGGAATGTTTGGAGTCTATGATTCTAATTTGAATATTTGTTGCTAAAGTCAACAAATATGTTTAGAGCCTCAGAGCTCTGCCGTACAGATTCTTCTCCAACATGTCGTGCTCTCTTTTGTTCTGCTGGTTAAAGAGGTCGAACATCTGATCTTCTTAATGAATCACCTATTGTTCACAAGCTCTTGCAGTGTATGTTAGTGAAGGCAGTCTGCGGTGCAACCATCAGTTTATTAGCGGCGTCTGACTCACTGCTGTACGTGAGGTTATCTCTCAGATCCCAGTCTAAATCAGATAAAACAACTGCTCCTGGCAAACCTCCAGTTCTCGGTCAGCTTCACGAACGAAGGATTCCTGATTTGTGGTTCGTGTAAAGCCCCTGTGGCGTTAAAATGTGTGAATGTTGAGGAAACTGTTGTGCATAGGAAATTAGTGTTTGTATACATCCCATATTTTGGTCGAGTTATTCAGATAATATACACAGTTCATGATACACATTGTAATCATGTTTTGGGTTTAGAGTAAGCAGCAGACTTTCAGCATTGGACGTCTATGGAGAAAGAGCTATAGTTAATATTCACAATGTTTTGCAAGTATAGCTATAATCCTTAACATAATGTGTGATCAGATAAACATTTTACCAAAAAAAAAAAAAAAAAAAACTCATCCCATATCTTCCATTTAGTGAATTACTGTTAAAATCATATTAGTTTATTTTTACAAACTGAAGGATGTGTGGAAAGTGGTAATATCAATATATCACACACAGGTCCCTAAACTAAAGTGTGACCATAAATTCTACTTCCTTTTTACGTTTTGATTTTAACTCTTTAGTATCCTGTCTGTTGCCCCCTATTAAATTGTTAACCCTTTATTATAAGGACCTATTCTCATCAGATGCATATTACTAGCTATTTTTAAGTACATATAAAGCATATATTCTGCCTGATTATATTTTAGATCCCTTTACACTCTCCCATAACTAAACTTAACAACTATCACTACTAATAATCAACAAATTAGGAGTTTATTGATGCAAAAGTCCAAGTTAATAGTTAATAGCCAGAACTGGAACTTAAAATAACCATTACATTTAAAAAAAAAAAAAGAAAAAAAAACATTCAATTTGTAATTTTAACAATAGTAACCACAGTAAAATATGTTTAATAATCAATTTAAATGGTGATTAAATATGGCCCGTGTGTATATTGTCAGAAGAACATCTGTGGCTTGACCAGGCTCTCAAACTACTCTGGATACATTTCCTGATTTTTATTTTATTCTTTACACTTACAAAGGTAAACTTGCCACCACATGTTCTGTGTGAAGGATAGCACAAGAAACTAGTTTCCTAGCACTGAAGCTCCTTATCTTTCTACAGAAGCCCTCTGAATTCTTTAATCACAGTATAATTGTGAGCTTTTGGGCGGACACATGTTCACTTCCAAACTTGATGTCAAAGTTTCCAGACTCCACCGGTAACATGTCCCAACAGGTCATTGTCAGAGGCCCGTTGAAACGACACAAGCGCACAGACTCCATTCGTCATCATCATCACCTGCTGACAGAAGATCCTTGCAGCCGTAGGGCACTCCTGCATCCATCACTCACCAGGCTCCATCACACTTCCTGTTAGCACTTATCCGTCAGATTTGGGTGCATATTGTACTTTACACACTTTTACACACAGCATTATTAAGTAAAGCTCCTTTCACAAGAAACAAGTTCGTCATCGTCATACTCTAATGGTCCAACAGAGGGCAGAATTAGTCTTGTGTGTGCTCTCAGAGATGTTAATGGTTGAGTTCACTTCAATACTACTACTGCACACTTTGTGTTTGCATATACAATTTGCATTTGAGGAAATGTGTAGCATGCAGCAGAGCACTGGGATAGATGTTTCCCACAATGCAATGTGCTCAACCTGACCCTCCGTTCCAGGGAATGAACACAATTACACAAATTTCAACTCTTTCTTGACTCTTTATTTGAATCCTAAAAATATTTATAATAACTATTTATATACTTCCTGGGATGATGTGAATTTGATGTGGTTCACTGAATTAAACATGCAGAGTAACGAATGTGATGCTAAGTGTTGCATAATGCAGAGTTTCACACCTTTTGGATTTCGTAATTTGAGTCTATCACATTATTCACAGGTGAATACATTCTAGCGGGTGAACCGCTTCTGGTGTTTTTCGGAGGAAAGGGGTTGGTTTGTGTGTGTGTGTGTGTGTGTGTTTTAAAGGGCAGGTATCATTTGATGCTCTCCCTCATTTGTCATCCTTGTTGAAGAAGCAGCAGCTGTGGAATGGTTTGCACACGTCCCTCATGGATCAGTATAATCAGGTGCACCTTGTTATTTCGGTCTCTCTCTGTGATTCTGCCTGGGTTTGTGTTTGTCACAGAGGACCATCTTCACACTGATGGGCTTGATTACACAGGAAACTATTTTGCTGGCTTCCATAATCAAAAAATCTGTAAAAGGCTTTGATGGTTATTTATTTGGCTGACAGCCTGAAAAACCACAAAGCTAATGTAGGCCACCGATTTCCCCCTGCAGTATTATAAAAATAAAACACTAATATCTGGAACAACACGTATTAATATTAAACAGCTTGTACTTGACCTTTATTTTGTACGCTACGCTTCAAAAGTTTGGTGTTGGAAAGATTGATATGTTTATGTATTGATAGTCTCTTATGTTCCCCAAGGCTGCAATTATTGGATCAAAAATACTTTAAGAAAAGTAAAACTGTGAAATATTATTACAATTGAATATTTTTATCACACGATCCTTCAGAAATCATTTTAATAGTGTATGCCGATGTGCTGCTCAAGAAACATGTATTAGTATTTGTTGTTTCAGTTATGAAAATATTGGCTCCTTTTAACTAAGCTATTTAACACAATTCTGATCAAACTGTTTCTCCTCATGATGGTCGTTCAAAGACAACAAGCTAAACGCTAATTCTTTGCACCAATGCTAAGAGTGCATGATTTTTTTGTCTTTTTTATTATACTTATTATAATTTAATGGAGGAATTTTTTGTACATTAAGTTAAACTAAATGAAAATGCTTTAAATGAACAAAGTTTGAGTTGTTTTATAGATTCTTTTATATGTCTTAGCACAGACATCAGCAGTAATATAATGGAAATGAAAGCGTTTTCCTGCTGACTGCTCACTAAAGTAATCTCAGCTCATCAGACTTGGTTTTCCTTTAGAGAAGCTATTTCAGGATAAAGTGCAAAAAATACTAATTGAATTTTCTAGAAAAAAAAAAACACACAGACTTCTTCACAGTTTATAGTTTTGCACACCTGTGGCAAAGACCTTGCCATTTATCTGTTGTTTGGATCCGCTTCACTGACTCTTCTCTGCTCGTCATTCAGTTGTTTCTGTTTGTTTCACATCTTCAGAGCGTGCAGATGTTGAGCAGGACCCTGCTAGAAGATTTTGAGAGGACAGTAATATCTGCATGTGGCTGAATCTTTGGCAGTCGATCGATCGATTCGATGCATGATCAACATTAAGGGCAGCTTAACAAAAAGCTTGCACATCAGATTTTCCTGACTCAATGCGTGAACTTAAATGTCCGTCTATGGAGGCACTTTAACCCCGATTGATTTGGTAAGATAATTCAAGTCAGATTTTGGACTTGGATTTAATTCCTGCTTTTCTTAACATCTTTTATGAAACAGCCCCCTGGTTCTTTGTCTGGTGTTATTCCCGAATGTGTGCCGCTGGTCTACCTGGATGTATTTTGTGTTCTGTTGAATAAGAATGTAAAGATCTGCATTTGGATCCTCTTCGTCTCCTTCACAGACCATACGCTACACCTTCACAGTAAAAATGAAGAAAAAAAAATAAAATAATAATAATTAACATAAAAAATAATGGTCACACTTTATTTTAGGGTCCACTTCTCACTATTAACTAACCATTAACTATGACTTTTGCCTCAATTAACTCCTTATTTGCTGCTTATTAATAGTTTATAAGGTAGTAGTTAAGTTTAGGGTATTGGGTAGGATTATGGATGTCATGCATTATATGTACTTTATAAGCACTAATAAACAGCCAATATGTTAATAATAGACATGCTAATAAGCAACGTGTTATTAGTGTGAATTGGACCCTATACTAAAGTGTTACAAAAATAATTATATAAATTATAATAAATAAAAATGTAATAAAAACAAAGCATTTTTAATTAAAGAATGTTCAATCAACAAACTACACTGAGTTAAAATGACTTAATAACTGGTAGTGAAAACACATTAAGTTGATTACATTCACACACACACACGAAATTACTTACAAAAAAAAAAAAGCTAAAGTGACTTTTTTATATTTTTTAACTTACAATCATGCATTTATTTGAGGTGTGGTAACAGTGCCTCTGAATGTCGTGTGTTTGTGTGTGTGTGTGCTAATGCGGTTGTGTGTGTACAGCTTACACAGTTGTTGTGTTGCTGCTCCTCTGAAGAGCTTTAGCAATGGAGTAACTGTCCGGGTGCTTATCAGCGAGTGCAGGTGCAGTGTAAGTTATCACCACCCATGCACTTCTAGGAGAATCAACAGGCTTCCACTTAAGGAAGCCATCAGGGCTAATCAGGATGATGCGAAAGGCCATCAGTGTAAATCCACAGCCATTCCCCCAACACAAATAGCTGTGCTTTATGTGTTTATGTGCTGCACCAAAGCTCACATTAAGGCAGAAATGTAGCCTACTCCTGTAAGATAGGGATATGTTGGTTTAATGGCTTACTTTTGACACAATGTTTTAAGCGAGCTCTTCAGGGACAGATCTCTAATGTTCAGCCTTTGATTTTCTGCTCAGTCTCTGACCATTGTAAAACTGCTTTGCAGAAAGCTTTTCTTTTTGGAAGAAAGGCTAAAAAAAACACAATTTAATAAAAACCACTGGCAGAGAGAAATGAGTCGTGAATCCAGTTTTCCATTGTAGCATTTTCTCATAGATCTCAACAATACATTATTGATGCTGTGTCCGGGAGCATCTGTCTGAAAGGATTTTATTATCAGTTTAACAATGAATTATTGTCATTAGTCTTTCTCAGTCACCCATGACATTTAGGTTATTGTTCTGTGTCTTATCAATTCAAGATTAATTCATTAAATCAGTGTTCTGGGTTCAAGGGAAGGGCTTCTGTCAGTGGCATTTGTGGCAAAATGTTAACTAGCTCAGAAAATTGAGATGCTACGATCACAGAGTCACATTTTCAGATTTTGTTAATCAGCATAAATTCTGGTTTAGATTGCAGATTATTCTAGTCAAGAACCACAGAGAGAGAAGACAGTCTGTCATACGAGTGACTAATCAAGTGACTATTGATCGATTGATTGTTTGATCGACCGTTTAATTGATTTAATTGAATTTTGGCAGTTTGGATAGAATGCCAGTCAGATTTCCAATGGAAATGTTCTAACCAATCTTTACTGAGAAATAGGTACTTAATATCAAGCAGAACTTTACACATTAAAAAAAATGCTATTCTCTCTTGCTATTTTTTTTTTTTTTGTTGTTAATATTTGCCAATGAGGCAAGAAAATTAATCTTGTTTGCCTCCTTACTTTTTTTTCTTCTTCTATAAATAGGATTTAATAACCTAAATAATTTTGATTCCCAATAAATGCATCTTTACTCAAAAAAAAAAAATAAATAAATAAATAAAATAAAATAAAATAATACACACATTTCTGTCTTATTTTCATCTCTTTCATGTGGTATTGCTTGATGGTAAATCTTTGAGCCTTTGTTTCAACAAGAAACTGAAGGAAAATGTTAAAACCTTTGTGTATACATTTTAAGCTTCTTTCGGAAATTGTGTTCATATTCTTATCATTATCAATCTTGTGAAATACTGTAAACTTCTCAAGATTTTTTTTATTTTTATTATTATTATGCAAACCTCTGAACACCTCTATAAAAGTGGCCAGTTAGACTAAAGCTTTGCATTTTTTAAGCTTTTACTGTTTTGTGTGCAAAATGCATGAAATAACATTACCACTAAAAGTTATTTGTACTGAACAGCAACCTAAAATCATTTATTTTCAATAAGAGCAGGACATTTAATGCAACAGGAGTGACACAGACGGTTGGAATTGATATGTGAATATACAGTACAGACCAAAAGTTTGGACACACCTTCTCATTCAAAGAGTTTGCTTTATTTTCATGACTATGTAAATTGTAGAGTCACACTGAAGGCATCAAGGGCTATTTGAGCAAGAAGGAGAGTGATGGGGAGCTGCGCCAGATGACCTGGCCTCCTCAGTCACCGGACCTGAACCCAATCCAGATGGTTTAGGGGTGAGCTGGACCACAGACAGAAGGCAAAAGGGCCAACAAGTGCTAAGCATCTCTCGGGGAACTCCTTCAAGACTGTTGAAGACCATTTCAGGAGACTACCTTTTGAAGCTCATCAAGAGAACGCCAAGAGTGTGCAAAGCAGTAATCAAAGCTAAAGAAGAACCTACAATATGACATATTTTCAGTTGTTTCACACTTTTTTGTTATGTATATAATTCCACATGTGTTAATTCATAGTGTTGATGCCTTCAGTGTGAATCTACAATTTTCATAGTCATGAAAATAAAGAAAACTCTTTGAATGAGAAGGTGTGTCCAAACTTTTGGTCTGTACTGTACATGAGGCTGTTTCCTCCAGAAGTGTAGACAGTGTTACTCATGATATAAACATCTTAAGAGCACTAGCTAGAACCAGCAGTACAACAGCTTGGTGCCCTCCAGCCGTTTAATCTCCGTCAGTGTGAACAGACCTGCAGACGTTCGGAGGACGACGCGAGAGCTTGCCGTTTGAGGCTGAGACTGTTGTCATCACATCAATCACACTTCTTTTCAAGAGTACCATCATTTTTATTCACACCAAACTGAATTTTCCTTTCATTCACCGGTTGTAAATCCTGTTGGTTTATGAATGAGATGGTTAATGTGTGTTTGTAGTTTGAGAAAAGCTCTTCGTTTCATTTGCCCAGAGTCATCTCAGCCGTGTTTCAGCACAGGAGACATGATGAGCTGCAGATGATGGATAACACCACTGAGAATCTGACTTCTCTCTTTCTTCCCTGGGGAAAGTGATTTAGCTCCATTTCTGCTCTTTTATCCCCAATCGTTTTGAAGAGCTTGAAACTCAGAGGATGGGGATAATGCGCGGGTGAATCGAAACCTCCTGCCGGGGGGATTACATCTCACTGCAGTTTGTGTGTGGTCTGATTGCTGTAGAAGCAGGTAAACGTTTTGATGTGAGCGACATCTTTCATGACAACACTTAAACCGCCTGTTTCATTAGCAGAGATGTCATAAGTGAATACAGAGAACGCAGAGGAAACTAGAGGAAAAAATAGACACAGAACACACAAGAAGTGAAGGATGATTGTCACACTTTTCCAAAACTGAGTGAGCTGCATTGCTGTCTGTTGACCACATCTAACCTGACTAAGGTCTGTTGCCTACAGTCCTTTTGAAAGAGTTTGACAGCAATAAATTGTTAGCTTGAGGGAATGAGAGTGCCAGTGACACTGCCAATGAAAGTTATGCAAATCGGATCTGTCTGATACAGTGGTGAAATAGAAACACCTATTAGTGACCAACCGTACAGAAGCTCTGCAGCATTATTTTAATTGCTTAAGGCTGGAACATACTCAGGGCCGCATGGGACCGGCTTCCACAGAACCCCAATTTAATAAGGCTATCATTCACAAAGCTCTACAAATCCCCTGCCCATTGTGTGATCACTTAGTAAATATGTTTGTTTAATAATGCTTTTGGCTACCAATGCTTTCAGCTCAACACAAAAAAAGTTTGTATATTCTATCTGACAAAATCAGCTTTTTTGTCTTTTAACCCAGACTCAGAGTAAAAGACTCACAGGAGTGGGGCAAAAGGCATTAGTAATGCAGTGCTGAAATTTTTTAGCTAAATTAATATGCTGTGCATGATATCTAAGTTAATTATTGTTCAAAACATTCTCTTCTGCTGTTTGTTCCATAACTTTAATTTAAGTATATATATACTATATACATATATATATAACACATGATAGGTAAAAGAAAAAAAAAAGATAGCCTGAATACACTGTAAGTCGCTTTGGATAAAAGCGTTTGCTAAATGCATAAATTTAAATTGTTTAAATATTAATTTATATATATATATATATATATATATATATATATATATATATATATATATATATATATATATATATATATATATATATATATATATATATATATATATAATACACATACATTGCTAACACAATACTTAAGGAAAAACAATTCAAGCATAAATTGGATAAACTATTCTAATCAACTGAGCTATTTTTATCAATACTTATTTGGTATCGAGTTATTTCTAAATGTTCCTCTCACTTTGCTGCCATATTGGGTGGATTTTTAACCGAAAGTGAAAAACAGCACTGCTTCTCTTTTGCTACAGCCTTTGCATCACTTTCCCGATGATGCCTTAAAATGCTGCCTATGTAGGCATCTCACTAGATTTGAAAACACAGCCCATGTAATTCTCCAGTTTAACGGCTCAAAACAGAAACCAAATGGTTAATCTAAGAGATGCCCCGTTCGTCTGCAAAGCAAACTCATTAGGCATTCATTAGCCTACGATGTGATAACATATAATATAAATGTTAATGGCTGTCGCTAGGCTAAGAGTCATGTATTAGACACCATTAGTGACTGTCATACTGCAGAACCTTTTGATCTATGCCTAATAGCATTATGCTAATTGCTGGAACGGTACCGCTGGAGCAATCTTAGAACGCAGAAGATTTGGGCTTTAATTTACAACCTTTGCTTTTGCAGGCCAGATCTCAAGACCCCTACCACTGGCATGTCATATCTCATTCATCACTGACATTGCTGTCGTATCCAGTAATCGGATCTTTTGAATTGATTTGTGTTGATTTGCAGTGAAACAGTAGTCAGTGGATGCACACAGATACAGGAAGATGTGCTGTAACGTCTTAGTACAAACAAGCTCTTTTGGGTAGTTGCCAGTGTATTCTGAATTGTTGTTGTTTGCTTTACTAAGTCTGAAGAGTGCACTCGAATATATTGGATTTTCTTTTTCCCCATTAAAGGGATACTCCACCCCTAAATGAAATTTTGTCATTAATCTCTTGCCCCCATGTCGTTCATCTTCGTAACACAATTTAATATATTTTGGATGAAAACCGGGAGGCTTGTGACTGTCCCATAGACTGCCAAGTAAGTTACAACTGTCAGCCGTGCCACAAGGATGCGCTGTTTTCTTTCAAATCAAAGCATAAATACATGCAGAAACAGCGACGACGATCAGTGATGAAGTTTGTACTCCGTTACAGCAGCATGGTGATATGGAGAGACTCAGAGGAGACTGTTAACAAAGGAATTGTTGAATAAAGTCGTTATATTTATTTTATCTGTGTACAAAAATTATTCTCGCCATTTCATAACGTTATGGTTGAACCACTGATGGCAGATGGACTATTCTGATGATGTCTTTCTGGACCTTGACAGTGTAATTTACTTTTACAAGCCTCCCGGTTTTCATCCAAAATATCTTACATTGTGTTCCGAAGACAAACAAAGCTTTTATGGGTTTGGAACGACATGGGGGTAAGTGATTAATGACAACTTTTTCATTTTTGGGGTAGAATATCCCTTTAAGTGAGTATCATAAGTCCGCTTGCATAAAAAAAATAATAATAACACACCTCTCCTCAACAAACCACACTAATTTATTAAGCAGAAGTAGTAAAATATATTTTCTTCTTCATTGAACCTTAAATCCTAAATAAACTGATTACAGATGAAGAAAAATATAATGAATATAATGAATGAATTAAATAATGAATGAATGAAGGCAAATCTATATGAGCTTAAAATGGATTTTAAAGGTAGTTAGCTTGAGGGAATATCATTTATATAATATATACACACACATACAGTTGTGGTTAGAATTATTGGTACCCTTGGTAAATATGATCAAAGAGGGTTGTGAAAATTAATCTGCATTGTTTATCCATTAGATTTTTCATTCAAATATGCTAAAAAAAAACTAGGTAATACAAAGGCCAAATTCCTTTAATCATCCATCACAATGAGAAAAAACAAAGAACATAATTTTAATGTGCAGCAAAATATTGTTGAGCTGTACAAAATATAAAGTGGCTGTAAGAAAATAGCTAAAGCATTGAAAATCTCCATCTCCACATCAGGGCAATAATTAAGAAGTTTTAATAAACAAAAAATATTAGGAGTAAAAAAAAAATAATATGTCAGAACGTAGACTCAAAAAAACACATTAGATATTGGTTAGATCCACTTATTATCTACTTATTATTAACACTCTTAAGGCAGGTGTTGAAGATTTGCAACAGTAAAGTAAGTAAAAACCTTATTACTCCAGATACATATTTTATGAATCTGGAGTACTAAAAACTTTACTATAGGTTACTAAATTTACTAAGTTACTAAAACTTAATTTGAGCCTGAGAGGGTTAAGAGTTGTAGCATCTGTTTAGTTTTTGCTGAGCAATGTTGCAGTATTTTAAAATTAAAATATAATATTAAATTGATGTGCAGTCATAGGAGTGCAAATGTTAGCTATTTTACAACCGCCTCAAACGTATTACGTTCTGGAACTTTCAGTTTCCTTATTTGGTCTTTTTCCTGTTCTTGTGTAGTTAATGCTGGTAAGTTATTTTTAAGTTAAGGTATTGATGTTAATGTGTTGTATATTGTCTGTTATTCTCCTTCAATGTTCAGTAAACTCCTCATTTGATCAAGATCCTCCTTGAGCACTTTATCTTACATTAGCATACACCCTTACTGTAACAAAATCACGGACCCAAACAGTTTAGTTAGCAGTGTTTTTTCTTTCTTTTGTTTTTGTTTTCCTCCCTCTCCCGGAATGGCTATTCCAGCAGTCTGACTCTTATGCTTGGAGCAACTGGACCGTTCGCTGGAGGACCATACCAGGGACTTTCTCGATCTGGCGTGGCTTACCCACTTCCCCCGACCGCTCGCTCTCAAACTTCTACTACACTGGCCTGAGCGAGCTGTGTAAGGCACGCCTACCAGCGAACGGTCCCCTAGAGGATTTTGCCGCTTTCGTGGAGTGGGTGCTGGAGAAAAATGGATCTTCATGGACCAGAAGAGGATATCTCCAGCCCCACTCCCGACCCAGAGACCAGCCAGCCGCCATCACGCCGCACGGAGCCACAGCCCACTGCAGCCGCAAAGCCCGAGCCTTTCACTGACAAGGAGAAGAACCTCGAGATCGCAACTGACCAGGTGTGTGAGCCGGCAACACCGTGCGTCGTGGGAGTTTTAGTGGAGATTGTGTGCGTGGAGGAAAGCCCTGCCCACACTTCTGCGACTGAGGGTGAGCTGTTTTTGGTTTCTGGAAATTATATGGAGCAACTTATGGACCTTATGGACTGGTCTATGGAGGTAATCCCTGAATTTTCTGTTTCTCCGCCGGTTCCGCCCAGCCCTGAGTTTTCTTGTCTCCACTGGTTCCGCCCAGCCTTGAATTTTCTGTTTCTCCGCTGGTTCCGCCAAGTCCTGAATTTTCTGTGTCTCCGCTGGTTCTGCCCAGCCCTGAGTCTCCTGTATTCCCTCCCAGCCTCCCTCTCCCTCCTCCTAGACCTGCCAGTTCCCCTGATCCACTTCTGCTGGTTCAATCCAGCTCCATATCTCATTTCTCTCTGCTGGCTCTGTCCAGCCCTGATCCACCTGTGTTTCCTCCCATCTTTCCCTCTCTCATCTCCTCCTAGACCAGCCAGTTCCTCGACCTCATCTCTGCTGGTGCCAGACAGTCCCGCAGCTCACCCTCAGTCCGCGCCATCTGGGCGCGATGGTTCACCGCTGGACTGCCAGTCTCCAGCTCCGCCTTGGCATGTGAATTCCCTGTCTCCGCCTCCAGCCTCCGAGCCCTCGACTCCTCCTCGGTCCTTCGACCCAGCGGCTCCGCCTTGGCTATTAGCTCCCTCGTCTCATACATGGCCTGGCATCCCACCTGCTCCACCAGGCTCCCTTGATCAGTCGTGGACCGTTCGCTGCCTTGGGACTCCATTCCTCAGGCTTCACCTCATCACTCCATCCCTCAGCTCTGTCAGGCTCCTCCTTCCCTCTGGTTCCACCTCCATCCTCAGTCACTCCGGCTCTGCAGCGGTCTTCCAGGGCCCTGCCTCTGCCTTGGTTGCCTGAGCCTTCTGCTCCACCTAGGCCCTCCGGATCCTTGGCTTCACCCTGTTCTGACGGCTGCGCTGCTCCATCTTGGGCTCCTCACCCACCGATGCAATCTCTGTCTGTCGGCCCCCTGGTGTCTTCGGCCCCTTCTCCACCATGGCTCCTCCCGCCGTCAACTTCACCGTAGATCTCCATCTCCATCTCTGGAGGACCATCTGGCTCCTCCTGCTCCTGGCTCCTTCCTTGCTCCTCCCTCCATCCACTCCACCCTGGTCCCCAGCTCCTTGTTCCCTCTTTGCCTGCCCCTTGCCTGCCCCACGCCCACCTCCAAAACCCCCACCCTCACTCCACTGGTATTCCTCTTGCGGTGCGAAGACGCACCGTTCCGGGAGGGGGCGAACTGTTATGTTCTGGAACTTTCAGTTTCCTTATTTGGTCTTTTTCCTGTTCTTGTGTATTTAATGCTGTTAAGTTATTGTAAGTAAAGGTACTGATGTTAATGTGTTGTATATTGTCTGTTATTCTCCTTCGATGTTCAGTAAACTCCTCATTTGATCAAGATCCTCTTCGAATGCTTTATTCTTACGTTAGCATACACCCTTACTGTAACAAAATGAATAATATTCCAGAATATTCAATAATTCCATAAGTATGATTTAAAAGTGTGCTAAATCACAAAGAAAAGCTCTTGCTCCAGTGAGAATGTGAGAGTGATGTTCCAGCAGATGCTGCGAGTCTAAAGTTGTTGACTATGTATTGTTAAAAACTGAATCATGATCCTCCTCTCACTAAAATTTGCATGCAGTGGATATAAAGATGAGAAACAGTGTGCCATCCTGATAAAACAGCAGTCACATTAGACTGCATAATGAACGATAGGCCAACCAAGAAATGCAATTTAGCCATGGATCAGGTAATTCATGCAACACATGACCCATATACAAAAACACACATGCATTCTCAGACCGAACTCAGATTCATGGGTGTGCTGTGGAGCTTTTGGATATGAGCTCTGGACCTCATCATACATAAAGTGGCATTTAAACGCATTGGAGTCTGCCTGCAGAATCATTTTCTCACCAGCAATATGTACCACCCTCAATGGGGCTTCAGAAATTAAACCTCTGTTGAGGTTTGCCAGAAGTCCTTTCCATTGTTATTGCCTTGAACACTTAATGAGATCAGGCAAACATGATCCTTGAGCTGCAAACAGGGCTGAGCTGGTGCAGCTGAATAGCTCACACATCAGGGTGCACCATATTGTCCATTGAGATCAATTGAAGGCTGACTTTTTTTTCCAGCAAAGCCCACATGCATTGTGCCACCACAATGGTGGCTGCTGTCTTTTGTGGTTTTGCAAGGTCTGAGGCAATGGAATTAGATGGGAAGGCATTGTGTGCAGATGCAATTAGCTACACTGGAGAGCGGCTGACATCCTGCTACACCAGTCATTTTGGGTGATGCTTGTGTGTGACTGGAGTACATTAAAGAGGTTGATAAATAAAATCATAAATGAACAGTTCAACCAAAAATTTTAATTCTGTCTTCACTTACTAACCTCCATGTGTTTCAAAAGCTGACTTTTGTTCTTCTGCCTAATACAGAAGGAGTTATTTATAGCAGAATGTCCAGGCTGCTTTTTCCCATACAATGAAAGAGAATTATAGCCATGGCTGTCAAGCAAGATTTTAAAGACAAGATTTTCAATGAATAATGAGTTCAATTTAAGCCTGTTACACACACACACACACACACACACACAAACTGACTTTGAACATATTGCAGTGCTTTTTGTCCTTTTTATAACAAATTTGTTTTACTGCAGTGATTAAATAAACAGGAATCTAATGAATTTAGAACTTAGCAGTTGTAAAATTAATCGCTCATGAAACAAATACAGTTTCAATTGTAAAGCATCTCTACAGACGATAAGTGTCATTAGTCAGCTTGAGTCAGGTCAGTGTTGATTGAGTTAATTTCAATAACAGTAGCGATTTTGCAAATTTAGCGTTATTATCCAGCTTTAACTTGGTTGAAAATTAGTATATACATACATACATACATATATATATATATATATATATATATATATATATATATATATATATATATATATATATATATATATATATATATATATATATACCAGTCACATTAGACTGCATAATGAATGATGAAGGATATATATATATGCAATATATGCATTGTGAAGCCAGGCAAAAGCACCACTCCATGCCCTTTAGAACACATACAAAATTTAGTTTTAGGTGTTTCTCAGTCAGTGCTCCCGTATAGACTTTAATGATCTGATTGCATGAGCGCAATAGAATACATTCATCACTTGATGTTTCTCATTGCATTTCACTTCTTCCTATTTTTATTGCAAAATCTCATCTCACCTCTTAGATCAACAACAACACAGCAGCTTCGACTCAAAATCTCATCCATCCTAATTCATAACTGCTCCTCTAAAATGAAAGATGAATACTTGATTCGTGCTATGTGCCGACACTATTGAGATCAAGGTGAAATCTGAGCGAATATATGAATACTGAATGAATGATGGCAATGAGGAACTTGGGAAAACTGCCCATGGCCACTTCATTCACAATTCAGGGCGATACATGGCTGCTGCATGCGTGTGCTGTTCTGTGTGTTTTCACCGTATAATTACCAGCATGCTACAGGATCTGACCTTGCTTTCCACTGAATTCTAAAGAGTGTAGAGATAAAATGCACAGACTGTGACTGCTGGGTGTCTGTGGAAACACAACAGAGCCAGAAAGTAATGACATGTATTGAGAGCAGTCTTCATGCCGATCCCCAGAGAGTCAGTGGAAAAACTCAAGACGCGGGGAAGTTCAGAGGCGGCAAACCTCATATTCTGCAATTCTAAATCGGTCCTGAGGGATGGGCACATCTCTGCAGCCCAGCGGTCGAGGAGAGGGATGCTTTCTGTTTTCTTGCAGAATATCACTATTCAGGGACTACGAGAAACCAATAGTAAAGAAAGTAATAGAATTTAGCTTTCTCGTTTCTTCCGCTGTGGTGCTGTTCTTACTTCCTGTCTTGGTCCTCAAACGGTCCACCATGTCAATGAGATATTTTCCCGCATGGATCGTTTTCCTCACTCCACAACCTTTTTAGGACACTAAGACTTACTCCAGACAGCATTCTTCATGCTGAAAGGCATCATAGTCAAGCTCCTGAAAGAGTTTCGGTCACAGTCGAAGACAGCATTGCATGGGTTTTTCACAGATAAGTCAATCCCTGAATGTGCTGCAACAAGCGCAGTGAAAGAATTCATAAATGTTGGCTGTAAATATAGACCTATGTATATTTTATTCTGCTAAAAAGTATTAATAGAAAGTAAATCACTGACTTTGTTCAGGAATCTAGTGAGCTGTCTAGCAAGACTGTATTTTGAGGGATCATCAGCATGCTATCGATGTAAAGGCTACATTACAAAGTATTTTTTTAAGTAAATGTAAAAGATTGTTATAGTGTGTTTTTACAAGAAAATACCATTTCAGTTTTATTGTGTAAATCAAATTTTTTTTGTGAAATGTACTAGCAATTTCTGAGAGACAACTATTTAAAATAAATCCCACATTTATTAGTTTTTTTTTTTTTTTTTCAGTGTATGCTGTTTTCCAGTATGTCTATTTTGTCCAAGTTGTAATGTTAAACCCAAAATCACTAGAAATAGCTGGGAAGCTTAGAATAAATAATACTAAGTGCTAAACATAATGTGAAAGTTCATTTTTAGTACAGATAACATAAACATAACTTGCTTGTTGGATAGGTGGGACATATTGCCATCAGGGGTGTGTCACCTTTTTATATTACCGCTATAAACACAGCTGTGCCGCAGTAAAATATTATTTATAAATCTTCATATGTGATTGAAGTTAACTATATATATATATATATGGATGCGGTGGATATTTGAGGTGGATCTATTGTAGAAAACAAAACCGGCAAACATCTTTGTCAATGATAAAGCAGCTCTTTATTGTGTGTGTAGCTTGTGAATGACTCTGTACTGCAGGTAAAGGTGATTTATATCCAAAAAAAATATTTAAAAAAGAGTCTCAAAATATTAATCCTGATGAAAGGATAGAAATGGATAGAAACCCTAACCCTAATTCCCACCACTTTTGGCAAACTGTGATTTTGTCCTCACCACTTTTTAAAAGCCATTGAAATTTTGACAATGCATCTCCAGTCCCTCAGTCTTCATAATTTAATTCATACATGCAACTCAAAATACATTTGCTCCAGACTCGTTGAATCTGTGGTCGAACGGTTGGCTGGTTTATTATCAGATCCGATGACACAGTAAGTCAATTATGAGGTTCAGTTAAGATGCCGCCGTAGGCAGTAAAGAGCAAGGCAGCTCACTAGGTTTTAGAACAGAGCTACTGAATATATTTCAGATTCATGTCCCATGTTCGAGGGTCACCGGTACATTAGCTTGCGCAGTAGCGCCCCAAGGTCTCTTTATCCGGCTGTCACTATGGAAATGAGACTTCTGCAGTTTTTCTCTTTCCTAAACCACTCGGTCTGGCAGGAAATCTTTCGGGAGCACTGGGATGAGATGCTGAATGCTTATTTAGCTGTCACTGTTGCATTGCCACTTGATAAGTGTCACAAAAAAATATCAACAGAGCCGAGATAGACTCCGCATGACTCCAGATACCTGATGATGGAATTACTGTGGTTCGATCGTGATTTTGGAGGAGTGCAGGTTTCTCTAGGTGAAGCAATATGAACACCTGCAGTTTAATGGAAATAAATGAGCAAAATTAGGAAAAAAAAATAATAATTTTTAATAACATTACTGTGTGATGCCAGAAAGAAGCTTTTTGAGCTCTACAAAGAACATTTAAATTTAAATTCTTTAGAAAACTGTAAATGCACTGGTTCCAGTATTATAGATATGGAAAAGTTTATTTATTTATTTTGTTGTTTTATTTTATTCATTAATTAATTTTTTTTTATCTCTAATGAACCAGCCATTCAAAAACAATAAACAGCCAAAAACTGCTTCTTGACAGTGTTCTTTGATGAACCTTGATGTTTTTCAAATGAATGTAGGGATGAGGCTTGATTTTATCCACTGCACTGAGGTTTGGAATGAAATGAGTTTGAATAAATGATGCCAGAATTTTTTATTATTAGGGTGCTGCAAAAAGCATTGAAGTCACCTATTTAATAATAACCTGGAGGGATGTGATCACCAGAAGCAGTCTTATGTGCTACCAAAGCTATTCTAAAGTTAAGGTTAGGGGTTAGTATTGTGCAAGTCTACCCTGTGAAAATCTTTAGTACCAGCTTCTAGGTGAGGTTTGCACAAAAAATATCATGCTTCTGTAAGTGTAGCAAGTGTAGGAAGGACATGGAAGATTAAATATGGAATATGGGGTTTCTAGGACTTACGTTTATTTTCTTTTTCTTTGTAATGTTCTGATTGCATGATTTTCCCTGCAGTCTCATAACTCTTCCTCTTTCTTCTCCCCCTCTCTCGATGTCAACCTCTTCTCTTGATCTCAGCACCCTGCCATTGATTTTTTCTGTGTATCTGCTTTTGCTTTATTGTTTAATATTTCCCCCTCTACCTCCCTTTCTCTTCTTATCTCTCCTGCCCTCTCTCTCTCTTTTTCTCACTTGTAACATCATAACCCCCTTCCCCTTGTTGCCACACCGTCAGTATTGGTGTGAACATTACAGCGCACAGAAAGGGGAAGGTCTCTCTCTCTCTCTCTCTCTCTCTCTCTCTCTCTCTCTCTCTCTCTCTCATTCATTCACTCACACACATGTGCACTGGACTCACAGAGGAGCATGGAGAACATTGGAGGGCTGCCTCAGAAACACAGTACGTACCTTTGACCGATGCCTTGTTTCATCTCATCATTTTCATTGCTCTTTCAGTGTATTCTTCTGATGGCTCTGTACTTTTTAATAAGTGCATTCTTGGTTTTGCCTCAGAATCCCTTGTGGAACTGTTGCTTCTGGCATTTCTCTGCACGCTTGACATCTTTGTGAGAAAAATCACAAGCCTGTAAATGACTATAAGAGACATACGATCTGCGGTAAAGTTTTAGAGTCTGTCTGCTATAAATGAGCTTTCTCAGTGCATGATCTCATCTTCATATCGCATGTCAGTGATATCTTAATGAAATAAGGGTGTTTAACCCTTGCAATATTTAATGCTATTGAATTAGAACTTTTTTTTTAAAGACTGGACATATTTTTTTTTATATTCTTATAAGATTCTCTTAGAAGCAGATCAGGTTAAATTTTTTATTTTTATTTTTTTACCTGATTTGACTTTTAGCAGTGTAGTCTATTATTATCTCGTTGATTTATAGACTATATAGCCATATACTATATACCAGACAGATTTTTTTTTCTTTTTTTTGGTGTTCACAGGGTTGAAGGATGTTTTCCCATTATTCCTAATATCTGAAACAGATAAGGCAGGGAATGTAAGCTGAATAAAGTCAGGCTTGACCATAGAAATGATGGCTGCTGTGGTATTCAGAGAATCAAAGATTTACTCCGTATCAAAAACCACTTTTGGATCAAAATGCTGTCAGATCTTTGAGACGCAGAGATAACTGAGAATTGTAATTTATGTCCTTTAACTTTCACAAAGGCGCAAATGCTCTTGTTATAAAAGTGATTCAAATGTAATTACAGGGCGATGATCGTGGTTTTGATACCCACTAACAAGCCCCAATGGCCACAGATTTTGTCTTTATGAGGAACAGGGAGAAACAGCTGGAGCGATGCTATATTTCAGTGTTTCGATGTGCATTTTTCCTGTTCACCTGTGTCAGTTATGTGCTAGGATTGACTCAAATAGAGCAAGAGAAATATGTTACATAAATGAGCTCAGCCTGATGACTGTGTGCCGATGAACCCATCCACTAATAATGGAATAATTCAACCAGAAATGGAAATACTCGCCCTCATGTTGTTTTTAACTTGCTTTACGAATAAATGCTATATATTCACTTGATCACTAATCATGTTAATATAACTATTAAAGTTCACTATTCAAGTGAATTACTTATCTTAGTAAGGAATTTATCTTATTTCATTGTTGCACTTGAAATAAAAAGGTGCCAATGAGAATGCACTTGATGGAATTAAATTAAAATATAAGATACATAACAATGCAGTTCAAAACATGTTCAAAAACAGCCATTATACATTTTATAACACTTGCATTAAAGGGGTCATGAAATGCCGTTTTAATTATTCAGTACTGTTCTCTGAGGTCCACTTATAATGTTATTGTATTTATTTATTTTTTGCATCCCAAAACCTCATAATTTTGAAGTAATAAGCAATTTTCTGTCCTGTTTTGACCCCCCTCTGTTTGAATAGGTAGGTAAGTATCGCCCACTGTAATGATTGGCCAACAGTTTGTGTGTTTGACAGCGACATCCTTCATGCAGTAGATGGATGCTGCTGTGATTTAGGCCAAAAAGCCTGTAAATGCTCAGTACATGTTAAATGATCTGTAATAACAGACAAGGCAATAATGATCACATAATAGAAACAGTTCCTCAAACTTGTGTGGTGCTATCAATCCAATATATTCGGCTCAGCATCGTCTTCTGAAAATCCTGTGTTGAATTGTGTCTTTTTTGTAAACAATTCTGCAGTAAAGTGAAGTGAACAAAAGACTTGAGTTCTTTCTGACGCAGTCTGGAACATCCTATTGTTGGGATCAGAAGGAAGGCGATGCAAAGACTGTGTTTTTCCACAACTTGGCGCTGCACGGCATCTTCGGAGCATCTTTATCGATTGGTTTCTTTAAAGACCTGCATTTGTCGCTCTCGTTATTCTGTTTAATTGGTGGGCGGGGCTAAACTGGCAGTGATGTAGAATCAGTGGGCGGAGTTACACAGGCAGAGTGATGTAGGCATTGATCTTCTTCTTCTGCGGAGGCGGGGTTTAGTCGGACCGTTACGTCGTAAAGTGCCGACGTTTTAGCAGATTGTCTTTAAAATGAGCTGTTTTTAGACTAATGGCAAAGTTCTGAGTTCTGAAACGTACAAGATGTTTTTATAGTACACAAACCTCTTATATGTAAAAAATCAAGGGAATTTAGATTTCTCAGTTCATGACCGCTTTAAAAACTAAACATTTAAGGCTGTAGTTCATTATAAAAATGCTTGGATGAGCCACGCTCAAACACCTTTGCAAACATCAGTTCATCTGAAATCTTTCCACTATAATCACTGAAGCTGTGTAGACTTAAAGCACCCATCTGACACAGTTTGCAGAGTCACTATAGAAAAGCTGATGCAGATTTAGTTTGCATGGTATCCATTATATTATTATTATTATTATTAATATTGATGCATCATTTTTTTCAGTAAAAAATATATGAAATTATGTAAATGATGCACAATGTATGAATGGCTCTTTGCTTAAAATATATACATACAAAGTAATGAAGGCTTTATAACAGTATTTTACCCCAGTATATAATGGGCTTTATTTAAGGTTTTCTGATGTAAAAACATTTAAGTCATTATTCACTGAAAATCTTCCTCTCTAATGTATCTCTCAAATCTCATTCACATACATGGAAATTTAACACATCTATGTATGCTATGTAGTTAAAAGCTGTATTTAATGTAGTTATACTATTGTGTAAATTATCCAGTGTAGCCAAATAATCCAATATACATTTATCTTAATACAAATGGCTTGGGTGTTGACAGTAAGCTTTTGATGCTGTAATGTTTATTGTTATTTCACTGCCAAACAGATGCATTATTAATAATTCAAAGCTGCAGACGGGTTTTTCTCAGTCCACTGTCAACATAATTGCTACAAGTCTTATATAGAAAAGATATAGTACATATTATAATCATCATGTGTTTATGATGTAAATACTTAAATATGCACTACAAAGTAGTCTGAGTATAGTCTGAAGCCTGAATGTGCATAGAACAAAACAGTTAAACCTTTAGTTCATTTGCAGACTTCCTTCTAGCAGCATTGTGGATATACTGTGATTCTTTTGTTTCAGGGGCTGTTTCAGCACCCGATGTGTGGACAGCTCCTAACGGCAAACTGCTCATGTTCATCTGAACACTTTTTACGACTTTTCATGATCTTTGTGAATCATTGCCTAAACTGGGTTTATTGAACTCTTTTGCTGTGGTACATAGTGCACTAATGCATGTTATTAAGTGACACTGTGTACCTCTTTTGTGCTACAACTACATCAAATGTGAGAATTTCAGACATGCACTCCAACTTTGTGTCAGTGCCAGGTGCTAGTCAAACTTTATTTTTTGGTGGGATTAAATGCGATTAATTTCAGAAAAGAATAAACAACAGCACTAATAAATATATAAATAAATATGAGCGATGTAAATCTTTTCCCAACCAAACATTAAAAAACTTTATATGGACATGTATTTCCTGACTCGATGCATCTAAAAATGCATGTAATCTGTCATTAGCATTAGATATGTAGCATTGGATCTGGCAATTTTTTTATGTCCACTTTTTCTAATATAAAACCATTTGTCTAAATTCAGTTGCCTCCTCCTGGTGTATCTCAGGTATACATAATTAGCTCTTAATGTTCAAATGAGCATGTCAGATATTTAGCATGCAGCTGTGTTGAATTACTGTCTTACATGAGAGCGCATGCACCGCATTATTATTCAAAGATACATATTATCATTTAATAGCACACTTCTAGTTTGCAGCATAACATGCAGCTGTTCTCTGTTTATGTGTTAATCACCACTTATTTAATTAGAGAAATTGCTTACAGTTGCTTACAGTGGATATTTAAAAAAAGTTTAAAAGTATCATCACGTCCTCCTAAAAAGCAGAAGCAATTAAAACGACAAAGCTCTGTGCAACATTCCACGAGAGTGGGTCGTCTGTCATCGTTTGAATGTAGAGATCTTTAAAACTGTATTACGTTCAAGTAAATGAAGCATGCTGTCAGACTCTTTGCTCATGAAACAGCCTTTTAGAGAAAATGTTGCTTGAGCTCACACAACCATGAAGATACAGATTTTTCCCGAAGCCAGCTAAAATACAGTAGTAATAAAATGGTGTGTTTTAGTAGTTTCTGTCAGTAACATAATGAAATATATGTGTGTTTGTGTTTGTAATGTAGAAAGCGGATGGGAATAATTATTTATCTCTCTCATTACTGTCATAAACAGGATACAACATGGCTCGTCTTTCTTAAGGCAGGTGCGGGCTGATTAAACGGAGATGTTTTTGCACCTCGGGCCATTTCCTGTGCAGGATCGATGAGATGTTTCATTCTCTGGTGAAATTGATTGTAGCAGGTTTTAACCTCAAATGACAAATGGAAATAATAAGACATGAAGAGTTTTTAGAGACCTCAAGCAAACTTTGGAAATTGATCAGGGACAGGTTCCTCTTGTTGCTGAAGAAACATCTCTCTTTCTCTTTGTTCATCTGCATAATAACTACATGATCTTATTAGTGTTTATAGGCAACCTTATGTAAAGTGACATGTGTGTGTGTGTATATATATATATATATATATATATATATATATATATATATATATATATATATATATATATATATATATACAGTATATGAATACACAATGATACAATTTTGACATATGGAAAGCTTTTCAAATGCAAGTTCTTATAACTATATGTCAAAATATTGATTACACACACAAACACTGGAGTCATCTGGTGTCTAGTGGTAATATGAATAAAAGTGAATCTCATGAAGATATATTCGGATATTTTTTTATAGAATGGAATTACCTTTTCTTTTCTTTGCTTTGACATTTTTATGACAAATAACCACATTTCCACCTAAAATTCACAGTGTTATTTGAAAAGTGCTTGTTCAAATGATTATACTCGTGTAATGAAAAACATCTTGTCTATATAATTAAAAAAACTAACATTTTTACAGTAATGAGAAAGTTGGAAAGAAATGTGCTTAATATTTATAAACAAACAAACAAATTAATGAACATTTAAAAGTTTTTAAAATTTAGTTTGAGGATGAGGAGGACATTTAAAAAAAAATAATAATAATATTTGAAACTCACCCATATAAAAATACTTCAAGGCTTTATTAAATATTTTAAATCAGAAATAATGTTTATAATAGTATTATATATATATATATATATATATATATATATATATATATATATATATATATATATATATATATATATAATACAATAATATAATAATGATGTATATCCTATGTATCATACATTTCATTTGCTTAAGATGGATTTTCTTCTCTTTTGTAAACCACTTGAGACTCAGTCAGTGTCTTAAGGGTTTTAAGCCAATATGTGTAATCACCGACATTCTCATGACTCTACTGCATCTGAAAACAGCCTATGCAATATTTGGTATTGGTCTTATACAACTTTTACAGTACAAAAGCATCTTTGGGCTTTGCCATTCATCTATTCAGCAGCTGTTATCAGTCTATGAATAACAGTGCTGACTATAATGCTTCGATCTGAGTTCCAGCATTCCTGCATGGATTGCAATGTTGTGCTAATTTGTTTCCATTCGTTACTCATTTGTTTAGCATGCATGCACTCTCACTAGCTTCTAATACATTCTGTTTAAAATAAAAGACTATATTAGGCATAAAATAAAGACACAGATGATTATTAAGTAAAATTATTGTTAATAATAAAAAATAATAAAACATTTAAACAATTAATAATGTAATATTTAGTAATGCAGTCATAGTTTAAGTTTCTAATGTAATTTCTAATTTAATAAATATTGTAAGATTTATGTTGAGCATTCTAATAGAACTTCATAGCATATGAAAAGTATACCTTACTATATAGTGACCTTCTTGGCTGAACTGATGTGAGATGAGTTTATTCAGCTGTTCAAACAATGCAGTGTTCAATTAAAGCCAGCTCAGATGAGTCAGTAAATTTATTGTCCATAAAGTATTTATGAAGATAAAGTTAAAAGGTTTTAGAAAGCATCTTTGTGGCCTTTGGCTTTTCCATCGGAACTGGTTTGCATCTCTTTGTGCTGATGTTAACCCACACTCAGTGAACAGAAAGGTCAAGGCCTGCGCTGCTACAGAAAGGTCAGTGAGCTCTTTGAAGGTTAAAGCTTTGAGTTAGCATTAACAAGGATGTTACACGCAAGGTCATGCCACAGAAAAATGGAAATGAAAATGGGAAACAGCAGTACTGTAGATTGACAATAAAAAAGTTAGGTTGAAATATTCATAATTTCCCCGCTGTCATGTTGCTCTAAAACTTTCCTTCTTCCATGGATATGCAGTGAGATGAACATTTTAACATGAGCAATGGAAAAATGAGGTGCTGCTTACACATCAAGGGCCTTACCATTCACTCACCGCAATGGGGTGACAGTCACGATGTAGATGTTTTTTGCTAATTTCAGCCCAACGCAGTTGTCGTATTCACGTCCTGTGCCACATTAAATAGAACGTGCATTTCCACCCATTTCCGTGCTCATGGGCGTGCTCGTCTGAAAACAAGGTGGGTTCAGACCCAATGCTGGCATGTCGCTATTTTGAGACAACTGGCTTTTAAAGGGAATGGTAGATGAGACTTTGATGAGACACACCCATTACTCATTAAGAGAATACGGACAACCCTTTTAGGTCATGTGCCTGGCACGACAACGACCATGGACCATGTGTTATAGTATGGAAGAGAGTCATTCTCCCCAAATCCTTTACATAAAAATCAGCCTACATGCTTTCATAGAAATCCTAGGAATCTAAGATTTTAAAACTTTTAAACGCTAAGAGAGTGTTCCAGGATGTCTCTAGCAGTGGGGGGCCGGGGTGAAATACAGGCTTTATTTAGATACATGGAAGACGGGATGAATTCTCCTGTACGCTGGAGGAAGTTTGAGGCGGACTGCCACCGGACTAATGATTTTGGTGACAGTGAACGGGCCAATATATTTGGGAGCCAATTTATTAGAGATGGAATGGAGAGGAATGTTCTTAGTAGAAAGCCACACTTTTTGACCCATGACTTATATGGGAGGCCTAGACCGGTGGCGATCGGCTTTAGCCTTGGTGTGCGCCCCTACATGGAGTAGAGTCTCGCGGACTCTAGTCCAAGTGCGGTGACACCTCTGGACGAAGGCGTGAACGGAGGGGACCGCGACTTCGGATTCCAGACTGGGAAAAATAGGGGGCTGGTAACCTACACTACACTCAAACGAAGATAGGCCCGTAGCTGATATTGGTAAAGTATTGTGGGCGTACTCCACCATTGACAGTTGTTGGCTCCAGGAGGAAGGATTCTTGGAAACCAAACACCGCGACACCCTTTGCAAATCTTGGTTGGCTCTCTCGGTTTGACCATTGCTCTAGGGATGAAACCCTGAGGACAGACTTACAGTCGCTCCCAGTAATCTACAGAACTCACACAAAAATTTGGACACAAATTGGGGTCCCCTGTCGGAAACCACGTCTATCGGGAGGCCATGTAAATGAAAGACGTGATCTACGATGGTCAACGCTGTCTCCTTGGCTGAGGGTAATTTGGGCAAGGGAATAAATGGGTCCGCCTTCGAGAACGGTCAACACATCTTGACTGCCAACAATTCTAGGTTACCAATATCATAATTGCGTTCGGCAGGGGATAATCGATAAGAGAAAAACACGCATGGGTGCACCTTGTCGTCTGAGAGAGAACGTCGAGATAACACCGCCCCTACCCCCACCTCCGATGCGTCGACCTCCACCACAAACTGACGTGATGGATCAGGGGTGATCAGGATAGGGGCTGAAACGAAGCAGCTTTTCAGTTTGGCAAACACAGCCTCGGCTGTGTCTGACCACCTGAACGTAGTTTTGGGGGAGGTCAAGGCGGAGTTTTGGTATGTAGATGATGGTGGGTGACGCAGGGACCTCAATGGCAGCACAGACAGGTGAGGAGGTGTTTGAGTGCGCTGGTGGAGGTGGTGGTGGTGAGTAATCCGTGATGATGACTGGTTAATCAAAGAGCGACCGAACTGGAACAAGACACAACGAAGTAGAGCTGGTGGAATACAGACATGAAGCACGGAGGACCTCTAACAACTATCTGAAAAACAAGAGACGAAAGACAGGGCATTAAGTAGGTTGGTGGAATGAGCTGCAGCTGCCGCTGATGAGATGATCAGCGGTAACACCCACATGAAACAATCAACATGACGTACCATGAGACGAGCAGGAGACTGTGCATTCATGAACCATGACAGAAATAATTGATAAAGAGTCTAATAGTCTATCAATTAAAAGTTAGATTTTTACACATTACTATACTACATCATCCAGAGAGATTATAGCTGTGATGCTCACTCTTCCACTGTGCTTCCAGCAGTAGCAATGTCTGTACCTGAAATTGCATTCAGTGTTGATATCATATCATTTTATCAAAGTTTTCAGACGGCCATAATATTTCTAAACATTTACCACAGATTGTTTCAGTTCAGCGTGAAGTCTTTTTAGAGTAATGTTTATGGATTCAACAGCAGACCTTCAAAATACATGCCTCTAAACACTCCAAAACTGCTAGGATTTGTGTGATTGCTTCGATCTGCAGCAACCACAGGGGTTCTTCTCTACACTCTTAAACAAAGGTTCCAAAAAGAAGTTTTCACAGTGATGCCATAGAAGAACCATTTTTTGGATCTCCAATGAATCTTTTAGTGAACAGTTCTTAAAGGGGTCATAGGATGCCCATTTTCAAAATTGTATATGATTCTTCAGGGTCTTAATGAAAGTCTGTAATATAGTTTGGTTAAAATTCTCAATGTTAGGGTAAAAAAACCATCATCTTTTCAGAGCCTGCAGTTTTGTAGCATTTTCCTTTAAATGTTAATGAGTTCTTCAGTCCCCACCTCTCTCTTCTGAGCTGCTTTCTGAAGGACTGTTTATTTTAGCCAAATTAATTGTGAATTACTTGCTAATTAGCACATTATTAGGAAAGGGGATTTTGCAAATATTCATAAAAAAAAAAAAAGAAAACTAAAGTCAAACTGGATCATGAATTATTCACTTGAACATAGACGCATTTATTGAGATTGGGGACACATGTAAGCCACTGCATCTTCAGCAGCTCAGATGTCGGGAGTAAATGAACTGCTATGTTCATAATTACATCAAAAAACAGAATACCTCATTCATTTAGGAGTCATTCTTGTCTACATATGCTCCGGCAGTGAAACAATGGTGGACTGATGACTGTCAATCAAACTATTGTGGGAGGGGCTTGTTTTTTGTGACGTCACACAGACAGGCATCTGAGATCGGCTCAATTTAGAAAGGGATAAAGATTTGAGCAGATTGAAAAATAAAAAAATAAAAAAATAAAACACTGGTTGGATTTTTATCATTATAGGGTGGTTGTGTACACACACTGCCAACACACATTTCAGTTCAAACAACAAGTGTACATAGCATCATATGACCCCTTTAAAATAATCATACTTTTCTTAGTGGTAAGAATATTTTTAAGACTTTATTTTTCGCTATAAAGAACCTTTTGTACAACAGAAAAATTATATTTGTAACTAGAGTGTAACTTCTGATCAACGTTGCAAAAACTTTGTATCTTGGAAACGCAACCATTGTCTGTCATTATGGAATATTTCAAGATTTCTGAGAATATTCACTCTAAGAATATTGTGCTGTGATTCAATAGGGCCATGTATAGATGCTTTAGTAATTTGTTCTGATATTTTAATAATCTCATTGAGTCTCAAGGGGTGACCTATTGAAAAAGCTGAACTGGAGGAAATTTCTGGAACACCTCTGGGTTTTGATGTCCAGCAGGCTGCAAATAGTCAGCAGGGAAGTATGAAAAAGATTACATTTAATGCACTTTCAAATAATACATCTGTGAAATATTCTGGTGCTGAAAGATATATTTGAATCCAAGTCCTAGGTTCTCTTCCAGAGAATTGCATTAGGTGTTCTCTGTGGATTATAAGATGAATAGAATAGAGCAATGTTTGTTGGAGGTTTCTCTTCAAATTTTGGCTGTTCAAACACACGCTCTCTGCAGCAGTGCTATATTTGAGGTTGATATTTCTGCTGGTTAAAGTGAAAGCTCATGCTGTGTAATATATTAAGCCTCTTTCTGGTTTGTAGAGAGGTGAGAAAGCAACCTTTAAAGATAGCATAGCTGCTTTCAATCCTGCACTGAAATGGATTTGAAATTGACTCCCAGTGGCAACACTAATATGTCCTTGAATTAGAAGAATATTACGTTCCGCTTTATATAATAATGGAAATTTAGCCGAAATATGGCTTGCTTATTTCTGTTGCCTGAAGTCAGTGCCATGCATTTTGCTTACTGATGCAAAGCTCATTTGCAATAGATATTCTACATTAACAAAAAATCACAGTGTTTGCTCAGACAAGCATTACTAAACCTACAGTATTGTGCATGCATAAGAGCATTCACACATACTGTAAAGCCAAGTGGCTGTACTTCTAGTCTCGCGTAGCCAGACCTTCAGACACATGGCAGAAGGTCTGGGAACCTTGGCTACTTTTACACACAGTTGTAAACATATGACAGTTTTCTTCTTCCATGATGGGGTTGGGCATTACGGCATATTTGTTTCCATGCAGAATGTTAAAGAACTCTACACATGTCTCCCAGAAATCCTGTTTGATTCAACCAATCTGATGACGACTTGGAAACTACTGAAGTGTTTCTAATTTTATGTGCCTCATGCATCAGACGTTCAGCCAACGGTCTGTGGACGTGACGTCTCAGGCTGAGACTATAGTCTACCTATAGATGCTCGAATGTTATTGGTGGGCTGTGAAACTGGCCTTAGATTTAGAAAATAAGATCACTAATGAGATGTACTGATGTAATCTGATTCCAAATACTAATTAAAAATAATTGGAATCAGAGTTCTTGCCGCTACAACACTCTGGGGGTGTTTGTAACTATTAATTGCAACAGTGCATAATGCATCGTTCATTTGCATGAAATATGACATACGTCTGGACACTCCCACATCACCCATGATCAATGATATCCACATAGCAAAAAATTGCCAATGCTCACTGAAAGTATTTTTCTTTTTTTTTTTTTGCCATAAGTGTGAGTTTTCTGAATTAACTTTTCTCTTTGGAGAATCTGAAATGGGTGAAAAAAAAAAAAAAAACTCAGAATGAAGAAGAATAGCAACCGGAGTTAGAAACCGGAGAGCAAGGCCTTCCTTTGCAAGGAAAAGCACTACTCAAGTTTTCTTCATTAATGCAAAATCAAATTTTCCTAGCTTTGCAGTTATATTACCATAAAACCTAATTTTATGCCCTTATGCTTGATCACCAGGGAGGAAGTGTGGGAAAATTAACTGGATGTTTGTATGAGTTCATTTAAGCCTGCTGTGTTGCATTGCTTATTCTTACACAATGGTGATGTACACTGTCATATTTGGTACTTTATCTAACTTTGCGCTGTCTTTAGTGTGTATGTGTGTGTAGGAAGATGCATCAACATGCAGTGTTCTCTCCAAACCTCCCTCTCTGCCCCCTCTTTTCATTTGCCTGTCCTCTCTCAAGAGAACACTTTGAAAATTCAAAAGCAAATGTGTATTTTGGGGATCGCTGATGAATAAATTACAGCTCAGCCGAACTTCAGGGCTCCATAAATGATTTACATTCAGCATTAAATGCTAAAAGACTGAAGGCTCTTTGGTGCAGATGTTGACATTGTATGTACATATGTTCAAATAAAGTCAAACACAATCGCCTAGCATGTGTTTTTTTTTTTTTTTTTTGAGCTGCCAGCTTTGATTAGAACTATGATTAGATCTATCTATCTATCTATCTATCTATCTATCTATCTATCTATCTATCTATCTATCTATCTATCTATCTATCTATCTATCTATCTATCTATCTATCAACTGTCTGGCCAGCCATTCATGGTTACCAATTATTGTTAAAATTGTTGTTGTAACTACATGACAAACTGTGTCAACTTTTAATTATTCATCACTTTCATCAAAACAAACTGACAGAAAGCCACTTACCTTGTTTCCCAAATGCATTGATAGCAACTATGTAATAACTATATAATAACGTGAATACATCATTTTGATGTATTAATAAGATTGTTTTCCAATGGTAGTTGTGTCCGGGATCTGAGCCATACTCTTCAACTGAATCTTGATCATGTACTCAATTGTACTAATTTTTATAGCACAATGCACATTTCAAAGAAATGTTGTCCCAGAATACACAAATAGTACTATATTTGCATTTCTCAACGGACACACCAGTGCTATGACCAATCAAAGCTATTACAATGAGGTCAGCCTTGTTGGAATAAAGATCTTCACAAACCAAAAAGAGCATTTGAAATTAGTAGTGAAGAAATTACACACTGCTTTAAAGGAGAAGTTAATCCAAACTTAAATAAATTGCCAACCTAAGACTGATTTGATTGTGTTTACAGTGTGCAATATAACATGTGTTTATGTGTAGAGTGTAAAAAAACAGTATTTTTCACACAATTCACCTATCTGTATACCGCTGTTTTCGCTGTCATAAAAACGGGCTGATGTCTTCCTTGTTCTATGAAGCCCCTCCTTCAGATATATATACGTGACGAGTTCTGATTGTGCCAGCGGTTCGATTCGACAGCAGCTGAGCACGCACTGCCCTTCTGGAAACGTGATTGGGCTAGTTTTGAGAAGCAAGTGGGCATGATTTGTTTTGAAAACCTGGCAATCCTGATCTAAACCATAAACAGTAAAAGAACGCACATTCTGGAGATGTACATATAATCACAGAACGTCTTTACTGACGAGATGCGCATGAAAATCGCGTTCGATTTTTTTGCACAGCCCTAACATTTAGTTAACAAAGCTAAATAGCGTTGCCCTTTGTGTAATAAGTTACAGAAACTGTTAAACGCACCAACTTAAATAATAAAATACACTTACCAGTTGTGGTCCATAAACAACGCCTTCTCCAGACAAAGAGGGAACTGCTCCATCTTTTAGGAATAATCTTTGTGCGGATCCGGCATTAAACTTGATTGAGATTGAGGAAGATCGCTGTCATCAGCAAAATGTGCTTCACATAGTTTCACATGTGGATTATAATTTTCGGGAACCGAGTTAAACATAAATGGTAACCATTAATCTCCAAGTACAGCGTCCCTGGGAAGCCCAAACAAAGATGATTGGACTCCGAGATGAAAATAACAGCGTTTCAACGACATGGCGACAAAAACAAACACAGCTCTTCCTTCTTCTCCGTGAGAGTGCAACAAAGCCACGCCCCCTGTTTGTGTATTTCTGTGGGCGGAGGTTAGTCAAAAAACTGTTTTAGTGACATCATTAGTGCAGGAACTAGAGGGTCGTTCGTTGTAGGCGAATTCTGTTAAATAAAATATCTCGCTTGGCATTGAACTTGGAGCTTTATAATTTTGAATTTTACAGATATTATTTATACTCTAACAACAACATTGCACACTAACTAAAGTTTAAAACATGGGATCACGATCTTTAATACAAAATTGGAGCCTATATGTTAAGTGGATTGAGTTGAATTAATTTCAGGAATTTTTAAACAAGAAGAAAAACCAGGAGGAAATTCAGCACAGTGCTGCAATATAATGACATGGTCACACACACACACACCCACACCCACACACACACACACACACACACACAAACACACACACACAAACCGAAAAGGAGCCATTCATTCCACACTCTCTTATCTGTCTTTGGTCAGGTCTTTAGTTCTATGGGTGATGAGTAACAGACTCTGTAGTTTCAGCTAATTGCTCTCATTCAGTATAGCAGCTCATAGCAATGCTGCAGATGAGTTATACAACCCTGACAGAAATATCTTCTCTCTAGAAACCCTGTTCTCCTACCACAGCACTAATGAGACATCCTCTGGTTTCCACTGGTCATCTGTGTAGTGGTTTTGGCATAATGCAGCAGTAATATGTTGCCAGATGTCAAGTCTTTGTGTTTTGTGCAAATGTTTAGGGGCTGCTGAATGTTTGTCTTTACATTTTGTACTCAATTTTATGGATTAAAATTCCCAATTTGAGTCCACTTTAGTCAATGTCTATTGCACTAAAAAGTGCTAATTAAGTCATTTTACAACCTCTCTCTCTCTCTTTAACCCTTAAAACATGTCCTAACCAGATGCAATGTGATAAGATTCCAGCAACAAGCAATGTTTCTGCCCACACAAGATGCATCAAAATGACACTTGCACCCTAACTAAATAGATAAATGCATATTAAAAATTAAACAAATTCAGTGTTGTAAATACATACTCATTGACTATTGTTTGTTGTGGAATATACAGTAGTCTACTTCATTTACAGTTTGAGCATTCTTGTTTGCTCTGAAGATCTGAGGTAAATTATTCATAGTCTTATACATGATGGCTGTTTAAGTCATACTCGAACTCGAATAAAACCAGTTCCATATTACACAAAACACAATTGCCTGAGCTGTCATCCACAACAACGCAGAAACTGAAAGCGTTGCGGCTGGTTAGCACAAAAACTCACATAGAAACTGTATCTTTTTATTGCATGTCACAGTGTGGTGTCTGTTAAAGATGCATAATTATATGAATTAACACTGTTATGATTGGCTAATTACTTTGCATGTGACCTGAAAAACCAACACTTGCACAGTTTGTGGGTTTGCTGTTGGGTCCATCAGTTGTCTACATTGGGGGTAGACAACGCCAATCAAACACACCTGAAACAACTTATCATAAAAAGAAGGCAGGTGTGTTGAAACTGAAGTAGGCAGGAAGGTACTGTAGCTCTTTCGAAGCCGGGGCAGTTACCTCTGGTCTACAGCATCTTTGCAAAGCGGATTCACCAGTTGTCGCGAAATTGTTAAGATGAGACTGAAATCACCAGTGATCTTGTTGAATATAAACTTCAGCCACTTATTTCTAAACTAGGGATCCTTTGGAAGGATTTATAGAGGTGAATGCGTCCTGTCATCCATGAATCTCATTGTCCATTGTATGACCCTTAATCCTGAAGAATAACATAAAGTTTGTGGTTAGTAATGGAAGGTTTCTCAGCACTTTGTGAACATTTACACTCTTTAATTGGTTTCAGAATGGTAGAACACTTGCAGAGATATTATATCATACCACTAGCATTATTTTCATCATCAGCACAGTGTCTGCCCATTGGATTATTGCTGTTTCCATGCAATTTGGCCTAATTAAGATGGAACCCGTGGACAAACCCATGTCAGGCCCAAACTGGGAGTCATTTGTAACACGTTTACACATACAGCATGCACTTGCTTTCATCATACACAGAGGCTTTTTGCCCTCCTTGTAATCCTTTCTTCATGAACACGACATAAAAAGACGAACTGACAGTTATTTGAAGGAACCTTCTCATGCTCTGGCGATTTGCGCGGGGTTATTAGATATCAGATGTATGCTTCTCTCTCAGCAGGCGGAGGTCTGTAGGGATGTTTCACAGTCCATTAGTGTTACTGGACAGTAGAGTATGTCTGATCTGACAGCTCATCACCTCGTATTAAATCAGCTATTGAGATGGCCATTTCTGAGATGTCAGCTAATGAGCTGCGTCTCTATTCTCATTCACTCCGTATGTGCTCGGCCCCAGAGGATGCTGGCATTCACAAACCTCCACACACGTCCAGTTTTAATGGCATTCTTGCTTCTCTTCTTCTTCTTTTTTTCTTACTCTACCCACCTCCATTTTTTACTTTCTCCATATGTCTTCAGGATAAACAATCATTCCCCTAAATAAGGCTCGGAATTGCACTGACCATGTAATTTTCTGCATTGGCCCCTCTCTCCGGAGAATATAAGTGGCCCGGGGCGAAAAGACAGAAAGGAAACAACAAAAGCAAAGGAAGCAGATAAAAAAATTCTCCTCTTCCTTGATGTCTGCTGCTCTCTTTCTCAAATCACCATCAGTTCTCCTGTAATGAGTTGACTGTTGACACAAGATCTGTTCCAGTGCCTACTGAGCTGTCTTGCTGCGTAATAGTGATAGATCGGTGTATCTTCTCAAATTGGCCATTTTGAGATTATTGCATGGTTCAATAAGCATACCCGCTTGATCAATTAACTGAAACTTTAACTCTTTTTTGTGACAGTTCCAAAACGTACAGTACTTCTGCCTAGTGAGAGGATAATGAAAAATCTGAGAACAAAACGACTTCAAAGTAACACAAGATTTGTGATTTGCTCCGTATTCGCAGAGTATGCAGTTTGCATAGGGCACCAACTCCCAGGGGGGCACCATCCCAGTTGCTAAAAAAAAAAAAAAACAGCGCCTTTCCCCCAATTTTTGCAGGTGAATGTTCATAATTGATGGTTGGACATCTATGCCTGTGGAGAAAACATCAACAATCCGGCGCAGAGAGAAGAAAACAGCAGAAAGTAAAAAAAAAAAAAAAAACACTGGCATGAAGTTGGTTTGATGGTGGATGTTCGATATTTGCAAAGTTAGGGACCATCTCTAAAGTTACATGCAATATTGGTATACACATTTCTAATGTCAATAGCATTTGAGGAGAATGACTTACATTCATAAAAACAACTGTTCTAGGTATCATCTATACTGCACACCTTTTATATTTTTTATATTTATTAAAATAAACTGTAAATCATATGTCAATTATGCTACTTTTTCACAACCCAGTGAACTTAAACGCAAATTTAAAGCTCAATAGCATTTGAGGAAAAAGACTTAGACATAAAAACAACTATAATGTGTTCATTTAGGTGTCAACTACAATGCACACCTTATACATTTTTAATAAGTATTAAAATAAACTGTAAATCATTTAAGTAAAAATGAGGCCTGTGTATCACTTTCAGGAATATTCCTGTGAAACCTTTTTGTCTGTTGACGTATTAATAAGTATTAAGTAAGTATTAATATCATATATATATCATATATATATGGTTATAAAACCAAACTAAGCCATCAATAGCCTATCAAGTGACTTAAAATGCATTATATAAAAAACAATGAGGCAATAATGATTGGTTAATAACACTTTTAAAATGTATAATTTAGGCTAATACAAAATAAACAATAACATGTTATTATAAATGCCTGCAAAGGGAGCCAAAGGGTAATTCCTGCTGTTACACTTACAGGACAATCAAATCCTTGTTTAGGCTATTGGCCAAACATTTAATTCAAATATTCACTTAAGCTTCCGTTATTGGCCACCTTTTCGCTATAGATGACACAGCCTTTATAATTTGTTCAAAAAAAAAAAAAAAAACATGTGGACATCACAACCCTTACAAGAATAAACCATGGTTTTATCATAGTAAAACTACATAATTTTATTTTGCATGATTTCTGAATGCTTGAGACTATAAAATAGATTAGTCATAATAAAGTCATAGCCATAGGTAAATGCTGAGAGCTACAATTGTAATTTGTAAATAATACAATTTATTCATTTACTTTTTTTTTTTTTCTTAAGTTCCATTTTGACACCTATAGTAGTTCATCTTTTTCCGAAGACCAAAACACTATATAGGTAGGCATCTCACCTGGTTCAAAGTTACTGTGTCTTTTTGTTAGTATCTAACCTGCTGTTTGTAAACTGGAATCCTCATTAATGTAAATGTTAGATGAATGCCGGTAATAAAAGTGAATGTGTGTCCCCAAAGCCTTCACAGAAATCTAATTTACAGTCAGTCGGCTTTATTGCAATGTCATATATGCCTTAAGTGTTTCAAATGTAATTGAGCTCTAACTAATGAGCTTTAAATGGTTGCATTCATATTGCAGTGCTACCAAAGTAATTGAGCTTCTGTTTAGACATCACATGGGTCGTGTTACCAACAACCCCATTCAGATCGCATTCAGACTTTATAGGAACAGTTCACACAGAAGTCATACTGTGTTTGTGTTTGTCATGTAATGTGCTTTTTTTTTTTTTTACTCACCTTAATGTCATTCCAAACCTGTATGACTTTGTTTCTTCAAAAATAGATGTTTTGAAGAATGTTCAGATTGTTCTTTTCTTTACAGTGAAACCATATAGTGACAAAAAAAGGCTATATAAATAATATATGTTGGAGACAGACCTATACATTCCCTGGCCATTGTATTACATACAGCTCTTCAACTTCAATTCAATTTCAATTCAATTCAAGTTTATTTGTACAGCGCTTTTTACGATACAAATCATTACAAAGCAACTTTACAGAAAGTTAAGTTTCCACAATATTTAGTAGTAGCTTATAAGTGGTGACTATCAGTTTGTGCGTGTATGACAAAATTTATACAAGACGTAGTCAACCAGATGATGAACATTATTAACAGCAATTATTATATGATGCAGACACACTTGTAGCAATATTTGTTAGTTCTGTTTGTTGATTCAGGGTTAGCATCATCTGGGGTCCTCTGAGGGTCAGCATCATCTCTTCTCAGGTGTTCTGGATCCAGACTGGAGCTTGTGTAAATCCTAGAACAAAGAGACAAATACAGACATAATTAGCATAGCTGCTGTTCCAACAAAGTAAAATTAATTAGTTTTACCCAAGCTAAACAATAAGAATGCACATTTGATCAAATGCAACTGCAGTCACAATTTAAGAGACATTATTCGAATGCCTGGCGAAAGAGATGCGTTTTTAATCTAGATTTAAACAGAGAGAGTGTGTCTGAACCCCGAACATTATCAGGAAGGTTATTCCAGAATTTGGGAACCAAATGTGAAAAAGCTCTACCTCCTTCAGTGGACTTTGCTATCCTAGGAACTACCAAAAGTCCAGCGTTTTGTGACCTTAGGGTGCGTGATGGGTTGTAACGTGGTAGAAGGCTAGTTAGGTACGCTGGAGCTAAACCATTTAGGGCCTTATAAGTAAGTAATGATCATTTGTAACTGATACGGAACTTAATAGGTAGCCAGTGCAGAGACTGTAAAATTGGGGTAATATGATCATATTTTCTTGACCTGGTAAGGACTCTAGCTGCTGCATTTTGGACTACCTGTATCTTGGTTATTGACGAAGCAGGACAACCACCTAGAAGTGCATTACAATAGTCCAGTCTAGAGGTCATGAATGCATGAACTAGCTTTTCTGCATCAGAAACAGATAACGTTTCGTAGCTTGGCAATGTTTCTAAGATGGAAGAATGCATTTTTTGTAACATGGGAAATATGATTTTCAAAAGACAATTTGCTGTCTAATATAACACCCAGATTTTTGACTGTAGAGGAAGTAACAGTACATCCGTCTAGTTGCAAATTGTAATCTACAAGATTATGTATACTGTTTTTTGGTCCAATAATTAATATCTCTGTCTTATCCGAATTTAAGAAAATTATTGGTCATTCAATCGTTTAAATTTTTAACACACTCTGTTAGCTTAGATAATTGAGAAGTTTCATCTGGTCTGAGTATCATCAGCATAACAGTGGAAACTAATCCCGTATTTTCTAATAATATTACCAAGGGGCAACATGTATATTGAAAATATAAGGGGACCTAGGACGGATCCTTGTGACACTCCATATTTTACTGATGATAAATGAGATGACACCCCATTTAAGTAAACAAAATGGTAGCGATCGGACAGGTAGGATCTAAACCACCTTAGAGTCTGCCCTTGAATACCTGTATAGTTTTGTAATCGATCTATGAGTATGTCATGATCTATGGTGTCGAACGCAGCACTAAGATCAAGTAAGACTAGAAATGAGATGCAGCCTTGGTCTGACGCAAGGAGCAGGTCATTTGTAATTTTAACAAGTGCAGTTTCTGTGCTATGTTGGGACGTGAAACCTGACTGAAATTCTTCATACAGATCATTTTTTGCAGGAAGGAGCTCAATCGAGCAGACACAACTTTTTCTAAAATTTTAGACATAAATGGAAGATTTGTGCGTCTAACACTTCAGAAACTGAAGTGTTAGACGCTGTAGAATCTACATTCGCTATTGTATTTCTAATGTTATCTATTTTATCAGTGAAGAAATTCATAAAATCATCACTATTAAACATTTATGGAATATTAGAATCAGGTGGCGTGTGCTTTTATTTGTTAACTCAGCCACTGTGCTAAATAAAAACCTTTTGTTTTGGTTATTTTCTATGAGTTTGTGTATATGCTCTGCCCTAGCAGTTTTTAGAGCCTGTCTATAGCTGGACATACTGTTTTTCCATGCAATTCTAAAAACTTCTAAGTTAGTTTTTCTCCATTTGCGTTCAAGACTACGAGTTTCTTTCTTGAGAGAGTGAGTATTACTGTTATACCATGGCACAGTACGTTTTTCTCTAACCTTTTTCAATTTGATGGGGGCAACAGCTTCTAATGTATTAGAGAAAATAGTGCCCATGTTGCCAGCCATTTCCTCTAGTTCATGTGTATTTTTGGGTACAAATAGCAGTTGAAATAAATCAGGCAGGTTATTTGCGAATCTGTCTTTGCAATCAAAGGTAGACATACATCTGCCATTAAAGCAAGTAACTGTGAGTAAAGCAATGGTAATGTGTGTGAATAGAGTATTAGCAATGCATGCGCGGTTAGCAGCAACCACGCTGCCGATGCTAACGGGCTAGATGCTAACGGACCTGGGAGATCAAAATAAAACCAGTGATAACGAGGCGCTCTGATTGTTTTGTTGTAGAATACAACATAGGATATGAATAGGATATATTCATACTTTATAGTAACTGAAATGATGCTGTATAAAATTAATTTTTGAGATACAAATAGTAGATAAAAATAATATAATGACGGAGCTCAAATGCAGTACTAACAGCAACAACAAACAGGAAGTGACGTCAGATGAAGAAGAGAAGCGTCAACTAATTGTTAACACAAATATCTAATCAGCCAATCACATAGCAGCAGCTAAGTGCATTTAGGCATGTAGTCATGGTCAAGACGATTTACTGATATTCAAACCGAGCATCAGAATCGGGAAGAATGGTGATTTATGAACAAGGCATGGTTGTTGGTGCCAGACGGACTGAAACTGGTGAGTTTACAGAGGGTTTAGAGTTTTAGGGTTCACAGAGAGTGGCCTGAAAAAGAGAAAATAGTAAGCAGTTGTTGGTGAAAATGCCTTGTTGATGCCAGAGGTCAGAAGAAAATGAGCTGGTTTGAAATGATAGAAAGCAAGGTTTAAAATCTACTTTTTTACTCAGCAGCCAATTTGGCTACTAAATTTACCGGCCATTCATAACTTCAACTAGCCAAAATAAATAAATAAGTAAATGTATTAATTAATTAAATAAACACACACACACACACACACACACACACAGATTTAAACCAAATTAAATATATCACAGCTTCATTTATATATATCAAAAGGGCTATACAGTATATAAAATCTGAATTTCATTTATTTTATTCCAGGGTTATTCCAGGTTCCACATTTTAAAATTTAACAAAATGTAAGACCTTTTTAAGACCTGAACAAATAAATGTCATGCCATTTATACAGTTCAGTTACAGGTTTTCACACAAGCAAAATGTTTTCAACACACATATCAGCATTTAAACCTTTTTGGAGAAGGAAATGAGTCAGAAATATAAATGATTACAGTAATTTAAACAATTATTTAAAGTATTATATTAATTTATTAACATATACATATATCTTAATGTCTAAATTGTTTATATTTTCAAAATGCATCTTTTCGATCCACCGGTTCATATTTAGAACAACACATTTAGTGTTTGCTGCGTAAAAATATGGGTCAAATGGTCTGCACAATAACAGCAGAAGGGCTTATTTAAAATGGAAAATCATTCTCTGCCACAAGGAGGCACTTTTGGAGGAGCAGAATATAGCAGTTTCCATAGTAACTGCTGTACAGGGGTGCATTTCCCAAAAGCATCGTTAGCCAACTATGTTTGCAAGTTCCGTCGTTACCCATATAGTGTTTACTACGCTTACTACGTGTTGAACTACAGCTCTTGACCCGTGGTTAAAAGCATAGTTTCTTGTTAGCAAGGGATATGGGCTCAAATAAATATGCTCTTGGGCACAGTTAGCAAGTTAACATGCAGTGCAATCTATACATTACATTTTACGTAAGTATAAATACATTTTAATCTACGTATGTTTGCACAAGAGGGAACCTGCGATGAATCAAACATTAAATAAAGCAAAATGACAGGGAACAAAACAAGTCATCAGGTGCCATGTTCAATACAGCAGCATCTTAGTTATGTGTAATCTGTTAAATAGCGGTTAAATCGGTTAAATAACCCCAAGGGCAGCATCTGACTCTGAAACAGCAGCGCTCATACTTATTCAATGAAATCATAGCCCTAGGAAGTTTAATGGTCAAATAAAGCTACAATGGAATTCTTGTTATTGCAACCCCAAATTTAAGACCTCTTGAAATCATAGTTAAGACTTTGTTGTACCATTTAAAAATGTTATGGCCTTAAATTTGATCAAAATAAATTTGGTGGGATCAAAGTGCATGATATCAGGACAGTTCAGCTGGACAGTAAGAAAATCACATAGTGTTTGAGGTTTCAGGCGTTTTTAATTTAATTTAATTTTATTTTATTTTATTTTATTGGCATCTGCGCTATTGCTTCAATGAAAAGGGAACCAGTGTGCCATTATTTTTTTGTGTAGTGAAGGGTATGTTCAAGTAAGCTTGGGATGCAGAGATTTGGCTTGCATTAACTTCCCCAAGAATTTGAGTGAAGAATTTGACAATGTTACCCACCACAGCTGAATTTTTACATGCATTTGGCGGGTTTGCAGGTGTTAATTTCAAACCCTGATAGAAAAGCAACGGGAACTCAAATAACCACCCCTTGTGTCCGAGATATGCAGAAGTGCATCTCTACACACATTGGACCTTAAAGTAGATGGGCTACAGCCGCAGAAGAGACACCAAGTTCCACTCCTGTCAGCTAAGAGCATAAAACAGGCTACAATTTGCATGGGCTCGCCAAAATTGGAAAATAGAAGATTGGAAAAACGTTTGTCTCATCTGATGAGTCTTGATTTCTGCTGCGACATTTCAATGGTAGGGTCAGAATTTTTCAGAAAACAACATGAAAGCACAGATCCATCCTGCCTTGTATGAATGGTTCAGGCTGCTGATGTAATGGTGCAGGGGATATTTTCTTGGCACACTTTTGCCCTCATAGTACCAGTTGAGCATCGTTTAAACACCGCAGCCAATCTGAGTATTGTTGCTGAGCATATCCTGTATTACCACAGTGTACCAATCTTGTGGTGGCTACTTCCAGAATAACCCACCATACTGTCACAAAGCTTGAATCAGCAAACAGGTTTCTTGAACAGCGAGTTCACTATACTCAAATGGCCTCCACTGTCACCAGATGTGGTGGAACAGGAGATTCAAGTCATGAATACACAGCTGACAAATCAGCAATTGTGTGATGCTATCATGCCAATATAGACCAAAATTTCCAGCACTTTGTTAAATCTATGCCACAAAGAACTGAGGCATGCAGTTCTGAAGGCAAAACGGGTCCAACTTGCTACCTGTACTTTATAAAGTAGCCAGTCAGGTGAATATTCTGCTGTTAGCTTTGTAATAAATAAAATAATAAAAAATAAGTTTTGACTATTGTTATTGTGTTTTCAGTGTAACCTTCTGCAGAGACTATTCAAAAATGTATTGTTGGAACATGTCAGGTAGACAGGCGTTTTTTAAGCAGCAATCAGTACGCAAGTCAAAGGTCTAGATGCACAAGACTAACAATCCATTAATACCTCACCACTCACATATACAGCACTGAAAAACAATTCTACTCAAGCTAGTGTATATTGAAGAGTCCGCTGTGATCATATGACTTCAAACACACTCGACTGCAGTTAGACGTCTTGTTACATAATATCAATGTCTGGAGCTTTATTTTTTATTTTTTTAATAAGCATATTGAGACCCAGAAACCTTACTTTTTTATCTTAGCCATGTGCTAACCAAACTCAGAGAGTATATATTTATTATCTACTGTATAAGTTGGATATCTTAAAACTCCTCATCTGTGCAGTATACTATGATGCAATAAGCTATTTACCATAACAGCTATTTTTAACAGGTTTTAACAGATTTTTTTATTAGCATACACGGGCAATGGAATGAATCAATTGTTATTATTAATAATTAATACAATAAATAAATAGAAAATGTTTAATTGTCAAATGCCATTCACAAGCTGTATTATGGTGTAAAAAGGGCTATTTTTATTGTTGTTGAAGGTGTCTGCTGTGTGGAATAAATCAACACCTCATTATCAGCTCTTGTTTTAACACACTGTCTTTCCTCGGCATGACAAGCAGGTTGTATCTCAAGCAAATCCTTATGCTAGAGTCTATTTTAAAGCAGATTTCTCAAGAGAGAAGGATCCTTGTTTGCCTGCAGCCCATTAGATGGCAGTGGATTATCTGAAGTATGCCATCAGAAAACATGCAGTGTGTGGAGCACATGGCTTGTAAGTTCACATGTTTCAAATGGCACGGGTTTCCTTTCAGTGACTAGACTAGGAGTCCATAAAACCTTCAGTCCATCTTGTTTATGGGAGGACATTCTGCAATAGTTACCGTACAAACGATTAGTATTTCATAAAGCAATATGCCAAAGTGTGATGAAAGGGTCTTCTTGAGCAGAGTGCCTGACCCCTCTTAAATGTAAAATCACTGCACAGACTCTAGTGGCCAGATGATTTTTATAAAAGGCCAATAATAGCCTAAAATGTATTAATGCATAGTACAGCTCATGATGGCAAATAATAAAACCTCATCAGTGTGTTCTTGTAAATAATTATAAGCCATGCAGCGTCCACACAATGTATTGATTTGAACCTTAGTTACCTCAGCAACAATTAAACGGTTGTAGACTATATTAATAAATGCTGTAGGTAATAGGATAAAGGCTTGCCGGCTGCTTTTTAATTACATCCATTCATCTCTGAGCTCTATCTATATGTCCAATAAGTATGATTCTGACCTGGATGAAAGTAACACAGGAAGAATTCCTGCAAGATAAAAATCACACAGTGATTTATGAATTCGATTTCTTTTTTCAGTAGGGTTCTGGGAACACTGGCTTATTTTCAATACTGATATTATGCACCAAAAGGCATTTAAGTGTTAGTTTTTCATATTTATGGTCATAGTTCAGAGACAAACATACTCTCAGCTTCTTCCATCTGCTTCGATTCTAAGCATATAATCTTAAAGAATATAAAGCTTAGAAAAATAATTTATGTAGGTAATTTGGAAAAGACGATCAGTGAAGCATTGGATGTGATGGGATATGCTGATGTGACAGGCTGTGTAAATATGCATTTAATTTTTTTCTAATACAAAAGTACATTTATTTTTAAAGCATTATTCACTCTATCAGTCTTATCGTTTGCATGTAAGTTTTGTTTCAATTTTTTGTTTTTGTATTATTCACCTTTTATAATTGTCCAGGTACTTTTCTTCAATGTTTACAGTATACTGAGTAGAAATCTTCAGTATATCTTGGCAAAGCAGCATTTTATGCAGAGCCTTTTTTGTTGTGCCTGAACACCCATGAGATTCACTTTCACTCTTTGTAATGTTTGTCTTCTGTGCACATATGCTAGCATATTTATATATATATATATATATATATATATATATATACACACACACATATATATATATATATATATATATATATATATATATATATATATATATATATATATATATATATATATATATATATATATAAACATTATACATGATACATGATACAACTACTGTAAATGAAATGCCTTACAGAAATGTCACTGCTGAAAATAAGGGTATTAGAGGCTGGGTGAAATAACATAACTTACAGCTAAAAAATAAAATGACATTAAACGTTTGTTGAATATAATGAGGCTATAATAACTCGGTATGATTGCTGGACACTTTTTCTGTGCTGTTTTATTATTCCAGATGCATTGTAACTGCTCAAACACACAGTGTGATTCTGAATAATGGCAGAACAGAACACAGCTGGGTTCCTTAAGCATCCTCTGTGTTGTGTTTTCGAACTGCAATGAACTATAGAAGATTAGAAATGCAGGACTTGTTTATTCTCAGATGTTCGGTATATTTGCACTGCATTCTTATTATGCAAATATGTATTGGATAAAATAATAAAACATTTTCCAAAGGTAGAAATTACATTTGTTAGTTTTATTTTATTAAATTAATTAAAGTCAGCAATATTAATTTGTCTTACTTTTAAAAATCCCACTCTTTTAGATAAAATAACATAATAACATAATTATAAGTAACAGAAAATAACATAATTAATCAACGCATTTTAAGAGATATTTAAAGAAAATAAAACGTATCTTTAAGATGACAAACTTCTTCAAATTAAGAGTTAGTGCCTTACTAAGAAAAAAGTCATAATGAGCTGAAGTGTGAGCTAGACCAGAGCATATTCATGAATGTCTGGTGTAAATTTTTTAATTTTTAAGTCTTAATGATGCATAACAAAAAAAAAAAAAAATACCTTATTTATTTTAGCATAAATAATGACAGGGAACTAAAAATAAGTAGGTAACTATGTTGTTATAATAATTTCTATGTATTATATGTTTAAATAATTGATTAAATAATTACAATTAAATAATTGACCATGCAGTTTGTGCATTTATTTTCATAATTTGCATAGTTTAGATTCAGAAATAGCTAAAAAATAATCTAATTCACTATCATAATCACACGGCATCTTTGCCAGAACAAATATGCTCCTTCTAAATCAATTAATATACTGTAGTAAGGGAAATTATCCATCAAAGTCACAGAGAGGGAAAAGTTGTAATTAAAGGTAAAACTGAAGTCATACTAGCATTGTGATTTGGTGAAAAGTGTAAATCAAGCAACCTTATTTTCTCATCCATGTGTCCCTCGCTAGACACAATGACTGTGAGCTCCTTTCATACTGAATTCAACATGAACTGAAAACCTGTAGCCTTGACATATGTGTGCCGTTCAATAGTCACGGCTGGCTTTTCAGTACACAAACAGATTTTTCACATTCTCCACTTCATCACTCCAGGAAAATAATTCACAAAAGATTCAAGGTCTATGATAAATGTTGGCTTAGTCAAGAGTAGATGTAGAAATATGTAATTGTAATGTCTCTGAAGGTGCTATACCTTTCAAGATTATTACATTTATTGATTTTGCAGACACTTCTGAAGCAATTACAACCAACATATATTTTATCATACGAGTTCCAGGAATGACAAATCTATGACCTTAGCATGGCTAGCAATGCACCAACAGTGGTGCTTTCCTTAAAGGGACTGTGATAGAAACACTCTCAAGTTATTGCCATACCTCATCAAATTAGTTCAACCAGGCAAGCAAACACTTAAATGTCTTTGGAATCCATAATATTGATTATATGAATTAGAGAACTAATGAGCATGAAACAGCGGCTCGGCAGAACACAATCAATCTGATGAGCCGTAGCATTGAGCGTTGAGCTCTGCCTTATCTGCTGAATGTAACAGCATCACATCACTTTGAGACTCGCTGGAGCCGCAGGCTGATCCACACGCTAGGGATGTGTGCAAACCCTGACAGACTCACAGTGCATGGCACCATCCTAAATTAGTCTGTTCTCTCCGAGAGAGAGCAATTACAGTAAACGCCCAAAGGACTCGTGCTAGAGGAAGGCCAAAGGGACCTAATTCAAACCTGAAGCACTATTGCACTCTTCTCCTAGACAGTCTTTGCATTTGCACTTGTATATAGCATTACTGATAAACAACTGGAAATATTAAAAGGCATAAAGGCCAGTGGGTTCACTCACCCTCAAATCAACAAAGCCCCCAATCTATTTACAGGATTTATAGAGAGAGCATTATTTTATACGGCAGAAATTGATTAGATCAAGTGGGTATTACACTCGGCAGCCAAAAAACAAAGTAGCTCCAGCAAATTACAGTTAAGTGGTTAAAGGCTATAAAAACGTGCATCAATAAATCACTCATAATGAGATCGGGAACATGTATTAGGATTTAAATTTCATTTTGCCTTTAATAGTTAAAGACTTGGATTCTTGGGGCGCTGAGACTAACGGTTCCTCATATTTTATTGCCTCCTTAGTTTCCACTGAGAAAACAGGCCGCAGATTAAATTAAAGCAGGAAGAACATGTTCTCTTTCTCGCCTTTGTGCACCATGTGGAATAAAATGAGCGCACATGTTGTTTCTGTGAAAAATGAGACTAGGTCCATTGTCTCGTGTTCAGATTCAGGGTTAAGATCACAATCTCTTGAAATGGAGAATTGAGATGGCGTCTAGGTCACACTGCTCTTTTTAATGAGTGTGTAGCTGAGAAAGTCAGGTTGTGAGGAAGTCTTAAGGCCTGTTCACACCAAGGAAGATAACGAGTTATAAAAATCATTCTCAATATTAAAGAATAACCGAGACCACAGCACAGCTATTACAATAAAGGCACAGAGAAACGATATAGTTGGAATGACATTCAGAATAATGTTTTCCAATTGATGAACGATTAGAACATTGACAGCCAATCAGAATCAATGTCGCTATAATGAGCACAAGAATTTAAAGCGGCAGACGAGCGTGCACTTGGATATGATATGGTCTGCTGGTGTGAACACTAATATTGTTTTCTTTATCGATTGTTTCCTGTGGCTAAGTGGTAAAGCACTTTGTTAGTAGCATACTGGTACACACATACTGGTAAAAAACAAAAAAAAAACAAAAAAAAATATCTATCTATCTATCTATCTATCTATCTATCTATCTATATATATATATATATATATATATATATATATATGTGTGTGTGTGTGTATATATAGCTTGAATGGACTGTAAGTCACTTTGTATAAAAGCGTCTGCTAAATGCATAAATGTAAATGTTCATAGTTATCGTCCTTGGTATGAACAAGCCTCTAGTAACGTATTTGACTCTTAAAGGAATCATCGTGTACAAACTCCCATGTTGATCCAGACTCAACCTTGGTTCACTGTAAATACATTACTCTGCCTACATCTCTTAAAAACTGCAAAAAATGTGCCTAAACATATTTTACTGCAGTTTCCAGGTGAAATGATCAGTATAGGTAATAAAACACCAACAACCTTTGTTTCTTTTCACACAAATCATTAATAAAGGGGCAGATTATGGATAAAATAAATCTTATTTTTGTGCATTTCCTTGAACAATACTATGATATAACCTCAAAACACTTTTACCATAGTTCAAGATTTACATTACATTAACTAATTAAATGTAATGTTTTCTTCATGTAATCCGCTCCGTGTGTATTGCTTTTTTGGACATAGTCCGTTTATTAAGTAACTCACCTGGTAAAATGAATCATAAGTCATGACACTCCACAGAAGAACTCAAAGCCTCAAAGATTAAAGCTAAAACACTTGATAACTTCAGGCTACGTTTAGGCTGGGGGATAGTGTAGGTGGTGCATTAATTTTAAATGTGAGCATTAACCTCATACCACACACCATACCGTTTCATTTCTGAACTCAGTGTCATATTGTGTACACACTGTTTTAGTACCAAACACAAAACAGTTCACTTTAAAACTGCAGTGAAACATGTTAGAAACAAGTAACGCAATATCAGTGGTGCTCATATTTTTCCTCTCGTGTTTCCTCCTCTGACAAGTGTTGATGCAGTGGCAGTGTCACGTGTGTGTTTTGTTTGTCCAGGTCTTCCCCTGAGTTTCAATTAGCATTTATATCAGTGAAACGTCTCGGTTATGTATGGTAAATCTTGTTCCCTGAAGGAGGGAACGGAGACACCATGTCGGTGACCGACGAGAATGGGATATCGCTTCGATAGACCAATCTATTTTGAGTGTAATCTAAACAAGCTAATGCACATTGGCATGCAATTATTGCATCCAGCTACCGCTGATCACAACGTGAGTATAAGAAGAAAGCAGGTGCAATGCATAGGTCATGCTTTGCTGCAGAAAGGAAAGCACAACTCCAATCGGGCCTCTACGGGGGTAAACCGTGCCCCGTCTCTGAGTCAGTAGATCCTTCCTTTAGAGGAATCGGCCAAGGAGGAGCTGTCACGAGGAGTGCTAGGGGAACCATGTCCGAGTGGGCCAATAAGGTACCACTAGCAAGACTTGCTCCTCGTCCTCCCGGACTTTGCACAGTGTCTGTGCGAGAAGGCTCACTGGGGGAAACGCATATTTGCGTAGGCCCCGCTGCTTGCTGTGTGCCAGTGCATCCATGCCGAGAGTTCCCTCGGTCAGGGAGTAGAACAACTGACAGTGAGAGGTCTCTGGAGAAGCAAACAGGTCTACATGAGTAGCTCCGAACCGTCTCCAAATCAGCTGGACCTTTAGGGGATGGAGTCGCCATTCGTTTCTCTGTGTCTCTGCTGTCAGTTCGAACGAATCCAATTCCATACCGAGGAAAGAGATCCTCCGTGTCAGTGAGAGTTTGCTCTTTTCCCAGTTGACCCGAAGGCCCAACAGGCTCAGGTGCCGGAGCACCAAAGCCCTGTGCTCGCACAACTGTTCCCGAGATTGTGCTAGTATCAGCCAATCGTCTAGACAGTTGAGCCTGCTCTCTGAGGGGAACAAGAGCGTACTCCACGACGTTTGTGACGACACGGGGAGACAGGGTCAGCCCGAAGGCTTCAAACGCAAACTGCAGAAAAGGTCTGTGGCGCGGAAGGATGGATACATGAAAGTATGCGTCCTTCAGGTTGATTGCTGCAAACCAATCTTGGGGACGGATGCCCCCGAAAATACGTTTCTGCATCCTAAGACAACTCGGTAGTACATGTACATACTAACATCACGTTGGAGATAACAGTATCCTTGGCATCCATGTAGTCTTTCCAGATGTTCAAGTAGGTGCAAATTAATGATAAATGTACGTTTTCTGCTTTAGATTGATCCATGTTTGGAAAAGGCACATTATGCAGATCGCTCTTTCTCGGACCTCAGAAGACTACAGAGGGTAGTCCGGACTGCTGAGCGAATCATCCCTTCTATTCAAGAACTGTACTTATCCAGAGTGAGCAAAATGGCTGGCAAAATCACTCTGGACCCCTCACATCCAGCACACTCCCTCTTTGAACTGTTGCCATCTGGTCGACGCTACAGAGCACTGAGCACTAGAACGACCAGACACAAGAACAGTTTCTTCACTCAGGCAATCCGTCTAATGAACACTTGAAAAAAAACTGTGGAACACACTACACTATTTATATTTATATACACATACACTTATTTATCTAACACACATACTTAGCGTACACTTAAATGCATTTCGCTATGTCCAATAAAGTTAAAGATATGCCTAACATCTATGTTAATGGACAAAAAAATTAATATTGTGACTGAGACAAAATATTTAGGTGTACATTTGGACCAAACTCTATGTTTTAAAAAACATATTAAAAGAATGTGCAACTCTATTAAATATAATATCTCTATTTTTAGACACATTAGGAATAGTCTGACAACTGAAGCATCTTTCATGTATTTTAATGGCTTGTTTTCTTCACACATCACCTACTGTTTGTCCTATTGGTCCCAGGCCAACGAGACCACACTCAAACCGCTCAGATCGGTATATAATCAGGCATTAAAGGTGCTGGACAGGAAAGCCCCTCGCTATCATCACTGTAATATTCTCAGTAAATATAAAATATTAAGTTTTGACTCTCTAATTTGATATACAAATTTAAGAAACGTTTTCAAAATTGTTAATAATATTGCTCCACCATCAATTAAATTTTTTAAAAAACTTTATTCTGAACAAACTTACCGAACATCCCACTCGACTGCTCACAGAAATTGTGCTATCCCGAAGAGATCTTCTGCCTTCGCACAGACAGCCTTCTCATTTAAAACCATTAAACAATGGAATCAACTCCCAGACAGTCTAAAGTTGTCTGTAGATCTGAGTAATTTCTCTCGAAACTTAAAGAAATACATCCTCGATAACCAGTTGTGTCAGCATCAGCAGATTTCAAGTTTACAAATGTAACATTGAGGTAAATATTTTTGACTATGTATATATTTTAGGTTGTGATTTTTTTTTTTTTTTTTTGGATTAGCTTTTCATTTGACTCGTTCATCTGATTAGTTTTAAATATTCATTTTTTAACTAATATTGCATGTATTTGTTAGTTCTACTGACAATTATTTGTAAAGTAATGAAAGTAGTCGCAGTAGTCAATGGCCCTAGTACTGTTTGGTTACAACATTCCAAAAATGTTGGTAATAAAAATGATCAACATTTCTTCTTTTGTGTTCTGCAGAAGAAAGAAATGTGTACAGGTCTGGAACAACATGTGACTTAAAATTCAGTGAAATGCAAGTTACGTTAACAGCTAACTTCAGTTAACTAATGTCTATAGCTTAAACTTGTTTCCAGTGTCATGACTATAAAATCTGTTGCATCTCTTTTCTCTTTCTCTTTCCATCTTTACCTTTTGATCCTCCACATCTTTCTTGTTTTCAGTCTTTGCTCACATGATTATTACCTTATTCTGTCAGAGTAGATCTTCACAGGTCTGCTAGCTGATCTCAGTTTTTTGGCCATATCTGGTCAAGCCCCAGAGGACATTTCTCTCTGAGCTCTTGTCCATCAAAGGAAGTGCTCGGTCAGAGCGGCGCTGACCAGCCCAGACTCATTCTTTTACATGCGATGCAGTCACAAGACCATTGGTCCATCTGTCCATACATCCATTAATCCATCAATCTCTCTGTCTATCTATGGTGAATATATGTATGTATAAAATATTTGAATTTAAATTACATTTACATTTACATTTACAATTAATATTAATAATATCAATATTTAATCATATCTAAATAATAAATAAATCATAATTGAAATACTTAAATTAATTCAGTAATTCATTAAATGTATTAAATTATGTAGATAAAAGTTTTCTATGACTTACAGTCCATAGAAAAAATAAATAAAGCACAAATTGTGGGGAGTTTTCCAACTGCTAGGACTCCAAGACTACATCCAAATGAATATAAAAGTAAATTAATAATTGCTAAACAGGTTCACATCTTTCCATAATTCATATCTTGTTTCCTTTGTTGTGCCGTCTATATGCATGACAAGCACATAAAATGAATTGAGATGAATAAGAATCTAGAGAACCGGTTTAATTTAACCCCAGTGCCTGTGGATAAGCACTGGGTTATATTAGATCACTTTTAGAGTGGGTATAGAAAAGAATCATAATGCCAATAGACAGTTAAATTACATGGTGATGGTTTGTGGACTGCAGTCTTCAAGTCATTCCACAGATTCCAGTGGGGTTTAAGTCTGAGCTCTGACTAGGCCATGCAATGGCATTCACCTTTTTCTGTCCTTTAACCACTGTGTGATCAGTTTTGCTGTGTACTTTGGGTCATTTTCATGTTGGAAGGTAAACCTTCTTCCCATTGACAACTTTCTGGCAGAGGGCAGCAGATTTTCCTCAAGAATTTGGTGTTTTTTTTGCCCCACCCATTTTTCCTTCTATCCTGACAAGTGCTCCAGTACCTGCTGCAGAGAAACACTCCCATAACAGGATATCACCACCTCCATGCTTTACTGCAGGAATGCTGTTATTTGGATGCTGAGCTGCAATGGTTTTCCACCAGACATGGAATTTGCATCAGAATCTTCAAGGTGTGTTTTGGCAAAGCTCAGTCGTGAATGCATGTGGCCGCCTTTCTTGAGAAGTGGCTTTTTCTTCAACGCTCCCATAAAACCCACATTTGTGGAGAATTTATAATATTGTTGTCACATACACACAATGACCACTCGTTGTCATAAATTCCTGCAGCTGCTTCAGAGTTGCTGTAGCCTTCACTCTGCTTCTTGGCATTGATAAAACCTTTTGATTTTTTTATTATTATATTTTTTTTTTTTTTTTATCCATCTCCTGACTGCCTCTCCTGTCCCTGTCCACAACTTTATCCCGGAGATCTTTTGAGAGTGCCTTGCCACCCATAGTTGATTGCTTTAGTTGCACTACCAAGGACTGAAATGCTCCAGGAAAACTCTCCTCATGCTTAGCCAATCTAAATGAGCACAGCTGATCACACTTGAAAGACAAATGGCATTGTGTGCCATTGAGAACATAATCAGATTGAGTTTTCAAGTAATTTTCAGTGGAGGGGGGTGATCCATTTTCAGAGGAACTCAGTGATTGTAATCTCTTTCAGTTGGATTGTAGAATTTGCACTGAGTATATACAGCTCGATAAAACAAATATTGTCCATCTTCATTTCCGGCTGCAAAGGAACAAAATGTGATCATTTTAAAGGAGTGATTCTTTTCTGTGCCCACTGTATTTATCCTGAACAGTGAGCGTGTTTTATCTTCGTCTGTAGACAACTTTATCAGCTGTATCAGCTTCTGTGGAACTCCTATAAATATGACAACATGGCTAGCCAGAGGCACTTTAAATGCTCATTACATGATAATGCACTTTTGAAAAGCAACGCCTAGCTTTTTTGCACTGGGGGGAGATGCAGGTCAGGCTGTCAGCATATGTGTCTAATTTTGGTGGTTCTAGAAAAGAATTAGGTTGATCCCCTTCCTATAGAAACTGAATCTCAGCTTAAGATAAAATTTACTTTGTGAGAGTTTTCTTCTTATCTTTTCTTTTCACTTTTCTTCATTCCTTATCTTCCTGCACTAGAGGCTGTGCACCTATATGATCCAACAGCAATGACTTTAACACACACTCAGATCCCTCAGAGATTGATTCAAACCTCATGGAGGAGGTAATCCCCAATTCAGATCATGGGAATTTAACAACATCTGAATAGTCTTTTTATAAGTACTATTTTAGGAAACTAGTATTTTTTAACTAAGGTGTTCTGGGTGGTTGCTTACAAGTCAAAAGTCACATCACCAAGTCTCTATTATTTACTTATTTACCAAAAACGGACAAATAGTGTGAGAGGTACAATCCTATAAACACACCAATGAGAGTGGAAAGTTCTGCAGGTAATTTACTGACAGTTGGGAAATTAATATGCAATCAGTTCATTTCCATAATGTCTAACACAATCTACCAAGAGCAGTGCAAATTAGCATATGGTCACAAACAAGCAGAGCTGATGATAATGTGATCTGCTAACAACGTTATATTAACCAAACATATTAACTCCAAACATATAAATACTCCTATGAATGTTGCATCTGATTGGGAAGCTCTTCCAAATGCTTATGCAATAAGGTCACTTGCCAATCTTGCTGTTTATGACATATTTATAAGTTTATGACATATATATATATATATATATATATATGTCATAAACATTTTTTTTATTATTATTAATTAATATCAAACATCTTCTCAGCACACCACACAATTCCAGGTATCATTCATGTGTTCAATAGGTGACCATGGCTACATTTTTATTATGTTGGTATAGGCAAGAATTGGTGCATTTTTATTGTTTTGCTTCAGGTAGGTGATCAAATGTCCGGGGAGTCTTGCTAAAAGCTTAATGCTTTATTGTGTTGGAAAATAACATATCGCCTACACCCAACCCTAAACCTACTCGATATTTTAACGAAAAACACAACCGTTCTATTTAAACTTAATGCAGGTTTGAGCTGTTTTGACAAACTGGCCTCAGAGCCACTGAGGGCGAAGTGGGCGAAAGGATCACTGCAAACAGAGCTTTTTTGGACAAGGTAAACTGTGCTGTTTTACATGACCATTGAAAAAATGTAACCAAAGTATATTGCAGACATTTCATGAAGACCCTAAAGAATCATACCAACTTGTGGAAAATGGGCATCCGATGTACCCTTTAATCGAAATTCTGGCCCTGTTAATCATACTTTGTGTTAAAGGAATGAAAGTTGTCAGAGTCTTACTGCCTTTTTTTTTTTTTTTTTTTAGTTTTGAAGAAATGTGGGTAGCGGCACATGTTTCCAATGAGCCTAGGTAGTTCAGGTGCCTTTTCAGATTTTGTGTATTTAAAAATTAAACATTATACATAAATGTTATGCAGTGCATGTAGTTGAAACGGTTTGTCTTTAGTTGAGTTAACTAAGAGTAATGCAAAGAGGTGTTTTTTAAAGCACAGATGGTGCAGATCAGTACAGCATGCCTGTTTCTTTCTGTTGGTCTCTTCTGACCTACTTTCTTTGAGCCAAGGGTGATTCCCATAGGCAGACTGCTGGAGCTGTCAGAACCACGGACAGCTCCTGAACACTGCATGCTCTTACTGCACTTCTCCTGGGATTTCCTTTCCATCTTTAACATAAACACATCTAAGCATTCCAGGTTCATTTAAAAGTAGCAGCAGTCAAAAGTACATTTGATCTGATCTTGTGTTTAATATTAACTTGGGGATTTCTGAGTCAATGTCTTTAGAGTTCATGCTTTGACTCATTTTTGTTTCCAGCCCTGTTCTAGTTAACCAGCCACACATGCAACATATGAGATCATTCTTTGGTACATGGTGATAACATCTCCGATGGAGGCAAATGTTAGGATGTCTTTTTCACTATACGGTTGTCATGACAGGACAATAGGTGTCAGTGCTATTTCTTTGCTGTCATGCAAGATTTCTGTGGCATGTAGATAATTACATGTTTTATAAAAACACAATTGTGTTCAACATTTGAAAAGAACAAAAGCTATGTCTGTCAACACTGCAATTAAAGTCAGTATGTATATATATGTGCCTTAAACTGCACTTAATGCATTAAATATGTAATATATTAAAATATATTATTAATATATATGTAATGCATTGAAAATAAAATAAAAATATATTCATAATTATAGTCCTTTATACTGCTTGCCTAATTATGATTACACCTTTAAATTCATCCAATGCATGACATATCCCATAATGAATTTATATTTATTAAAAAATTTAATTTGGCGTTGATTATATGTTCCTAATTATTAATGTAGTATACTATGAATAAGTATTGTTATCATATGAATCGTAATTAATCAAAAAAAAAATCTAGAGCTCACAGCTGATTAATGTGTATTATAAAGAATTATGAATGCATTATAATGCATAAAGTGTATTATTCTGTGATTAATTTAATACACATGCTTTTTGTTTTGTTTTTTTGCTTATTATTAAATTAATCTTAAAGTTGCCAGGAAATCTAAATGTACAATTCTTATTTTTATATAATATTGTAGTGTTTGTTATGAATTATTTATCTGTGCACAAATTAATCTGCCCTCATAATCATGAATCAAATATATCAACTCACCCTCTCCATCAAAATGACTTCTTCTTTCTTCTTGTCATGTGCAATTGTGCAATTGCTGGGCTATCGGGGTCTGCCTCATTTCTGCCTCCAATTCTTTTTAGCAACGTCCAACTTCCAATGATCCAATCAATTCCCAAAGGACAAAATCAAGACCCGCCATGCCTTTTTTCTCATTTCAGAAACCATTTCACTCGGATATACGTCACAATAAAAAAAAAGGACAATCTTTCATGCCGACTTTAACTTTTAAGCAGCAGAAAATATGGTTCCAGTAACAGTTGAGTTTAAAAACTAAATACGGATTTCTGACATTTAAAAAAAAATGCTTATGACATCCAATGCAAAGAAAAAATTAAATAAAAAAGATTCAAATAATACAATTGCATTGAAAATCCATTTGTCTCCATCTTCTGTAAGAGAGAGACAAACAACTGGCAGCTTTTATTGTGTTATTCAATCAAATATGATGGATTGTGCAAAACTGTACAAGTGATTTGTTCCTTGGTGCCTTCTGTATCACACATCATTGCATCATAAGTGCACTGATGTTTCAAATTCTGAAAGTGAGTTTTTCTTCCATTGTCTGAAAAGCTTTTATATGATGCTTTCAGCCCATGTTTAGCAGACAAAAAAGCATTATCAACTCCTAAAGTACTTCAGTGACAAACAGTCTCATTGTCATGACATTAAGGGAAATGACATGCTTTAAGAAACTCAATCTTTAAACACTTTCATGTAATTTTACCAAGATTCTATGCAGTTGTTTCATTTACTTTAAGCAAAAATTATAATTATTTCACAAGCTACTTGTCATTTCAAACCTTTATAACTTTCTGCTTCCATGAACACAACCGAAGATTTTATAAGTTTTTTTTTCCTCCTATTTGATGACAGTACACCAAAAGCATCAAAGCTTCAAAATAACACTAAATTACTTTCCCTGTATATCATAATCTTCAAACTGGTGGATATAAAACACATGCTCATGCTTATATGTATTTATAAATATTTGGAATTATTATCTTTTTATTTATATATTTTCAGCAAATTTTTGTTAAAGTTTTAGTAATTTGTGTGTTTTTGTTCTTCTTTTTTAAAATATATGTCTATATAGCTTTTTATAATTGTTTATTTCAGGTTTAGTTTTAGTTATTTTAGTACAAGTTGAACTAAATTAACAAGATATTTTATTTCAGTTAAAGAATATGTTATTTCAAGTATGAAACATGAAAATGGTTTTAATTTGAGTTTCCTTTTCAGTTTTAAATAACAATAACACTAATAAGTATACAGTAAGAACAATATAAGGATGATGGAATTGTCTTAAAATTCCCTTTCTGTTTCTTCAGTTTTCTCTTCTTCCCTCCCTCTTCACATTCTTCCATGTCCTTGGTTTCCCTTCACCTTAGTGTTTCCGAAGCTTTCTTTCCTTTGCAGTTAGACCCATTCACTCTCTCTGAGCAGAGTAATGCTGAATAAAACATGAGATGAAGACAGAGACTCTCCGCTTCTGAAAATCAGCATCACCTCAAGCTACTCCATCTCTCTTTGTCTTTCTTTCTTGAATTTAAGTTTACTGGCCCTTCCTTAGTTTTATTTCTTAAATTACTCACTTGTCTCCCAGCATCATTTTTTTAAGTGATAACGCACCACTGAAGTGGCCGCACACGTGGCTCTTCTCATACTCTCAGATGCGAGTGGTGGGAAAGAGCGCTGGATGAGAAGGAGGAGGAGGCAGAGAGAGATAAAGCAAGGGAGGGAGAAGCAAAGAAAAGAATCAAGCAGAGATACAGGAGCAGGTGCTTTGGTTCCCCATCTTTAGGATGAGACACGAGAATCTAAGTATCCAACCATTCTCATCTGGAAAAGCAGCTCATGGAATTGTTCTCCTGAAGAGCGGCACACATCTCTCTATCTATCGTTAGCACATGGAGGCTTCTCAGTTTGAAGTACAGTATGGAGGATTTGAGCAATATTAGGAGTCTTAGTCTGGAGAAAGGTAAGCTTTCACACTCTGTTATTTTATCCTGAAAACAAAAAGAGTGATTTCAATTAAATAAGGCAAATGAGAAATAAAAATAAGTAAATAAATAAAAACATGGTGGATGTTTTTAAGTAGGAGTTCTTGTGTACAGCTCTCTCTTTCTCAAGGGAGGATTTTTATCTTCAGTGTATTTTCTTTTTTTTTTATCTCATGATGTCCCTGTGGTTCACACCATTGAGCCTCTGAAATTATATTCTAATGTTTTGTGTATGATTTTATTTGGAATATTTAATTGCCAAAAAACATTCTGTGGCTCTGAATGTTCTGTGGGTGCACTGTAAAAAGTGAGCATGTGCAGCCTTAACAGACGATTTATACCTGGTGTGACTCTTTAAATGCTTTAATTATTGAAATTTGATTCAGACATGTTATAAACTTCTAACTTGAAAGAAACCATTTAGATTTTACTTCATAGAGCACATTTCTAGGTTAGCTGGTGAAACATTATTTACAGCACCAATATTTGAGATTATGTCGTTTTCACCCAACTCCTAAAGTTACTTACTGAACGAAAGTGGTTTTATATTGCGTAGATCTAAAGACCGGTTAAAGCATGAGATGTTTGGCTTTTTTTTTTTTTTTTTTGCAAAAAAAAAAAAAAATAATAATAATAATAATAATAAAATAAAAAAAATATTTAAAAAATGGTGCAACATCAGTTTAATAACATCACCATAGCAATATGGAAAAGGCATCTGAAAAGCAAGGGGAAATCAGTTTTGGATAAATAAAAGAACCTATATATTCAGGGCTTTTCAGAGATAAGTTTAACAAAGCATGCAGTGTCCTGGATAGCTGAATTTGCAGTTACTGTATGTCGCAGTGCAACAATGGTCATATAATAACATCTCAGAAGGCACTGTGAGGTCTTGATTGATTGGACATATAAATAGAGTATAACTTTATAACAGTTGCAAGTGTTGTCATAAACAACAGCAATCAAAAGCATAAACCTTATTATTAACGGTACTAATCAAAAGCATAATTACAAATATAATCAAATACAAATATCAAAATTTTAATGATAAACATATTCATAACCATAAGTGTAACTGGAATTGATACAGTAATAGTATTATAAATCCTAAGTGTAATCGTTTACATCAGAACCTCACAAATAATTGTAATTAGAATTAAAAACATAATTATACAGATTAAAGTATTAATAAGCATTACTGTAATTGGGGTTGTAATTGTAATTGTTAACATAATAGCAATTGCAATTAAATACAAATACAAATTAAAAATTCAAATTATTTTTATATATTTATATATTTTATATATTTTAATCATGTATATAATCAGTGTAATAATGAGGCTTCTTTTGTTTTAAATTACCTTAAAAACAAAGTAGTTCAAGACCAATGTAAGAAACCCTTAGAAAGATATAGCTAAAGATATAGCTAATTATGAATAAAAACACATGCATAGTTGACAACTGAGTCGTGATACTCTTCGATTTTTCTCATTCTTACTGCACTGTTGCCTACGTCTGATGCCCTAATGGTGCACACTATGAACACTATCTGAAAGAATACTGCAAACATCATCACCTTTCACAAAACCTATCCAAAATAGAAGTCTTCTGACATGCTGAAGTTATGAACGCCCTTCATCTTGTCAACGCATACCCACTGCATCATATCCTACAGTCACGCTTTCTCAAGATTTTTTAGTGTGTACCTGTGGCCCTTGCCAGCTTCCTGTCAGCTTCATCTGCACACTGTGTTCGTGGCATGACTCCAGTCTGAAAAACAGAAGCTGATTATGGACTCTGGGTTTCACCGATTATACTTCCATCACTGACAGCTTTTCAAACACTGTTGTGTTTTCCTTTTGAGGGTCTAAAAACATAAAACTTGAAAACATAAAACTTGTTATTTTTCAGTAAAGAGAGTTTGCAGTACATCTCGCTATGGCAGCACATTCAGTATTCTGTTTCTTGCATTTATGCTTTCATTTGAAATCTGTAGACATTTTTTTTTTCTTTATAATTGATCATATTTTATGTTAGAGCTTGGTTTGTTTGGTTGATGTGAAAGCTGCTTTTGTAACTTGGGTGGGAAGCACAGAATCATTTCTGAGTCTGCTTGAAAAGATGATCTGGAGTGTATTCACAGCAACATCTTTTTACAGTTCTCTATTGGTGAGAAAGTAATATAGTCTAGCAAGCAGAAGTGAACTTCTACTGATGACATACAGTTGGCATGTATTGATATACTGAATTTGTCTTTGTTGCTTGTGTAAGCAGAAACTGCCTTTAGAGAGCAGTTTGAGTCCTGAATCTCTTGCATTTCAATCAAAAAACACTAAAGCACATTTTTGAGTGTGTTAAGGTTCTATAGTAATTACAAAGGGACAAAAACATCACATACACAATGTGCCATGTCTAGAGTGATAAACAGCTGCCTCAAGTATGCACAGTTGCACTCAAGTTGGTGACAGAAACTGTGGGGATTAGAGGATGGAACTGAACTTGAGTTTAAACCAAGCAATTGAACATATGAAAACATTCACATCTCAATAAAAAACGTTCACCATTTGTCTATACTGATGGCACATTAATACTAAAGATAACCCATGAAAATACATTTTTAAGATTCCAAAGTCTAAAAACGAAGCTTACCTCATACTAGGCTTATTGTTCATGAGAGGATACTTTTGTGTAATTGTTGCTCGACTGTCGATTGTTGAGAGCATCATCACCTTGCAAATATAGTTAAAAGGTTAAACTCAAATCCAATGTCAAAAGCATTGTGACACCAAGGTTTAAAGTAGATCCTGAGAAGCTCCCACACTTGCAGGCTAGACAACAACTCTCACCAGCATACTGCTTCCATTTGTTTGTTTGTCTGTCCTGAGATTTAGCTTTTGAAGACCTCACGCAAGTATTTCATTAGAATGTCTCTCAGCGAAATTCCTCAGTGGAGACGATGTCAGGAATTTGCATCTGAATAACTCTTCAGGCATTCTGTAGACTGCAAATACCCATCTGAAAAGATGTTTGAGGTGAGAAGAATCACTTAACCAAAAGATTGCTCAACTTTTGAGAACTCTGACATTTTCTTTGATGGTTCTTTGAGCCTTTTCCTTGATTACATCATGCTGAAATGCCTCTTTTGTTGTGCTTTGAGGAGATCAAGCTTATTCAGTGCCTGCCTAACATTTCATCTCTCTCTGGTAGCAAAGAGGAAGAAAGATCTGTTTTGTACCTGAGCAATGTTGTCATAAAATTTGGCAGTGGAGAACAGAGGCGTTCAATTTTTTTTAATTCTAGTCAATTAAAAAGTTTGTCTTCTTCAATTCTATTTGAAGCTCCATTGTTGGTAAATTTGTCATTACAATACAGAGATCCTATTATGATATTTGTGATGATTAAATGCTCTGTGATCATGTTTTTTTATATATATAGGACCATTGAGGGTTCTACTAGATGTTACAGTCTTTGAAACATAGGTACATAAAATTGTACAGGAGATTTAATGAGAAATGTAGTCCCTTCTTATATGTTGAAATGACAATATGAAATTTTGGCTCATAATGAATACTAAAAAAAATTGTGCTTTGCAGATATGGTGAGATTCGTTTGTACTGTTTTTCTAAACTATGGTACAAAAGATTGCTCTCGCAGAGACAAAGCTAGCTGTATGTGGGAGGTGTGCTTTTATGCTGAAGACTGCTGGTGTTTGTACATGTTTTCTACTGTGTGTTAGTACTGTGAGCTGTAGTCACAGGTATACAAGGAAAGCGTGACATCTTGGTTTAATGTGACAACCCAAACTAACCCTCTCACAACACAAGCTTGCACTCCTTCAATAAGATCATAAGCTGCAAAGAGACTATTTATTGTCCAAACGTCTATCTGAAATTGAGCATTGTGATGAGATGCTATGCATTTGCTATTGTTCCTTGTGATCTAATAGCTTCACATTAGCCTGCTTTTGTTCATAAGCCAAAACTATTTCCTACAGAGATTTTTTTTTCATGTGTGGGTACTTTGTTTGTTCTCTGAAGTTTAACATTTATTTTTATTTTTGTCTGAAGAGACCCCTGAAGAAAGCCAATCATAATTTTGCCAAGTTCTTCTTGGTGAAATCACGGTTAGCCAAAACGGATTTCTAAGTGCAAAATTATTTAGGAAATAATAAATCTATATATCTGGGATGCCATTCATATATTACAGATAAAATCCCAGAGCTGTGTAATCGGTGGGAGTGAGTCATGGCACATGTTGAGTCATGGGACTTAACCAGAGATGTATAGTAACGAAGTAGAACTACTTCACTACTGTACTTAAGTACTAAAAGGCGGTATCTGTACTTTACTAGAGTATTATTTTTTTCTCCTACTTCCACTTTTACTTCGGTACATATTTTCGCTGAGTTTAATACTTTTACTCCGATATTTTTTTTATGTGCTGCATCGTTACTCGTTACAATTATAATAATGTTACGAATCATTCCATTACAAACCACTGCCTGAACTGTAGATGGCAGGTTTGATGAAGCTGGCACATCATTGAGCGAAACAAGCGATTAAGAAGACTGCGTGTGCTGACTGAACTGCTGTGAAGAGAGAAATGAACACCGAGCCGAGCCAGATAATGACTCGTTCACGAGTCAAGAACCGGTTGCATCGGTTTTCGGATGACCAGTAACGTTAGTTCTTTCTGACAGTTCGATTCAATAAACCAGTTGAAGAAAACAGTTCACCGATTCTTTTGCGCTCGATGCAATGGCGTCATTGGCGTTGACTGCACATGGGCTCATAACATTAGAATCAGTTCAGAATCAATCACCAAAAGAATCAGTTCGGTTCCAGACGCTCTGTGTGTCGGTTTGCTTCACGCTAAATCACACATGCGCAGTATCATCAGCTCCTCGGTTCACGAATCGGACGCGTCTGACAGAAACGGTTCTTGACTCGTGAACGAGTCATTATCTGGCTCGGCTCGGTGTTCATCTTCAGTTCTCTCTTCACATCAGTTCAGTGTACTGTTTGAGTCAATGAATTACTCCGGGGTATTGGTTTGTTTTAACTCAGAGGGAGTGTCAGACATTTTAAACAAGTTAGCAGCTTAATTCATCTGTGGATTAATGCGTATTGGAGACGCGAACCGTTTAAAACGATTCAGTTCGATTTGGTGGACTGTTTCAAAAAGATCCGGTTAAATCGAATGATTCGTTCGCGAACCAGATATCACAAACTGCTTTGTTTTTAACTGTCTTACAACAGACACTGAAGAGAAGACAATGCTGAATAAAGTCGTAGTTTTTGCTATTTTTGGACCAAAATGTATTTTCCATGCTTCAAAAAATTCTAAATGACCCTCTGATGTCTTACGGGGTTTGAAACAACATGAGGGTGAGTTATTAATGACATCATTTTGCAAATTGGGCTAACTAACCCTAGTAACCCTTTTTTTGTTTACAAGAAGTTACAGTCAAAGGAATTGTGATTGTCCTTTAGGTTAATCATTTGAAATAGTAAAAACAATATGTTCAAACTTTTGACTACTTTCTTTAATAGCTACATAACACAATACTTCTACTTTTACTTTCAGTACTTGAGTAGTAAATTTTAAAATAGACTACTTGCAATACTTAAGTACAAAAAATGTTGAATACTTTAGTACTTTTACTTAAGTGTGGTGCTTAAAGAGCACTTCTACTTCTACTCAAGTCACTTTTTTGATAGAGCACTTGTACTTTTACTCAAGTATGGTTCTCTAGTACTTTATACATCTCTGGACTTAACCTGAAACTCTCGGGGGAATGTGTGTACATTTATTTATTTATCTTGGTTTTACAATGAAAGAGCATATCAACAATTCTAATCCTCTCATATTCATTTCTGTCAAAAATTTAATATGGCGTTATTCTGACTAAAGTTTATTTGTATAACATTTTTTAGCCTAATTTGTTTTAAAGCTAGGTTAGTTTTTGGATACAAACACTTGGCAAAATCATACTCATCCAGCACTGTGCCAAAGCAACATATACTTCATAGGTTGATTCTATGCTTTGTTCAAATCTAAATATGCAATTGCTATCTGTAACCATGTAAAGAGAGCTGTCTTCTTAAGCAGTAAACAGAGAACACATATGACAGAGTTAGTACTTCATAACAATATGAGCAGTCAGTGTTGTCCATAGGTACAGGATTAGCTAAGCCAGAACATTTAAGCCCCCTCCCCACCCAAGCATTCGCCCAGGGAAAGTTTACCAGCAGGGCACTGTATCCTTTCCCCTGTGTCGCCATCTGTTCATTCAGACTCCCTCTCTCTCCACACTGGAGGTTGCCCTCTCCGCATCGCGTTTGACGCTTGTGATCTGGAGCATTTCCTGAGAGGGGTGTGTGAGTGTGTGTGTGTAAGGGGAAGAGCTATTTGATTTTGCTTTCATCTGAGATACAATTAGTGATAATCAAAACAGGCCAGCTTGCTTTGAAAAGACAGAACACAAGCTCAGTACATGTGAATTAAAGGAGAGTTAATTTTTCAACAAAAAATATAAATGTATTAAGAAGGAAAGGGCTAGTTGTCACACAAGGAAGTTGTCATGTAAGAACAGCATCTGTAAGAACAGTATAATTCTAAGTATTAAAATCGAGCATCGCGTTAGATCAGTCAGGCCGCGTTTGTCACGCTTGCATCAGCTGACAGTCAGCTGTTCCTGACGTGTACCAATCCAGTCTTGACACCTATCACCTGCGGTCTATTTAAATTCCCATTCTTCAGTGTCTTCCATCGCATTGATGCTTGCAATTAACTCCCTCCTCCAACCCCAACTCCACCAACTGAACCAGTAATCCAATCTAACATTGTTAGTCTCTTCATTGGAAGCAGTCTCTCACATTTTAATATGTTTATAATGGTTTTGTTCTGTACCCCAGGGGGGTTTGACTTGCTGCTCTCCCCGCTCTGTCCAAGCATGGCTGCATAGACAGGGGTGTGGAGTGTTGCCCAGAACATAACCTTACCGCCAACACTAACTGTATGCAATTATAATTATAATTGTCATAAATAAACTTGACGGAAGTGGTCCTGATTGAAATTTTTTATTTTTTTTTCTCTCCTTGTACAAATATCAAAACCAATAAAAATACAATAAAAAAGAACAGTATAATGTTATGAGTCAAAACTAAATAACAAGTATTATTATTTTACAAATAATAAAAATAAATATGTAGTGAGCAGTAAACTACAGTAAAATAATGCCAGTGTGTTACAGACATAAAAACACAACTTAGTCTCAACAGATTCTGACCCTGTGTATCATGAAACTGCACAGATGCACAAAAGTTGAGAATCCAGATGCAGTATTTATTACAGGGTTAATCCAGAACCAGGGAAACCAAGGAAACAAGACACAAGAGAACCAGGATAAAACACTTAGAAATGCAGTCATGAACACATAAAAAACTTAGCAATGTACTGTATGACAGTGAGAGCCGGGCTTATAGAGGGTGAGCTGACTATATGAATGAGACACAGGTGCAAACAATGGAACTCAAAGAATGACTTGTGTCTTTGTGGAGTCTTGCCAGGCTACCTCGAAAGAACAAATTTGGTACATGAGAACACAGAACTCATCTTTTTGAGAATAGAGATGCGCTGTGATCTTGCTCTCAACTGACAGAACGTTATAAGGAGCAAGGCACAGTAAATACTTTCATTGTATTTATACTATTCATTTTAGTTTACCATATGTATTTGTAAACAAACAAACAAAAAAAAAATAGGCTTCGGCATGTATATTTAATGTTAGCCATAAAATTATCATTGTTAAAAAAAAATTGTACAAAACAAAATGATAATGTTTTCTTTAGCGCACCGTCGCACATTTAGTGTCTTTTGGGATTTCTAACTATTCTATTCTCTCAAGTCTGCATTTGATGCATCCTCGATATCAAGAACGCATCTGGGAACTTTCATGCATCCTCTGTTCTTGCATTCTTGAGTATTGGTATTGTACTTTGACGATTAATGATAACGTAGAGCGAGAACACAAGGACGCAGCATAGCTTAAGAATGCAAAATAATGAGAAACAGCCAATGGGTGCTGATGAATCCAGGGGTAATGTCCAAGATTGAGTGACAGAGGTATGGGATGGAATTCCCCTTTGGTGGTTATCAAGTGCACTCCAGCTGGTAACACTGTATTTCGACCTTATATAGGAAAATCTGTTTTTCAATATTATGAATATTTAAATTACTTGAAATGCATTGTGCAAACATACATGGCTGATAATGGGTAATAATGTAATCCATTAGCAATAGTTTTCCTTTCCAATACACAAGTTGGAAAAATGTGCCTGAACTACATTTTTGAAAACTCACAACTATATACATATACATACGTACCTATGTATGGTTTACTACAATATAATGTTATGTGAACTCAAAACACTTGCATTATTGTACATGATTTGTTCACAAATACATTTTGACATTTGCATCACATAGCCAACTCCATATTTATGGCTTTTCTTGACATTGTAAACTTGCTCGGTCAAACACCTGGTGCAGCATTGCACTTTTGATGAAGACATCCCTTATACCAAAGGTGTCTAATTCTGCTCCTTGAGGGCCACTGTTCTGCAGAGTTTAGCTCCAACCCTAATTAAACACATCTAATCCCTTTAATTAGGGTCTCCAGACTCACTAGAAACTTTCAGAAAAGTGTGTGTGAGCTGGTTGGATTGGAAACTCTGCAGGACTGTTGTTCTCCAGGACCAGGTTTGGACAACCCTGGGTTAAACATTAGCCAAAGAATTTAACTATGCATTTAGAAACTCTTTTCCCAACCCGTCCTGCATCTTGTGTTAATATCCTTTGACATTAGAATGAAAAGGAAGTTGCTCAGCTTGTTTGCTGAGTAAAAGTACTCCGTTCTGGACCACAGAACAGTGTTTCTCAATTTTGCTCCAAGGATTGTCTCAGCACTGCTCATTTGAGGTGTTTTACTAATCTGACATGGCCCATTCAGGCCATTTAGAACTCTACTAATGAGCTCATGAATTGAAATAGGTGTGATAGACAGGGATGTGTTGTGCTGTGGGGGGACCTGGGAGCAGAATTGTGAAATACTGCACTAAAAAGTCATGCAAAGATAATGCTGCCTTCAAGCCATGTCAGTACAATTCGTTTTACGAGATATATGCACATATATAACACATAAACAACGTCACAATTAGCAGTGGGAAACACAGGATTGGTCATAATCCTGTGTAAATACTGTTTGAACTGTCTGAATTGTGTCCACTATAGAATCATGCCAGAGTATTGATACAGTATGTGGTAGGAATAGTTTGGATGAATTTACTGTCCTGTTGCTTGCCAAGAAGTAAAAGTAATTTCCCATCATTTTCTGGAGGTACAACAATAATAAAATAAACAACATGTGGGAAGACATGTAAAAGAACAACATGTCAATACACAGTAAATCCATAGTCTTAGGTATTTAATGTCAGTACATAGTAGTTAAGGCCACCTAATATAAAATGTTATCGTATATAATTTGTTCTTCTTTGTGTGGCACAAGGGATTCCTGTCTTTATGAGTGACAAATTACATTGAACAACCATTTTTTTTCTCATAACAACATCATATAAACACACATTTCTAGGCTCATAAGCAGTTTCTTTCTAGGGTGACTTGAAGGGAAGCAGACAAAATGTCTCATTAGCTTGCTTGTGATTGAATGTTGCTGGTGAAAAACACAAGACCCACCTAAGCCAGATGGTCGCTGATGAGGGCTTTCTTCTCATTTTCACGCTTTAGTCTTGTTCGTTTTAGACAATGTGTGCAGTCAGATCTTACACTCAGAATAGAGCAATGGGCGAAGGCGGCATGGCACTAGCCGCGGCTTGTTTTGGCAAACAGAACTGATTGTTTAACCAGACAACCATATGCCCAAGTTGTTGGTGAGCTTCCAAAATACTAATTCCTTCAACAGTCCTCCAGAGTCCGGACTTTCCATTGGGCAAATATTGCCAGCTTGCATTTTACATGAGGGTGGCCTTGCTGTCACCATGGCCCCTTCACATCTGTTCATCTTGTTAATGTTGTTCAGCAACATGCCAGAGGCATTTGAGCTACTCCTCTATTCAAAATGTAATAATCACTTTAATCTAGCCTGCACTCACTGTTGGGGAATGACATATGTGGTCAGCGTTTGAAAGATCAAAGACAATGTGAGATGTAGACATGTGGGTGTGTGTTTGAATGAGCCGTTCTAGGGGGGTGTGGAGGGGTCTTAACTTTGATAAAGAAAATCTCTTTGGATTTGAGAATTTAGTCTTTGTAACTTTACAGATCTGCTTCATGCACCAAGATTCTGATTAAGGACACAGGCAGTAGCAGGTACATTATATTAGGATGCTGTCACTTTAAGACCTAAAGCACAGATCCAGTAACCATCCGATATTATCCCAGCTGTTCACATTCACTTAAGACATAAATAAAAAAGTCATAACTGTGTTTCCATGTGTTACTCACTAAAATTGATATTTTGACACACTTGTTTGTGCATTTGTCCTATCAAGGGTGATAGGACCCAAAAGATAACTCAATTCAGTACTCATGCACTGTCAGAGCTGCAGCTTTCTGTGTGTGCGGTTCGGGTTTGTGTGCACAGAAAACAGTACCAAACTGAATTCTCTTTCACATTGTCACAGTTATTCAAATTCATTCAAATGTATGCTTTTCTCAGCCCAGACACTGACATTTCTGAAAATAATGTTTTGAGGCTTGCTGCAATTGTATACTAACTTACATCCCACCAGACAGATCAGTATGTTATAACTCAAGTGTACATTTTATTGGTTTGAGGAAAATTGAATTTTGAATCAATAAAGCAATTGAGGGTGGTGTATTCGAAGTGTGTGAATTCTCGATTCTTGCTTCTGAAGACAGATACAGTGCCTTTGCTGACCCCATCCTGCCCTTCATATTGACCGCAGTAGGCAACCGCAAGCTTGTGGGTGTATGGGTTTCTCAGGTGCAAGCTGGGGCACAACGCTTGATACATAGCAGGAAATTTAGGCAAACAGAGCACCGACACTGTACTTAAGACTAGACATTTGCTATCACAGCATGACCTCTGCTTTTCCTTTGACAGGAAACCTGTTAAAGAAATACTTTTCTTGCAGGACCATTTAGTTATTGTGCAGTTTTTCAACCAGCAATTTTCATCCTAAAAAGGTTTTTTTTTTTTTTTTTTTTTTTTTTTTTTTGTGCAAGACAACCATTTATACGGTATAATTTCTTGTCTCAGGAAATTGTTGGATAATAAGGCAAAGTAGGACTTATTTCTCCTTTTCAGGTTTTAGAGACACCCACTGTAGCTCATTTAGTTTAATATGTGTTCTTAAATGTAGTCAGAAAGTACAGATAATGTGTGTATATATATATATATATATATATATATATATATATATATATATATATATATATACAGTAATTAACCTTTAGGTGACAGAGCACACTTGTATCCTGTACAGAACCAGGAGAAGAAACCCATCTCACTAGCGCATGTGTTACCTGAGCTACATACAATACCTGGCTCTAAATCAATGCTTGTGATGTAAAGTTGTGTTAGACTGAGGAGGTAACCATAGAAACAGCACTCAGATTGAGCGCTTTCCATTAGGACCAGTATATATGGGACGGTACATCAGCACATGCAGTAGGTACTATTATTCTCACTTTATCACAGATTTATGCATCACATATAAACACAAAAATACATTAAATAGATATGATAGATAGGCTCTAAAAGCATCAAAAGTATAATATGCACACTGCTCGTGAAACAACAGCATGCCACAGCTCATTTACACCAAACAAGCTTTTAACCCATTTAGCATTTTAAACAATGCAGCTACAGTATAAAAGGTTATAGCACACTTTCTGGAGTCTTCTGTGTCTATCAGCTCATGAGACGTTTATTTGTAATAGATGCTTGTATGGTTCCAAAAAATCTATTAGTATCAACTTACCTTTTAATGTCAACCCTTCACTGACACATAGTTAATGAAAATAACTTTTCATGAAAAGTAAGTCATGTATATTAAAGCATACAGTAATACCCTTAGGCCTAAATTTAAGATTTATATATTTGAGTTGCATAAAACAGTAAAAAACTTAATGTGAGATCGTGCATATTTGTCTGTCATACATAAATGAATCAGGTAAGAAACTGGTAAAATTTCTGCACTAAAAAATGGTTTATTATTAAAGGGGGGGGGGGGGGTGAAATGGTCTTTTTCACTCAATATCCTGTTAATCTTGAGTACCTATAGAGAAGTACTGCATCCTTCATAACTCTTTAGTTTTATTATATTCATAAGAGAAAGATAGTCTGTACCGATTTTTCCCGGAAAAACACGACCAGCTGGAGGCGTGACGTGTGGGCGGAGCTAAAGAATCACGAGCGCGAATAGGCTTTTGCGTTGAGAGCATGTGGAAGTTGTGACATTACCGTGAGGGAAAACCCATCATCCAAAACAAACCATGGCTTACAGGGGCTCGAACCCGGGTCTCTGGCATGGGAGGGGACGCACTAACAAGGAGGCAGAGATATTTGAAGCAGTTTTACTCACCGCCTGCGGTTCCAACACACGATCGTGACCCTTTTTCCTTGGGATTGCATCATCATTAAGAAATAAACGATGTGCAAATCCGTCGTCAAACTGGGCCTTGTGAACAAGCATCTTCGAAATGCAGGGAACAAACAAAAACACTTGCACAACTCCGTTGATGCTCTGTAAAAATAAACTCCATCCACTGGTCCCTTAATGCTGTTTCTCTTTTGGTAATGGTAATCTGTGCAGGGTTGTCTTGCCCTGGCAACCAAAAATACACTTCTTTTGTGACATTTCGCAACGCTCTCGCTCTGATCACTGAAATGTCTGTGCTCTCTCTGCTCTGCTATACGGGAGCGCGCGCTCTTCCGGCAGAAGTGCGTCAGGACCCATATAAGGAAATTCCGCTCCATCTAACGTCACACAGAGCCATACTCGAAAAAAAACTTTCCGAAACTTGTGACAAACCGGAAGGAGTATTTTGGGAACAAAAATACTCCTTCAAATGTACAACTGTTTAGCATGGGAATCCAACTCTTTAACAGTGTAAAAAAACTCAGTATGCATGAAATAGCATTTCACCCCCCCTTTAACTCTATACATCTATTTTATTTAAATAATAATATTTTCAAAATACATCTATTAAAATGTGTTTAGAATCAGCATTGTGAAAACAATTCCATTACAAAGTTTGAACATGGTTAAAGTATAGCTAGCTGTGGAGCAAACAATATTCAGCTAGTTGATATGTGTTGATATGATGGTATAATTATTAATGTAACAACAACAGATATAACTGCATGAAGGTGTTTTAAATAGAAATACAATGTAAAAATGAATGTGCCCAATAAGTGCACTTTAAATGCACATACATAGTAGTTAAAGAAACTCTTACATTTAGGCCTCAATATATTTTAAGTGCAATTTCTGTCACTGCTTTCTGTCAGATTCAATCAAACTTTTAATTATTTTAGTGAGCACTTTTAATGGGCTATTAAATCTCATATTAAAGAAGAGCAGATTTCAGTTTTCAAATAATATATACATACATTTTTACTGCATTTTTATATTTAATATTTTAGAATGATTCTAAAAATGCTGAAATGGTAACATTTTATTTTAAGGTCCACTTGTCATTATTAACCAGTTGCTTATTACCATGCACAATAACTAGCATATTGGCTGTTTATTAATACTTATAAAGCACATATTAATGCCTTATTCTGCATGACCATTTTTTAGATCCCTTGATTACCTTATGTATTATAAATTATACCTAATGTATTATAAATTATAATTTATTCCTAATTTATTATAAATTATAATTATTAATAAACAGCAAATTAGGAGTTTACTCAGGTAAAAGTCATAATTAATACATAGCAATGAAAATTAGACCTTCAAATAGTGTGACCACTGAAATTATGATTTATTTATAAATTATGATTTTACTTATTATGATTTGTACGTGTTTTGTTAAATGTATTATTAATTATTAAATGCAATTTTGTATTGGTTGTTTTCAATAGTATAAAAAAATATTTATTTTACCTAAAATATTAGTTTTCATCTATTTTGTACCTGTTTTATGTTCTCCTATCCTAATAATTTCAGTCAAATTTCTTAGAAAGGTAATAAATAGCACACCCCTCCTCAACAGGCTGTTATTTGAGATATCATTCATGCCTTAAGTACAAATGATTCAGAAAGAATTGCACATTAAATAGTAACAGCCAGGGTTACGGATTTATTCATATAGTGTGAGAAATAAATATAGTGAAGCTTGCTTTAGCAAGAGCTATTCAAATCCTGAATGTCACTGTGTTCCTGTGTATGGGCAAATGCAATTGCATTACATCATTACTTTGAAGTTCAGTGGTTAGAAAACAATCATGTAGATGCTTTTATGATTATAGGAAGAACCGGTAAATGGAATGAACTCTCTCTCTCTTCCTCTGATATCTGAGCTGTGTGCAATAAGCTACCTAAATCTCCCAGGTCTGGATTACAGTTCTGAGGGGATTTAAGTGCCGCCTTGACAGGTGCTACACGGTCAATAAGTTAGCATCTTTACTAGCATGGCATCTCACAGCATGCCATTAGAAAAACAGCTCCAGCCTGAACTGAAGATGCTCAGACTGTTCTGATGTCTGCAAGACTAGCTTTCAAATCCTGTGGGTTTGGACATATTCTTTTTTTATGTTCTTGCCATTAGATTTTCTCGTGAAACGTTGTTGGATGGAGGTTTGCCTAGAGCTTTGTTTGTCAGAGTGATTGTAAGGACTGAAAGGCAGGAATCAGAGGAAGCAAAGCATAAGAAAGAAATCAAGGACTCTACTTGTAAGTCGGCAACAACAGAGCAATGTGTGCCACCGTCCTGCCTGCCAGTTCAGCCACTTCTGTCATGATGCCCCCAACATTAGCACCTCAAATGAAGCACGCGTTTGCTATTAAGCCGGCAGCACCTCCAGCCCGAGTACCGACCCCAGCGGTGGCAGCTGCCTGCTCTAAAGCTCTTCACAAGTTGACCCTGTCACGACTCATGGCCGGATTCTTTTGGACGGGGGATAATTCTGTGTACGGATCCCAATGGAAGCTAGGCTTGTTTGGTAAGAGTTGAAAGACCTGGATAAATAGATTAAGTCTTACCGTCTTTGCTTTAAATAAACTTACTGAATTGCTTCAGTTTAGTGGATTGAGAAAGTCATTTTGTGAAGTGGCAGGTCCTTGAAAGATTATTACAGAGGGTATTTTGGTAAATTTACAAACAAAATGCTTTTCAACATACCCTCTGACCCATACATTAAGGCTTATGTTTAAAATATTGCTTTTTAAAGTAATTTCATGTTTTTGTCATAGTTCTAGTTTGGTGTTAATGTAGCCTGTGCCAATACACACGTGCGGTCTTTGCACTCGACCATTTATTTAATTACATGACCTATTTCTTGCATTTGGCCCAAGTGTTCACAAAGATTATAAGTGTGTACAACGTTTGATTACCTGATGGGAAAAATTTAAGGTATGGCAGTGTTGAAAAAGCTGTAAGCAAATGTTTTACAGAGCTTTATTTAGACATTTTGATCTGTAATTCTTTACACTAAAAATTCTAAATATCCCTATGAAAAAGAAAACACAATGAATTGTGGTGCTTTTAAGTTATAAAGAGCAACTGCAATCATTTTACAAAATACACATACTCATCTCTGCATTAATAAAGTGTGCAACACTTCAACACTTTACCTTAAAATTGATTTTTTTTTTTCAAACCTACAATTTCAAGGCACATGAGAAATTAATAAAGTTTTTAATAAATAAGGTCTAATAGTAATATTCGGGTAGGCCTACGGAAATGCACTAATTAAGTGTAAAAGAAAATGTATAGTGTTCACTGTATACATTAGATATAGATTTTTCTTTGTTAAAGCTATGTTTTGTTGTTTGATTAGCATTAATGACACAGAGAGCAGCAGGTTTTTTTTATAGGCTACTGTCACTTTAAGATCAATCCAATATAAGGATACACATATGATTTATTTCTGTTTACATTCAATTGAGACATATGCGACTGTGTTTAAGAAAACAGTTTCTGAAATGTTTTTTTTTTGTGCGTGCTTTGTGTATGTACAAAAAACAAGTAGTACAAAATTTGGTTCTCTTTCATCTCTTCTTGTGCTTGAATGTTTAAAATCACTTGATTGTTTAAATTGGCAAGACTAAGAAAACCGTGCATCAGTCTATGATGGTTCAACTTTGCAACTATTTTGCGAATCATATGCAAACTGTGGGGCCTGGTCCTAGGGGTCACGGTTAAACTTCAGTCTTTTGAACCCCTAGTATTGGGACAGGCCCATACTGTTTCCATTGCTGGTGTATATTACACTGTAAAATCTCAAATATTCAAATCATTTTAAGCAAATTAAATTTGATAGCTAAACTGCACAAACTTTTAATCTAAAATCACCTTTTCATGTCTAAATTTGATCAGTCACATATTCTACAGAAGCATCTTTTTAGTTCTGCCATCCTCATGTTGCTCAATACTTATAGGAAAACATAAAAATAATGAATTGTAAACATTTTCAATTAAATGCAAGCTGATCACTGGCTGTCAAGTTCAGTTGCAATTTCTCTTCGTTTGTTAATCAAAAATGTCAATATGTTATATTAGGGTAAACTTCGTAACTGCATTTCCATGCTTAATAAATATTTCTACCACCAGAATAGCAAGCTTTAATATACAGTAAAATGTACTTCAAAATATGGTCGTGTTATCTGGATGTGACTGTATGTCACTGCTGTCATGAAAAATTAACACAATTAACTATTTTTAATTGCTCTCCTCGATTGTTTACAATGTATCAGTGTGACGTTTGGCTTCATCAACGCATTGAGACGTCAAGAAGGCTGATTTCTTTTGTTGGTCATGATGGAAAGGCACCTGTTTGTTCAAGGGTTGACATATGGGCAATCCTTTTAAGCTTTAATACCTTGATGGATGCTGCTTGAGAGGTTTACCTTACTTCTCTCTGACACACATCCTTTGACCTGCTATGTGGCAGCGTTAGAGGATCCCCCTGTTAAAAAGGCTTAAACACCACCAATCACTGCAGCTTCTGTTGACTTAACTGATAAAAGTTGTAACGTCTTTTTGCCAACAAGGCTCTTGAGCCAACTAGATGAAGTGAGTATCCAAGCTGGTCAGTGAACAACACGACTAGTTATTTTGTTTTTTACATTTCCATTCAGGTTTCTCGAACGCTTCAGCCATGAACCTGGTTTCCATAGCAACCATTTCAGACCCACTAGAGGAGTATTTTTGATGAGGTACCTCATGGGAAACGCTTGCATTAGACCGCTTTTGCACAACATGGGACACATTCACTAAAGCCTTCTTTTTTTGGTGTCTACTGTTCAAGCAATCAAACAGCGGTTTGGCTTAACCCCTATTGATTCTGAAATTCCTGCTGTGTATTCAGCAACAGGGATCAGATCAATTTAAAAGACCATTGCTTTTGTGAGAATATCAAGGAAAAACTGCTGGCTGAATTTATGGTGCATTCAGCTGGCACTGTCTCGCAGAACTTTTGTTAAACTCACCTACCTTCTATTTAAAGGTTTAATTGGCAAATCATGACAAAGGCTGCAGGTTCCAATCCATTTTCTTCAAATATATGTTCTTTGTCACCTTACCATAAACAATAACACTCTTCATATCATTAACTATTTACTGTGATTGTTGAGTGTATTCTCTTTGGGAGTAGCTTAAAATCAACATGAAATCCAAACCCACTCCATATACTCTCTTAATGCACATTCCTGGTCTCATTGTGAATGATTAATTGGTGCATGTTTTTTTTTTCTAAAGAAAAGTCTGTCTTTGTAATCTTTTTCAAAATGTAATAATAAAAATAATTAAAAAAAAAATCTATTTAGGCATTCCTTAAGGCCGCCATTTGGAAATGCTGCCTTTAAAAAAATATATAATAATAATAAATAAAAAAAATTCTAAACAGAATAGTTCAGTGCAAGTTAACATTAATTCACAATAACACAATAACACACCACTATTTTAGTATTGTTGAATATAGTACTATTATAGTAATGTTATTGTATAGTACTGTTATATATATATATATATATATATATATATATATATATATATATATATATATATATATATATATATATATATATATATATATATTCAGTTTTCATTTTAAATTTAGTTAAAGATTTATAACCTCGTTTTTATTAAGTTTCAGTTTTCAGTTTTAGTTTATTTAATTTTAGTTCAACTTCAACTTAAACAATAAAATGAGAAATACTCACTTTTTTGGCAGTTCTGGTATAGAATGCATAGTTTTCATAATCCAGTATTTCCAAATGCACAAAAAAAAAAAATGCCAGAAATATCATGTTTTACTCAGAAACATGACACATTTCAAAGCAAAATGGGCTAAGAATTCCATTTTATCAATCCATTTTCCATACTGCTTGTTTTCTGTGGGGCTTACCTCAAAGTCTCAGGTGGTAGGAAAAAAGAACATACCATGGACGGCTCCATTGCAGTCCATCACAGGAATGCCATGCTGTGTTGACTATTAAGAGATAAACGCCCAACATTCTGTCATGCCTTACATTCATGTTGTTACAAAACAAAGTTTTTTGGGAGTGAACAATCATTTTCACACATCTGTATATAGGTTGTTTTCTACAAAGCTAGATCTCTCTTTTTTTTTTTTTTGGTTCTAAATGTAAGTTTAAATGGTGTATTTTTTATAGTTACAATTAATGATGACCCTGGGATCACTATTCCTTCGCCCATTGGCCTTGAACTAGGTACTTTAGTCATGCAGTCAGAGTACCGTCACTTTAAATAAAACATAAGCGTATGAATCAATCACTCAAACCTGGATTTAGTGATCTGCTAAAATCTTCTTATATTACATCCTGTCTGTCAATGCTTCCTGCATAATTATCAAATAAAGAGCCACCTCAGATGAGCTCAGTCAATATTAATACCACATTAATACTTAGAGATGGAAACAGCGGACACACTATTGTGAACTCACCACTGATTATTATACAATCGTCTCTCAGCTCATCTGGTGTTTATATAACAGCGGTCTGTTCTCTGAAGAAACTTCTTTACCAAAGCCAGATCTACTGTTGTCTTAAGTGTTACTTCACACTGTTTGTGTTCATAAGTGCATGAATAATGAACAACTAAAATCTTGCAGTCATCTCTGTTCCTAAAAGGAGTTTGGTGGAGTAAAGTCTGCTAGGATTTTGTTCTTGTTAGTTATTTGTCCATGCACTGTTATGAGACTTAAAGCACTGTTTCATGTACTATGGCTATGCTATGAATATATCAAAGCATCACTTGTCATGCTCCTGCTACAGTCTTATTTTATAAGAGTAAATTAGAAATGTTAATGTTGGAGCATTGCTTGGTAATTTCAGATAATTCCTTTTTCGTGGTAATTTTCCTCTCAGTGTTGAACACAGTTTCAGCATTTTGCAACCGTGTGTCAATTGTGAAATGAGCAATTGGGAGGAAATTTAAAAGTAAATGTGCCAGTTATTTAAAATCCATGATTGTTTTCTGGAGTAACAGAGAAACACTCAACCTTTCCGAACAATAGTTGTGGTGTGAGAGGAGAGTGATGTTTGAAAATGAAACATATTGGATTTCGATAAAGTTCATAAAGGTCACAGTAATGATTGCCGGCCACTTTGAGCAAGTCAGATATTTTGATGGATGGTTAGTCCTCTGAGTAACGCACACAAACACTGAAAAATGCTGAAAAGAGTTTATTTGGGGTTTGCCAATAATATTCTG